>NW_025814867.1:66753172-67353172 GCF_022079265.1 Lynx rufus
CAGGATCAGAAACAACTGTTTTCTAAAGCAAACCTCTCCTAAAAGAGGTGATAAAACCTCCATTCATGTAAGAATATAACACCTAGATTTTATTTACATCAAACTTAAAAATCATTTAAACTGAGAACAAATGTAGAACCATCATGAAAGGAAATGGCAAATAGTGTTACACTGATGGATTCTAAGTACTTACAATGGACATAGAGGGGAATAAAAGAAAACACCTTAAAAGTGGCCTTCACGTGAAACACATTCCTTTTAACTTCACAGAAATACTTTGAAACTCTAGTATGAATTTCCACAGTCATGCTTTTCAAAGTGGGATCCACAGATCAATAGTATAAAAATTTTTAGCATGTATGTTTAAAATGCACATTCTGGGGCATCTGGCCAGCTACAGCATGTGACTCTTGATCTTGGGGTTGTAAGTTTGAGCCCCATGTTATGTGTAGAGATTATACAAAAATAAAATCTTTAAAAAATAAAAATAAAATAAAGTAAGATAAAATGTGATTTCTTGACCTCTATCCTAGATGCTTTCCTGATAATTCCCACCTGCACTGATGTTTGAGAACTGTTATGCAAGAGAAGAAAAAAAATGGAGTAATTATTTGAGGGAAAAAATTTTACAAATGTAAAACGTCAAAGATAACTATGAAAATGACAATAAACATCCATATATTTGGAGATAAGTGTTGGAATGTTTTTTACTAATGAAAGAACATGGTGTTTTGGTAGTGCAACAATGATCCCAGTTGCTCATTTTGGTTTTGTTTTGTTTTGTTTTTTTCTATTTCTAGTTATTTCTTTCTTTCTTTCTTTCTTTCTTTCTTTCTTTCTTTCTTCCTTTCTTCCTTTCTTCCTTTCTTTCTTTCTTTCTTTTACTTGAGAGAGAGAGAGAGAGAATGAGTGCAAGCAGGGTAGATAGGCAGAGGGAAAGAGAGAATTTTAAGCAGACTCCATGTTCAACAGGAGCCCCATGCTGGGCTCAATCCCATGACCCTGGGATCACGACCTGAGCTAAAATCAAAAGTCAGGTATTCAACAAACTGAACCACCCAGATGCCCGTTGAGTTGCTCATTTTGAAGTTGGATGATGGAAATATGGAGCCATTATTATTCTACTTTTGTGTGTGTGGCGGGGGGAGGGTGTTTCTGTTTTAGTTTTATTCTATTTTTATATGTTATTAATTTTCAATACTACAAAGTCTTTAAACTTGTTGCTACACATGGTTCCCCAAATAAGAAAGAGACATGGGCTATAGGGTGACTTATCTTTTTCACATGATGAACTAAGAGAGATCAATTCCATGTGCCCTGAAATCATTCAGTGTATATCTGGTATTTAATCTAACTATAACTAACCTTGATCCAATTAAGTACACATAAATTTGTGTTTGAAAGTATTTTTTCTTTTGAAAACAATATTCTAAATTACAATAGTCATTTAAAATTATGTTTTTTACCTTCTTGACATTTCTTACAGTGTTTTCAGTAGCACTTATTAATTATAACTACTCTGATGTGACATCACCTTTCATTTTCTGATCTTATTCTTTCCCATATGACCCTGTCTCTCTTGAAAAATAAAACTCTTACTTTGGAAAAGCAACTTTAATATCTGGGATCAGTGTAAAGGGTCATGTCTCATTTATTAATGTGTTAGAGTCTTTGTCCCTTTAGTCTTTTTTGATCTGAAAAAAAATAACTTCATTTTTTTCTACTAGCCCCAGATACTCTGAGGCATTGAACTCTTAGCCTCTCTATGCCCAGCAGCTGCTTTTTAAAGGGCTAAACTCTTCTTAGATTGGTTTGCACAAGTAACACAATTTGAAGTACATCCATAAGTTTTATGAGATCAATAGTCTGATCTACACAGGAGATCGCAGAATGGTACTAAGAGCTGTCCAAGCTGCTTTCTTTCAAATGGCTCAACAGTCTTCATAGACATCAGCAAGATTGAATTAATCAGTATCTCCGGCTTCTGCCAATCATGCTGTTATGTAGGCAACAGCAATCAATTAGCTTAATCAACATCAAGGTTGGAACCGTCTACAGTCATGAATGTAGAAATAGCCCAAGATGTAAAACACAAAAACAAACAAAACATTATTATGAAACTATGTTTTCACATTTACATCCAGTAACATTTTTAAAGGAGCAGGGAGATTAAAAGGAGAAATCAAGAGGAAAAGAACCTAAATGGAAGAAAATATTGTTTGAAAATCAATTAACTTCTTGTTAATAAAGGCATAGCTAGGCTGGATTGTGGGAGCATGCTTTGTCTCTAAAATGGTGATTGGATTATATTGACTTAATCACTACGGAGTGGTGATGACCTGGTCTTCCACATACGCTAAGTCATTTCTAGCCAAAAATGTATTGTTTTTGTCAACAAGCAAAACTAAATTCCTTTGTTTAGGAATGCAGTCTTTGGTGTTAAAATTATAAAGCAAAACAAAGAAGTGATTACCATAGAAACTGGATTAGTGGTTACTTCTCAGAGGGAGACAGTTATAATTGAGGGGCACACTGAGGGTTTGAAGAGCGCTAACAACGTTCTCTTTTTGGAACTGAGAGGTACCTACCCAAGTGTTTGCATTTACAATAATTCATTAAACTATATATTTATGTTTTATCCCTTTTTAAATATATATTATATTGTACAATTTAAAAAATGTTTAAATGAAATAGCTACCCAAAGGATTGTGATTTATACATCTGTTTTGCTAACCGTAGTTCTGACTAACTTGGAACTGAAACTGAACCAGAATTTCCAATGCTAATTTCACCATTAAAAATAATGTACAGAAAGATATACTATATATTTATATTAATGCAAGTATGTATATACACACACATTTTTGTACATTGTTTTACTTCTTCAGTAAAGATGTGCCTGAAGCAATATTTCTGGCATCTGGTTAAATCTAGAAGATCCTACATTCAGCTAATATTTCAGAGTAAACTTTGTGGTTTGAATACCATTACAATCTAATCTTTTTTCAACTTTATATTTTTCATAATATCTGCTCATATTTCGTAGTCAGTTTCTCTAACCTGTCTTCTGTAAGGTCTCAAATCACCAAGGCCACCTGGTGCTCTCTCACTGAACATGAGGTGAAATGACTTCTGGAAGTCTTCCTAGTCACTCCCCAGTCCAGACTAAACAGAACAAAAACTAAAGTTCGGATAGCATACGTGACTTATATATGACTACAAAACTAGAGATAGGTTTTTTGAGGCCAAAAGTAGTACCCATATCATATCACAACTAAAAATAAATCCTATTTGAATATCACATAATTCATTTAATGCTAGGTTTTAATGTTTTCTGATAATCAATATCCACAAACTCAGTTCAATAGAATAAGAACTCTCAATATTCGTTAAACTTGAACCCAAACACTATCAGAGAAATCTTACCCTACCAATATCACACCAAATAAGAAATTAAAAAAAAAATGAAAGCAGGAGAGAGAAAAATAATGTTTTCTAAAGAATGCTACATTTGTAGTTGCAGTGGGAGGCTACTAAAATGAAAGAGAAGAAAATGTGTTGTGTTACCATAGGGCTGGGCTAAGCTTAGTGATACAAGTTATCACTTGGTTACTACTCACCTCCTTAACAACATCTCCTAAGCATCTAACTCGGTCACTGTTCCCAAATTGTCTCCAAGCTTCCCACAGCCTCCTGAGTCTAACCTTCCCACATCCTGCCCCCTCTCATGTAGTCAGGTTCTCTCAATTTTCCCCAATTCTTTGCTCAGGACTTTTTTTTTTTTAATCCATTAATTCTCAACATTCTTTCATTTAAAACTACTTCTGAACTAAAAAATAAGACTCTTCTGGAGTCTGGATTCATTTCACCCGAGGAAATTGTGAACATTTTAAGGCAGGGATTTTAGGGCAGGAAGTGTGCCCAGGCAGAGGAGTAGATGGTTACCACCCCAGCCTCATTACGGAGCTTCTGCTTGCTCGCTGTGTGGAGGTTGGCCAAGGAGACAAACCTTGGCACCTGACAGCCTAGAATTCTTGAACCCAAGCAGCCAAAAAGTAGCCACACAAATCTCAAATAAATATAAGTATTTTAAAAATCCTTAGAGAAAAAAACCCTATTTCTCCCAAATGAGGCCATGGTAAACTGCTGTAAACAGTTTGTTTGGATGATTAAGTATTTGTCTGACCCATCAGCAGACAGAAAACTTGTAAGAAAAGGCCCTTGGTGGCAGGATGTTGGGAACTACTGCTCCAGGTAATAGGGATTTAAGCTATTTATATTCTGAACAAAATCTAACATACACAAGAACTCCATAAATATTTGAATACTGCTTTTCAGAAGTAACATTGTGATAAGTAGCTGATCCTTTGAAAATGATTAACAGAGTCCTAAAAGAAATAGTTGATCCTATGATGACAATGTTCCTGCAAGGAGACACCATATACTATCAACTGAAACATTGTACTACTACTGTTACAAGCCTTAAAAGATTTGGAGGAAACTGAGGGGTGCCTGGGTGGCTCAGTTAAGCTTCAGACTTTGGCTCAGGTCATGATCTTGTGCAGAGCCTGCTTGAGATTCTCTCTCTCTCTCTCTCTCTCTCTCTCCCCTCCCCATCCCACTTGCACACTCTCTGTCAAAATAGTAAATAAATAAACCTAAAAAAAATATTTGGAGGAAACTGAAATGCCAGTTACTTCACTGCTAGCAATAAAGTTTGTTTATGCATGGATGTATTTGTTACTTGTTAGGGATTGGTTAGTTGGTTCTGAGAAGTAGGACATTTGTTTTTCTTCTCAAAGCTAAATAAGATGCTTCACAAAACATGCATGGAACAGATACATTCCTAACAGGTTGTCTGTAAAATGCCCCATAGTGTGACCTGAGTTCAACTGGCACCTCTACTATACCTTTGAGCTGAGTAATGCTGGGCAAGTTGCTTAACTTCTCTGAACCTCTTATGAGGATAATAATAACATGAATTGAAGACTAAACAACACATGTGAAAAAAAGTACATGTGAAAACATTTTGCAACTATTAGAGGAAAATTTTTGTAAAGAGCCAAAAAAAAAAGTTGCCATTATTTTGGTACTATATGAAACCAATGTTTTCACCATGATTTTCTCCTACATTATTAAATATGCTATTATTCTGGTAGGTTCAAGAGAGAATAATCAGTATAATTTGTCATCAAAATGGCATGTGCCAACTACAGCAGAGTTATACATATTTAAATACCTTGGATATAGATTGAAATCTCTATTTGTGATTAGTAGGAATAAAGCCTTGCCGAATTAGACATGTAAAACTTAAATACAAAGCAAAGAATAAACAGGTACAAACAAATGTCTTTTCTGGTAACAAACCCTTTCAGATGAATTAATTTATCATGGTTTTAGCATATAAATATTAGATGAAAGGTGCAAAAACTTAGACATTAATATTAAGGCAAATTATCTTTGACATCTGTTTGACTCAAATAAAAAAAAACAATATTGCACATGTTTTGCAAATTTAGACATACTTTGATTGCTATAAGCTGAATGGTATGCAGTAAGTGATTGACATTTATCAATTTTCCAGATTTCTTCCTTTTCTTTTGTCCTCTGGCCTACTGTTACTCCTAAAGTTTTTGTAAAAATTTTCTAAAATCTTTTATTTCACTAAGCGAAACAACAAAACAACAATATGACATTCAGAGAATTAAGGGGTCAGCTACTTGCTTTATTAGAACAGAGGCTTGTGCTCAAATGTGTTGCTTCTCTAGAGCACTAAAATTACTAAAATCCATATTGCCCTTGAAGTGAAAAATAAAATATAGCAGTTGCAAATAGGTTAAAAACTGACAGTTCCTGTGTTAGCTGCTCTAGGGATATGGCAGGAAATTGACTTTTGTCATGAAGTGTTATTCATGCCTTCAAACATGGGATTACTTTTTGTGCCTCCTGGGGTAACACATGCATGCCACTCTCTCTTTTCAAAACCTCACTCTTCTCAAAATTGTCCTGGAGTTTGGAACCAACGTGTATAGCATACAATTATTTCTCATACATACTCTTATTGGCTAGAGGATATTAGAACACACATGACACGCAAACATTTAAATCCATTCATCTGTTCACTGATTCAAGAAACATTTACTTGTACCCATAAGCCACCAGACACTGAGGTAGGCACTGCGAAGACACAAGGAGAATGTATCCCCAACATAGTCACAATCCAGGATGCTGCGTACAATGGAGTAAGCAACTATTAGAATAGAGTGTGATATAGATAATGACTGAGATGGATACAGTATGCTGCAGAGAAAAAAAGAGCTGCTAAATATCCCATAGGCATTCAAATTAAAAACAATTATCATGAAAGCCATATACTTTCCAAAACATTCATTTAAAGGCCCATCACAAATATGTGGAAATTAAACAACATACTCTTGAACAACCAATGGATTAAAACAAGTCAAAAAAGAAATTAGAAAATGTCTTGAGACAAATAAAAATGAAAACACAACATACCAAACTTAAGGAATGCAGCAAAAGTGGCATTAAGAGAGGAGTTTATAGCATTAAACATCTACATTAAAAGAGACGAAAGACCTCAAATAAAGAACCTAACTTTATAACTCCAGGAACTAGAAAAAGTAAAACAAATTAAACCCCTGTTAGCAAAAGGAAGGAAATAATAAACATTAAAGCAGAAATAAATGGAATAGAGAATAGAAAACAATAGGAAACTTTAATGAAACTAGGAATTGATTTTTTGAAAAGATAAATACATTGATAAATGTTTACCTAAACATATTAAGAAAAAAAGGACTCAAATAGTCTAAAGCTAAAAGAGGAGACATTATAACTGATGCCAGAGGATTAAAAAGGATCCTAAGAGACTATTATGAATAAGTATAAACCAACAAACTAGATAACCTAGAAGAAATGAATAAATTTCTAAAAATATATAATATACCAAGACTGAATCATGAAGAAATAGAAAGTCACAAGGCACCTGAGTGGCTCAGTCAGTTGAGTGTTCAACTTCAGCTCACGTCATGATCTCATGGTTTGTGGGTTTGAGCCCCACGTCAGATTTTGCACTGACAGTACAGAACCTGGAGCCTGCTTCCAATTCTTTGTCTCCCTCCCACTCTCCCCACTCACACACACACACTCTCTCTCTCTTTCAAAAATAAAGAAACATTTAAAAAATTAAAGAAAGTCTGAATAGATGTATAACTAGTTTGGAGATTGAATCACTAATCAAAAACATCCCAACAACAACAAAAAAAAATCTAAGATTTGATGGTCACACTGGCTAATTCTACCAAACATTCCAAGAAGGATTAATGCCGATTGTTCTCAAACTTTTCCAAAAATTGAAAATGAAGGAACACTTTCAAACTCATATTTTATGAGACCAGAATCACCTTACTACCAAAGCCAGATAAGGACACTAAAAGAAAAGAAAACTGCTGGCCTATACCCTAGATGAATATAGATGTGAAAATCCTCAACAAAATACTAACAAATTTATTTCAACAGTACATTAAATGAATCATACATGATGACAAAGTGGGATTTATTCCTGGGATGCAAGGATGGTTCAACATATGTGAATCACTAATGTGATACCCCACATTAGCAGAATAATGGATAAAAATTGCATGATGATCTCTACAGATAGATAAAAACTGTCAAAATTCAACATTCATTCATTATAAAAACTCTCAATAGACTAGGAATTGAAGGAAAGTACCTCAGTTTAAAAGACCATATACAAGAAGTCGACAGTTAATATCATACTCAGTGGAGAAAAACTAAAAGCTCTTCCTCCAAGATCAGGAGCAAGGCAAGGAAATTCCTTCTCACCACCTTCATATACCATCATACTGGAAGTTCTAGCCAGAGCATTAGGCAAGAAAAAGAAATAAAAAGAATCTAAATCATAAAGAAAGAAGTAAAATTGTCTTTGTTTGCAGATGACATGATCTTATATAGAGAAAATCCTAAAGACTCTATTAAAAAATGTTAATCGAATAAAGTGGCAGGATGCAAAATGGATTGTATTTCTGCAACTGATGAACGGTGAACTATCTGAAATGGAAATGAGGAACACAATCCCATTTACAATAGTACCAAAGGGAATAAAATACCAGGGAATAAGCTTAGCTAAGGAAGGGAAAGACTCACCCACTAAAAACTACAGAACACTGATGAAAGAAATTTGGCAAGACACAAACAAATGGAAAGACATTCATGTTCATGAATTGAAGATTTAATACTGTATTTGTCTTCTATCTCAGTTCCTCTTCCTGAGGACTAATGTGGTAGAATTATGAGTTAAATAGAAAAGACAGAGATTGGTAGAATGGATAAAAATACAGACTCCAACTACATACCATTTAGAAGAGCTCACTTTTAGATCCAAAGACACGACTAGATTGAAAATGAAATGGTGAAAAGATACTCTATGCAAATAGTAGCTAAAAGAGAACATAGGTGACTTTGCTAATATCAGTCAAACATACTTTAAATCAAAAACCTTCTCAAGAGACAAAGAAAGACATTATATATTAAATAGAGTTATATATTTTAAAAAGTTAAAAGGTTCAAAACAGTCAGAAGATGTAACAATCATAAATATGACAGACCATCAAATATATGAAGCAAAAACTGGCAGAACTGAAGGAAGAAATAGACAATTCTACAAAAATATTTGAAGACTTCAGTCTCGCACTCTCAATAATGGATAGAACAACCAGACAAAAGATAAGTGAAGAAATAGAAACTTAATACAAGAAACCACCTAGATCTAACCAACGTATGGAACGCTCTACCTAACAACAACATGTACATTCTTCTCAAGTGCACATGGGACATTTTCCAAGAAAGACCATTTGTTAGGCCACAAATTAAGCCAATACATTTTAAAAATATAATATATTATACAAAATATCTTCTGCAACCACAATGGGATGAAGTTAAAAAGAAATGATCTAGCAAACCAGAGAAACCCATGGAAGAAATTTAAATGCATATTGCTAAGTGAAAGAAGCCGGTCTGAAAAGATTACATATTGCATGATTCTAACTATATAACACTCTGAAAAGGCAAAACTAAGGAGTAAAAAGATCAGTGGTTTCCAGAGATTGGAAGGGAAGGATAAATAGGTGGGGCCCAGGGGATTTTTATGGCAGAGAAACTATTCTGCATGATATTTAATGATGGACACTTGACGTTACTCATTTGTAAAGACTCTTCGAACATACAACACAAAGGTGAACCTAATGTAAACTATGGACTTTGGTTAATAATAATGTATCAGTATTGGTTCATCAGTTCTAACAAATATACCAAATTAATGCAAGATATTTATAATGGGGAAAACTGAGAAGGACAAAGGTATGAAAAAGTCTCTGTATTTTCTGGGAAACTTTTCTGTAGGTCTAAAACTGCTCTAAAATATAAACTATATTTAAAAAGAAAAAAAATAAGTAAAATTAATTTTAATAATATACTCAATAGATCCCAAATATTTCAACGTGTAATCAATATGATTACAGTATTAATAAAACTTTTATGCTTATTTTCATACTAAATATTTGCACTTCAGTGTTTATTTTACACCCACTTCAAGTGCTCGATATTCACATCTGGCTAGTGGCTATCATACCACACAGAGGAGGTATAAATAGATTATGTTCTAATTGTTAAGATAGAGGAAGGTGTGTACAGGATATAAAAGAGTGGGGAGAGAAAGGTATTTAAGGCAGGCTGTTGGACAGGAAAGTCTTCAGAATGCGGAGAAGACTGAGTTGAGACTTGACGGAATCCTGGGAGTTACCAGTTGAGCATCAAACAGCAGGAGAGCCAAAGGACCCAGTCAGTGAAGATATAATGAGCCACGGCTAGATCTAGGGAGCTTATTATCTGCATTAACAGTGAAAGGAAGAATAGACGAAAGTGCCAGCTCCATGAGTCTGTGCTACACACCAAGAAAGGATGACATGAAAACAAAAATGCTGGTTGACTGCAGTATGAGTTGTTGGACACCCCATTGCCGAGGAATCAGTTCCAGACTGCTGCTAAGTGGTTTTATGGTCTGCAGCTCTCGTCTGAAGGAGACTGGACAGAAAGCCTCATAGGTCATCAGAACTTTGGGGAGTAATGAGAAGTTGTTAATAGCCTCCCTGGCGAAATAGGGAGGTGAGCAAGAGATGACCTCATAGGAGCTCCTTACAAGCGTCCTATCCTTTCAAGTCCTGGAATGATCGATCACAAAGACATTCTTTCAAGCTTCAGATTAGCTGTGGTTCAAGCCTCTGCTTGAATGCCCTATGTATATATGTGCAAGGCTGCCAGCACGCCATGGCAGAGCCACTCCCCTCCATCATTGAAGGAAACAAAGAAGAAAGGACATCCAAGAAAATAAAATAGCACGCAGAAAGACAAAAGGGTGACATATCTAGCTAGCATATGGTAGGTATGTGGGCAGAAGTGTGAGACAGGAGGCTTGAAAAGTAGGCACAGACTAAGCTTGAAGGGCTTTATAAATTATATTGAGAGTTTTCTATGTGAAGACATTTCAGGAGAGAATTGGGTCACATTTAGATTTTAGAAAGGACCCTCTGACACTACTGTAAAGGAAGAATTGAAATAAATCTAGATTGAAAGTGAAGCTGGGGTTGCTGGAGTCAATGCATCTTGGAGACGAGGGAGAGAAATGCATTATCCAATTGGTATACTCTCCCTATATGGTTGGAAAGAAACAATAGTCAAGCATGTGGTCACTGTTAAGCAGGGAGGGAAGATAAAGGGCTCAATATTACATGTCCCATATTCCATTTGTTAATAATCCAATTTTTCCATTCCTTTTCATGTTATGAAGTTTGACCTTTTCAGGGTTGTTATTTTTTCCCACTTTTTGCTAATTAATGGAATTCTCCCATTTGGTTATTCAAAACAAAGTCTGAATGACTGGTGAAGAAGTTCTCAGCAAGGTAAGAAGAGGAAACCGTTGCCTATCCCCATGACCTACAGAAAACCTGGTACTGTTATGTGTTCATAAGAGTGTACATGAAAATGTTATTTCTAACAGAGGAGTCTGGCAAACACCCAGGTTAGGTCTCCCTGCCAACTTCCCAAGCCTTCACTGAAATACTTCCTTCTCATGATCACTTGATTTAAAATTATAATCTTTCCTGACCCCCACGCCCACCCAGCAATATATTTCCAGTGTGTCCAGAAAAGTACTGGTCACATTGCTATTTAATTTTTTAAAAAGAAAATATATACTGTGTGATTCCATTTATATAAAGTTCCAAAACAAGAAACACTATTTCATGATGATGGATTTCAGAAGAGTGAATTGCCTTTGGGGAGAGAGTTAATGACAAGTAAATGGCATAAGCGGGGTTTCTCTGGTGCTAATAATATCCTCTTTTTTGATTCAAGTAGTCGTTACACAGATGTGTGTTGTACTCATGATGTCTACACTTTTCTACCTCTGTTATACTTCAACTAAGAATTTATCTAAGGAAGTTGGGAAGAAGGAAGTTCTGCCTAGCAGCTGGGTTTTCTTCCTGCTTTTCTAAAGCTCAGTTTGTTGCCTGTATTACCTCATCATTCAGGATGGCTGCTCCCCCTTCAGGCATTACTTCTGCATTCCCCCCAGGGAAAGGACTGAAAGGGAAGGAGTGAAGGAGTTTCTTTTGGTGAGATATTGCTTCTCATTATGAAAGGAAGGCCTCCTGGGGACTTTTGCCAACACATCACTGGATTACATGTTACTCTGCCAGAGATATTTACTTTCCAACCTCTATACCGGAGATACATTAGAAATGGATTTTGAGGGGTGCCCGGGTGGCTCAGTCGGTTAGGCGTCTGATTTGGGCTCAGGTCATGATCTCACAGTTCATGGGTTCGAGCCCCGCATTAGGCTCTGTGCTGACAGCTCAGAGCCTGGAGCCTGCTTCAGATTCTGTGTCTCCCTCTCTCTCTGCTCCTTGCCTGCTCATGCTCTGTCTCTCTCTCTCTCAAAGATAAAATAAAACATTAAAAAAACATTTTAAAAAATGGATTTTGAGGGGCCAGTTTGAATTATCTCTACACATTGGGGAGAAATTTGAGAATGATGGTAATACTAGTAATGGTGAGTATTTGTAATGTAAAAGGAAGATAGCAGGACCCAAAGGACTTACAACTACAAATCATTAATATACATGTTATATCCTAAGCTTTGTATGCCCTTTACTTCCATCTGGTGCTTTGGATCCAAATCTTCATCAGGTCTTCTCTGATGAAGAAAGCTGAGCCAGGTGTGAGCATCTGTCACTACTCTTTCCTCTGGACACACCCAGTCTCTTTCATGACTTCTCGTGTTCTCCCAGGCCGATCCTACCACGGGTCACAAATGCTAATGAAAGAAATCAAAGAGCACAGTGCAAGAAAGATTTAGAGAGGGCTCAAAGAGGGGTGTAAGAGAATGATCAAATGAATTCATTTAATTTGTTTCTAAATTTGAGACAGTTATCTGTTTGTTCCTTACTCAACCCGTTTCAGAAAGTATTCAAGGTAGAGTCAAATTTACTTGTGATATGAACATTTCTCCCACAGAAAATCAAGCCCTAAGCCATTGGTCTAAGATAATGTGATTGAGGGTTCCATTTTGTATTTGTCTCCCATCTCAGTTGCTCTTCCTGAGGACTAAAGTAGCAAGAGGGGTAGGAATACTTCAATTCCCCTAAGAGATTAAATCTTGTAACCCACACTCTCAATCATGGTTGTTTGTTTTTTCCTTGAGTCAAAGCAATGTTTTTGTAAATGTATAGTTTTTTCTGGCTGTTGTTTTTGTCTCTTAAGGATTATTCCTAAAAAGGGTCTGCATCTTGATGAGAATTATTTCGTTTTTCCTTCCAGTCCCGTAGTCATTTGTAAATGCTGATTGTTAGTGAAATATTTCAGGTGGCCTTATATACTGAGTCTAGCAGTCACCCCTATGCTATTCCCAATTCTCAAAATATTACTGACTCTATTGTCCTACTGCACTAAGGGCACCCTGTTTATATCTAACATTGATTAATTACTACATGCTGGGCACTATGCTGAGTACTTTGACAGACATTAATCCATTTGATCCTCACATAACCCTATTTAGTAGATGCTACTACCATTCTAATTTTATAGATTAGCAAATGCATAGGCCAAGTAATTACCTCTAGTTAATTCATCCACTAATTTAGGGGATTAGAATCCATGAAGTCTGGCTCCAAAGACTACCTCTATGCTACCTTTGCCCCCCAAAAAGTATCATCTCAATCCAAATAATGCAACATACAATTGTCTGACACTCCATTCCATAAAATATAAAGCTTCCAACTCTATCTGTGTTCTAAGTCAGTGAAATCACCTAATGTATATTTTAATTGTCTAACTGTACATAAACCACCACCAACCTCCCAATTTTCTTCCTATTCTCTTGAATCCTACTCAGAGGGTCACTGGTTAGAGTCAGGACTTCTCATTCAACAGCTACAGCTGGGTTACTCCTCCACAACCTCCAAAAATTGCATGACTTAAACTCCAAGACTCTATTATCAAACTTATGTTTTCCAAAGTCAGTCACATAAGAATATGTCAGCACCACACCCACAAACTTTAAAAAATGCAATCAATCCCAGAACAAAAGTAACAACTTTAACAGCTATTAATCTATGCAATATTTCTCTTTACAATAGTATTTTCCTTTCAAAAGTTGAGTAAAAGATTCCAACGCATTTCCTCATTTCTAGTCCAGTTATTTTCAAATACTTTTTCAATATCAATACATCCAAAGGATAGTATCTACTGCCATTGGTAAGGTGGCTCATTACAGCAGTGATTTGAGGGTATGGAAAGGAGCAAAGGGTACACAAAGGAAGGTACTTCTTTTTTTTTTTTAATTTTTTTAACCTTTATTTTTTTTAATTTTTTTTAACGTTTATTTATTTTTGAGACACCAAGAGACAGAGCATGAACAAGGGAGGGGCAGAGAGAGAGGGAGACACAGAATCCGAAACAGGCTCCAGGCTCTGAGCAGTCAGCACAGAGCCTGACGCGGGGCTCGAACTCACCGACCGTGAGATCATGACCTGAGCCGAAGTTGGAGGCTTAACCAACCGAGCCACCCCGGCGCCCCACCTTTATTTTTGAGAGATAGCATGTAAGCAGGGGAAGAACAGACAGAGGGAGACACAGAATCCGAAGCAGGCTCCAGGCTCCGAGCTGTCAGCACAGAGCCTGACGCAGGGCTCAAACTCACTCACTATGAGATCATGACCTGAGCCAAAGTTGGACGCTCAACCAACTGAGCCACCTAGGTGCCCCTAAAGGAAAGTATTTCTTAGGATACGCAACCACATGTAAAGAGTTGAAAAAAATTTTTTAATTGAAAAAAGAAAAAAAGAATGCACCATAGTTGAAATTTATACTCCTTGTCAACCTGAGAATCAGCATTCTGAATATTAAATCAGAGAATTAGTGATTAAGTGAATCAGGGGAGCATACAATCACTAAAGAGGGATAAAGAAGGCTCCAGGGTCTGAATTCCACCAGGTGTCAGGCATTTTGGGCCATTTCTTCAGAAACTATCACAAGTAAATTTCATAACACTTAGATGATATGCCCCTGAAGGAGATAAATTATGAAATTAAGATTTCAATAGCCTTGGGTTAAAAACAACAACTCTACTTAAAAAGACATCCTTCTCTCTCAGTGAACAGTGCCTGTCAGAAAAATTGGAAATTTTTATAAGTAGACTCTCCAGTCCTCAGTCTCTCATCATGTCCCTTTCTGCAACTTTTGTATCTATAGGAACTACCTGTCATGTGATGAAATAAACAGGCTTTCAAGAAGTTACATTAAAAACTGATAGACCAGATCAGAGGTAACTAAAGCTCTCTTAAGGAGGCAGAATAGTTCTAGGATCAGCAACACTTGAATCTAATATAAAACCTTAAAGAATATGTCCATTAGAAGAGGATGTGGACAGGGGTACCTGGGTGGCTCAGTTGGTAAAGCATCTGACTATTTTGGCTCAAGTGATGATCTTCCAGTTGTGGGATCGAGCCCCAAGTTGGACTCCATGTTGAACATGGAGCCTGCTTAAGATTCTCTCTCTCTCTCTCTCTCTCTTTCTCTCTCTCTCTCTCTCTCTCTCTCTCTAAGATAAAATAAATAAATAAATAAGAGGCTTTAAAGAAGGGGATGTGGACATAGATGTTGCATAGAGAAAAAACAAAATATCCAACACAAATGCAAACAATATCTAGAACAGTCATAGTGGGCACATCCAACAGTTGCTCTATTAAGTGAATGGCAATAAAAGGAAGTACAATATAGTATAGAAGTGAAGCAGACTGACTTTGGGTCCATCAAACCTAGGTTCAAATTCTGGCTCAGCAATTGCTACCCCTGACACTTTGAGTAGATTGTTCTGGGACATTCAATTTTTCATCTCTAAAATAAGACTAATAATACCTACTTCATAGGGTTTTGTGAAACAAAATAGTGAAACAGGGCATGTAAAATGCTTATTATAATGCCTGGCACAAAGTATCTTATCAGTAAATGTTATGAGTGTAGTAGGCTAAATTCAAAGATGTTCCCCAAATTCCTTCTTCTCATACATGCACCCTCTCTAATCACTTCCTTTTGTGGCAAGAATCATTGAATATGATGGGGCATCACTTCCATGTTTAAGATTCCTAATCAATTATCTGTAAATTAATCAAGTGAAATATTATCCCCAGTGGGTTTGGCATAATCAGGTGGGTCTTTAGAATTAGGAGGATTCTCCCACTGGCTTCAAAGACTAAGTGGACTGTCATTTTGTGAGAGGACGTGGCTGTGGGCAAGCACCTGATGAGGAGTTCTAGCTACTGAAAGTGGTCCCCAGGTGAAAACAAGCAACAAAATGGGCACCTACAAGATATATATGGAAATAAATTCTTCCAATAATCAATGAGATTGGAAGAGGACCTCGAACATCAGGTGACGGCTCTTGCTGATATCTTAATTTCACTGTGGTGAGATCTTGACCAAATTACCCAGTTAAGCCATACTCAGACTCCTGACACATGGAAATAGCAAGATAAAAGATTTGTGTTGTTTTAAGCCACAAACTTTGTGGTGATTTGTTATGCAACTACAGAAGATTAATACAAGTAGTACCTGTTGTTGTCATAGTGTTACTATTACTTTCTGAGTCTAGGGTCACTTCAACTTTCTGATAATGTTGACATCCCATATGGCTTGTTTGTAAGCAGAGAATACTGATCAAGTGAACAATTATAGGATATATTTAGTATGTACATTTCAAATCAATTTATTGGTAACACCTGGGAGGTCACAGCTACTTAGAGTAAGGAATAAATGAACTAACAGTCATTCCATTTTTCTTGCTTTTTCCATCCCAGCCAGTGATCTCATTCATATACTGATTAGAGTCTGAGGGCCACCAAAGAAAATTGGTTTTGATCTTTGTGCTAGACAACATTTTGGGTTCAACAAATATCCCACTTGCTTTTCTAAAGGGTCATAAGATTTTCTACCCAAAGAAATGTGATTGAAATTGACTCTAATTACTACTAGACTGAGACAATGAAAAGCCCATGAGCAATCACCATTCTTTATATTTTCTAGAGAAGCCATATGAGGGGGTCATGTGTGCCATATGATATAGATACAAGATGGGGAAGCCACCGGCAGCCTAGGTCACTGAATAACTGCATGGAACAATTCCCCACATTAATTCTCATTAAACATGTAGCATGAATGAGAAACAAACTTGTGTTATTTTAGTATCTAAGATTTCAGAGTTAATGTGTAACTACAGTAAAACAGACTATATTAACAGGTTAAATAAGTAGAAATGGATTGGGAGAAGCCACTCATTTCAAATTCTTTTTCTTTCTCTGCCCTCTGTATATCTTTTTTCTCCTCCTTGTCTAATGTGAATAGTTTCATAACATTGAAACTGATGGGACTTCCTGCTCAACTGACTCCCTTCTCACTAGTAGATGAACCACACAAGAGGCTAAGTTTGATCCTTCAGGATCACATATCTTCCCTGATAACATGATTGAAGCCATAGCATACAAGAAAAGGTATACATTTGGCTATCATTTCTCACATGTAAAAACTAAGGGTAGATATATCAACACCTGCTGATTGGAAGAGATTAGAAGACTCGGGGATGCTGGCCATATTTCCTTTAGAAATGACAACCAGAAGCCATCCTTATCTTGTTCATGATTTTTAAAGGCAATCTTCTAAATGTTTCACCATTAAGTGTGACATGAACCATTGGTCAAAGTAGATATTGTTTATGATTTTAAGTAAGCATTTTTCTTTCTGAGTTTTCTTGGAGATATTCTCAGGAAATAACATTTTTGGACTCAATTGGGATGATCATAAGACTTCTCTTCCTTGACAGTTTGAAGTGATGAATTACGTTAATAGATTTCCTAAGCTTGAATCATCTCTACTTTACTGGAATAAACTGTACTTGGTCATGATAGATGATATTTTTTAATGTAGAGTTGAATTTGACATGCTAATATTTTATTTATAATTTATACATATATATTTTGAAATGATATTGACCTAAAGTTTGCTTTGTGTTTTTTGTCAAGTCCAAAACTACCAAGGTTTTCTAATTTATAAAATCAACTTGGATAGTCTTCTCCTTTTTGCTATGCTATGTAACATATTATGTAGTATAAGCATTATATGTCTTTTGGAGTTTTAAATAATTGGCTAACAAGCCATCTTCCTCCAGAGATAGGTCAGAAATCCCTATATTTTACTAATTATACTTTTGAAATTATTCTGAAATTTTGCAGCTTATACACTTCTAGAAAATTATTCATTTGATTAAGGTTTTCCAATTTATTAAAACTTTTATCCTTTTTGTGGTCTTTCTTAATTTTAATTTGGGTAATTTTTTTCCTTACCTAGAGTTGTTAAATAACTCAGCTTAGTAGTTATTTAATCTATCAAATCAGTGTTAAACCATGCAAATTGTTGCATCTGTGGCGATACAAGAAATGGCTACTCATGTTATATGAGCTCCATTTCCAAAGTACCACTGATAACATTTCTAATCCAAACTTTCTGCAAAAGAATGCAAGTAATGGCAAAGTGATACCTTAAACTACTCAATAATAATGAATGAAAATAACTCAATGTGAAAAGAAAATTATCTCTGGGTTGTTTTGTAACAACCCAAGTTTTGTAACTTGTGGGATACCAAAAATCATGCAAATTATAGTTGAAATATGGAGAGTCCAAGGAACATATTCTGCTTGTTGTCAAAGGAATCTTATTACATGGGAATGAAATGAAAGACATATTAACACAGACATGACTGTAGATCATGGTGTTCATTTTATGTATATCTTTTCCAAAACAGATACAGGGTATAAACAAGACCAACATGTATCACAGTTATAAAGAAAATCAAAATATGATGTTTTACGATAATATTATATTTACATATAATGCAAAGAATAAAACGAGAAATAGTCTTACTAATCTGATTAAAGTATAACATAAATGGATTGGCAACTCAGATACAGAAAATGATTTATTTTTCTCAGGAGAGCTATTCATAAGAGCACAGTCTTCTACAATGTCAGGCACTATCATTTATGGAATATTATCTTCTCAATATACTAAGATAGTAATTTGTAACATGATTAAAACAGTGTTTCTTGATCTCATCACACTGTTTTCCATATCAGAAAGAAAGAGGCAGTCTTGTGGATATTCAATGTGTTTTTGTGGAACCAAAATATTATGAAAGCTCATTTAAGCTAACAAGGCTATTTTCTGATATTGGGTGAAAACTTCTAAATATACATTGAACAAACTAAAAGATACAGAGATACCTCAGCAAAGGCTTAGACTGTAAACTTTCAACACACTGAAAGATACTAAAGAATTTCTGGAAGATTGATACAGTGAACTAGAAATTGTGATATTTGACATAGAATGGTCATACACTTAGATACTGAAGTATTCACGGTAATGGAAGAATTTGAAATGGAAAAGAAAAATGTATTTTGCACATCCAAAGCTTGGACACGTGTTGGGAAATAACCAGGAATTTGGTCAATGATAACCAAGAGGCAGGATAAATTTTTATACCTAGACAAAAGAGTAGTAGTTTGTGACCACTAGCAATGTGTGGGATGGATTAGAGAAAAGACTGGGTGCAGAGAGTCCAAGTCTATTATAACAGTCCATGCAAAAAAACAATGAACGTTTGATTTAATTCAACAAATATTTATTGATACTGACTGTATGCCAAGTACTAAAATTGTGAACAAAATAGTATATCATCCCTGACATATAAGCAACTGAATGAAAAAGCAATAGGAAAGAAGACTATGACAGCAAGAGTTATTGCAAAGATTGAGTTGACAAAGCCCTCTTTATATTGATGGTCAAGAAAAGCAAGAATTTCAAGAAAATGGCCTTACACCTACATAACAAGTAAAATAGAAAAGCCACTGATACAGAGAAGGAGTAACTTATTCAGCATATGTTGAATCCTTTCAGTGCCAACCACTAGGAAAATAAGGATGATCAGGAAGGAGCACCATTCTGAAAAAGTGACAGGTGTGACTCTGGCAGCAGTCCTGGACAAGGTAAAATGTTGATTCACAAAGGACACCCTTGTGAAATATTCAAAAAAACAACAGAGAAGGTGGTCTTGAAATTCAAAGCAGAAGTTAGACCAAGAGAAATCTGATTAGGAAATAATTTTCCAGTTATCTATTATGAAATTACCAAAAGAAAGTGAATAGAATAAGAGGTAACATGTAAAAACAGAAACTATAACAGTGATAATTATGAATATACATTGTAAAAGTAAGCAAAAGTAGACTAACTTAGAATAGCAATAGATATGGATATAAAATAATAGGAAAATAAAAATGCTGAATATCATCAAAGTGATATTGATCTATATAAAACAATTTCCAAAAAGATGGCATCATTAATAACGAAAAGAGTAGAGATGGAATAGAAAAAGAGCAGAAAGAGAAATGTTTCAGAAGGAAAGTGTGAGTTTAAGGCAAAAAAAAAAAAAAAAGCCAGAATATAAGAGATTGTTAGCTTTTTATTAGAAATGGGGAAGTTCTGGGGCGCCTGGGTGGCTCAGTCGGTTGAGCATCCGACTTCAGCTCAGGTCACGATCTCGCGGTCCGTGAGTTCGAGCCCCGCGTCGGGCTCTGGGCTGATGGCTCGGAGCCTGGAGCCTGTTTCCGATTCTGTGTCTCCCTCTCTCTCTGCCCCTCCCCCGTTCATGCTCTGTCTCTGTCTCAAAAATAAATAAACGTAAAAAAAAATTTAAAAAAAAAAAAAAAAAAAAAAAGAAATGGGGAAGTTCATGTAGACTACCCTTTTAAGGAAACTTGGTAGTGGGAAGAGTAATCAGCAGGTTGAGATAATCTTGGTTCTTTGTGAGAGAATTAAGAGATGCTTGAGTGTGTTTATAAACTGAAGTAGCAGATTGTGTCAACCCAAAATATGCCTCATTGGCATCAGGATTACCTTGAACTATTTTGAAAAACAACAGGCACAAGAGAAACTCTGAAAATAGAGCCTTTATATATACTTTATATATTATTTTATATTCCCCCTTTTATATTAGAGGGAAATTACATTAGAAAAGGGGCCTGTACCAGGAAAAGTTATTATCAAAGATCACTTTTTTCCACCCCACCTGGACCCCGGAAGCCACTCATCCACCCTGAGAAACTTATCTGCAAGGCAGAGCAAGTTTTGTTTACCAAACATTTCCTCTTCTCACCTTCCCATAAATTACCTTCCTCCTTTTGAAGACAAAGACCCCATAGGGGTCTGAGCTTTCTTTAGCTGTGGATGGTGTATAAGCCTCAATTGTCTGGCTGCCTTCTGAGTCTCATATTTTGTGGGGCTCTCATACATTACATATGTAATTAATTTTTTTCTACTGGTAATCTGTTTTTTATTACAGGGGCATCTCAGCCAAGAACTCTTGAAAGGTAGAGGGAAAATTATTTTTCCCCTGTTACAAAGCTAAAAAGAAAAAGTTAGTGGTTAGACTGAAGATCCAAAAGCAGGTGGTGATAGAATAGTTCTCAGAAAAGACATTATCATTTGGAATCTGGACCAGAGTCAAAGGGATTAGCATTAATATAATAATGCATTCCCACTGTCAGGCAAGCCAAGGATGCTAAGTGAATATACTTTGAGTTGCAAAGAAGAAAAAAAATCAGAGGGAGTTTATATATGAGAGCTTGGATTTTACTCAATAAAATAGGAGGAAGATTATATGCCACGTCTTTAGTGATAAGGGTAATGAGAAAGGTGATGAAGATTATGGAAATTTTGTAATGTACCACCTTTATCTTCCAACACCTTAGTGAAATTCAAGACCAAAAAGGAATTTAAATCAAGAAGGAAAAGAGGGGAGGATATAGAAAAGAAAGGGACATGTGTGTAAAGGGAGATATTGAAGGAAGATCTGAACTTGAGGAAAAACATCTGCCTTTCAACCCATTGAGGAATGACTTTAGAGCATGTAATTAAAATAGTTATAGGGTGGCACAAAAACAGACATATAGACCAATGGAATAGAATAGAAACCCCAGAACTAGACCCACAAACGTATGGCCAACTAATCTTTGACAAAGCAGGAAAGAACATCCAATGGAAAAAAGACAGTCTCTTTAACAAATGGTGCTGGGAGAACTGGACAGCAACATGTGAGAGACTAAGAGAAAAATTACCAGGTGTACTCACAACTGCAAAGAAACCCCCCCCCCCCCATTCCCAAAACCAGCCAGGGCGTGCCCGGTTGTAGTCTGACCTAAAGGTGGGAACCAGTCAAGTTCTGCTGAGTGGTTTGAAATAAAGGCGGGAACCAAACAAGTTCTGCTGAGCGTTCAAATTTAAATGTCAACCAATAACAGCTCTGTAACCTCAAAAAATCCCTAACTTGTTTGTGCCTGTCTATAAAAGAAGCTGTAAGATCCTCGCTCGGGGCCTCTTAGCGTCACCAGCAACGAGTGCGCGGAGGACGGGGTTCAAACCTGCAATAAACGACCCTTGCCGCTTGGCTTTGACTCTGGACTCTGGTGGTTTGTTTTTGGGGCGGTCTCTCGAATCGGGGCATATCACATGCAGAAGGTTGAAACTAGACCACTTTCTCACACCATTCACAAAAATAAACTCAAAATGGATAAAGGACCTGAATGTGAGACAGGAAACCATCAAAACACTAGAGGAGAAAGCAGGAAAAGACCTCTCTGACCTCAGCCGTAGCAATCTCTTACTCGACACATCCCCAAAGGCAAGGGAATTAAAAGCAAAAATGAATTACTGGGACCTTATGAAGATTAAAAGCTTCTGCACAGCAAAGGAAACAACCAACAAAACTAAAAGGCAACCAACAGAATGGGAAAAGATATTTGCAAATGACATATCGGACAAAGGGCTAGTATCCAAAATCTATAAAGAGCTCACCAAACTCCACACCTGAAAAACAAATAACCCAGTGAAGAAATGGGCAGAAAACATGAATAGACACTTCTCTAAAGAAGACATCCGGATGGCCAACAGCCACATGAAAAGATGCGCAACGTCGCTCCTCATCAGGAAATACAAATTAAAACCACACTCAGATATCACCTCACTCCAGTCAGAGTGACCAAAATGAACAACTCAGGAGACTATAGATGCTGGAGAGGATGTGGAGAAGCGGGAAACCTCTTGCACTGTTGGTGGGAATGCAAACTGGTGCAGCCACTCTGGAAAACAGTGTGGAGGTTCCTCAGAAAATTAAAAATAGACCTACCCTATGACCCAGCAATAGCACTGCTAGGAATTTACCCAAGGGATACAGGAGTACTGATGCATAGGGGCACTTGTACCCCAATGTTTATAGCAGCACTCTCAATAATAGCCAAATTATGGAAAGAGCCTAAATGTCCATCAACTGATGAATGGATAAAGAAATTGTGGTTTATATACACAATGGAGTACTACATGGCAATGAGAAAGAACGAAATATGGCCCTTTGTAGCAACGTGGATGGAACTGGAGAGTGTTATGCTAAGTGAAATAAGCCATACAGAGAAAGACAGATACCATATGGTTTCACTCTTATGTGGATCCTGAGAAACTTAACAGGAACCCATGGGGGAGGGGAAGGAAAAAAAAAAAAAAGAGGTTAGAGTGAGAGAGAGCCAAAGCATAAGAGACTCTTAAAAACTGAGAACAAAGTGAGGGTTGATGGGGGGTGGGAGGGAGGGGAGAGTGGGTGATGGGTATTGAGGAGGGCCCCTTTTGGGATGAGCACTGGGTGTTGTATGGAAACCAATTTGACAATAAATTTCATATATTGAAAAAAAATAAAATAGTTATAGGAAAGAAAGAAAGGGAAAGAAGAGAAAGAAAGGAAGAAGAAAGAAGAAAGAAAGAAAGAAAGAAAGAAAGAAAGAAAGAAAGAAAGAAAGAAAGAAAAAATTATTTTCTTGGAAAAAAAACCCACATTGATATATGCTGCATTTTCAACCATATTTTGAAATTAGTAAATTCAGTAATAATATCATAAAATATTTAGATGTCAAATGGAACTCTGGTTTTAAAAAGCCACTATTTTTATCTAATAGTAGAATTAGCAGGCATAAAAATGTGATCAATTTATGTTATCCTGGTTTATGTGAATGGGTAAGTAAGTGATGCTGGATATCCATATTCATTTATTACCACAGTCATTGCTTGCAAATGGCAATTGAAAAGATTTATTTGCATTTCACCAGGTAAGACAAGGTAAGCATTTTATATAGCTTACAATTCTTAAAGAGAGTATTTGAATGTGTATCTACTGCATTGTTTTTCAAAGACTGGCATAATCGCGAAGGAAATTCACTACCTGCCTGGTTGCAAATGTTAGTTGAAATGCACAAATTTCTTCTTTAAAGTGTTTAATACTTTCCAGAGACAAACAGGGTTTAATTTAATGATGGGATGAAAGACCTGTAAAAATAAAATATGAATAAACTGAAGTCACTGTAATTAAGAAAAAATGAAACAATCCAATGTTGAGAGTAATTCCAAAAAATTGTTGTATAAAAAAAGCAGTCTTTTTAAGTGTGGTGCTTATTATGGTGCTATTTTTCATTTTTCATTTCTCATTTCTCTCCATAAATCAACTCTAACTCTGCATTTAGACTTTAACTGATGATCCCAAAATACAATGTCTATTTCAGCATGAGCACATAGTCTACCGCACTTTTTTTCATGTTTTGCTCCGTGATCATCATTATGTATGAATGAAAGCAAAATGCAGTCAATATTCATGATGCTTCATCTTAGTGAAAAATGCCTACTGTAAACATAGCAAAATATAGCACAGATGGAAAAAAATGACATTTTTAATGATGACACTCAAACAACATTAAAACTCTTTAAGCAATTTCTCTATAATATTTGGTGGTTTGTTGGGTTTTTTGGCTGTTTTATGTTTCACATCCAAAGTTGCTTTACATTAAAATATTTTGCCATTTGCAAGAACTAGATAAAGTAGATCTCAAATTTAGTTCTCAAATACTTTCAGAAATCTTACAGTTTTCAAATTTAAAAAATGCTATGTACATCAGGCTATGAGTAGAATAGGGGCCACACCAGACTACAAGGATCACTACACAGATTCTGAAACCATAGTGCTTCTTGAACTGTGTTCTGTTGATTGCATACAACAGAATCACTTTTAAAATGCATATTTCTGACTTCTCTCTGAGACCTACTGAGCCAGAATTTGTTAGGACTGGTAGCCAGCAAGCTACAAATTTAACATTTTTCCCAGAAGACTCATGCACACTTAAGTTCAGGAATGTGAGAAAGAAGCCCACTGACCCAAACAAAGGAGGGACATGGAGACTCGGAGCACAGTGAAGTGAGGCTTTCATCAACATTCTTGCAGGAGTGAGTGTCTGATGGGCAGGCACACTTGAGGTGGTCACAGCAGGCAAATTATCTCCTGGTGTGAAGTCCCTCCCCTGATTCCTCATTGGCTGAGTACTAGAGAGGTTAGAGCCTTACCCAGAAGTCGCCTGTGCCCATGTAAGACCAAAGTAGTCTGTTTGGAACAAAAAATGTACATTCCTTGAGGTGTCGCAGAGACTTCAGTTCTTTGGCACATGTTCATCGCAAAGCCTGTGAAAAATAAGCCCACGAAATGGAGAGGGGAAGAAGAACTAGGAAGTGAAGTGTCTAAGGGTTTGGGACTCCACTGGGGGGAGAGGGGTCTGTGCATATTTCCAATATGTTGTAAACCTATTGTTAACTAGACAGCACAGCTTTTATTTCATATTTCTGAAAATGAAGTCTCATTTACTTCTCACAGGAACCACTGCCTAATGTGTCATAGTTTGGCAATTTTCACGGTTGTTGGGACAGGAGGACAGTGATAGATAGGTAGAAACAGGTTGAACACTAGAGTGATAATTTCTTTGTTTGAAATATAGACCAGTGTAGACTTAACCACCTACATTTAGGTGAAAGAAAGATATTGTTCTTCCTGTGGTAAGCATAATTTTAGGATGACCCCCCCCCCAAGATACCCACTGCAAATAGCCTGCATAACCCGTGATACTGTGAATATGATGGATTTTACTCCCATTATTAGGTTATAGTATGTATAAGAGACAATGGCTTTTAAGAAAAAGGGATTATCCTAGGTGAGCCTGACCTAATCAGGTACGCCTTTAAAAGGGACTGGGCTCTTCCTGAAATCAGAGATTCAACACAAAAGAGATTAAACAAGATTTCCCATTGCTGGGTTTGCAGATAAGCCATGGGCCATGTGGCAAGGTATGCTGACAATCTTTAGGATAGGAGTAGAGAGCAGCCCGCAGGTGACAGCCCACAAAGAAACAACCTCAATGAACATGGAAACAAATTTTCTCCCAGAATCCCCAGATGAAAACAGAGCTGGCCAACACTTTGGTTTCAGCTTTGCAAGACCCTGAGCAGAAAATTCAGCCATTCCCATGTCTGAATTTTTGACTATGAAACTGTGGGCTAACAAATGGGTATTGTTTTATAAGCTGCTAAATTTATGGTGATTTGTTTCACAATAATAGAACACTAATACATAGTCCCTTAGCCCAAAAGGGCCTCTGGCCTGTGGTGATAGTATAACCCAACCAATCTGAGTTCACTTGGTGACTCACCGATAGAAACTACACCATATGAGTTGTCACACAGTGGAAATTTTATCTGCAGCAAATCAGGAGATCACGGGGAATAACTTCCAAAGGTGTGACTCTCCTCAGAAGGGTGAGTGGGTCCCTTTTATTTAGGGTTAGGATGAGTAATTAGATAGGGAAGCCTCGTCATTGTATGCAGAAGTAGGCACAAGGTCATGAATGTGCCTTAAGTAAACATGCTATACATACATTGTGTGTTATGCAAATGAGGCTGGTGCTCCTCCTGGGGCAGAGATTTTAATATTATAATGATGTAAAGGTAATTGTGGATCATTCCAGAGGTCATTCCATGGCCCATCTGCACAGGAACAAGTTGGGGGTTTGACTCAACCTGGTCTGGTGGTCTGGGCCACCAGAGCTCTTCCTCAGGGAGGTCCTTATTGCTTGAGGGGTAGTTTTTTATTCCATCATGGGATATTATGCCTGTAGGGTCTTTTGTTATGAGATAAGTTGGAAAGAAGAGGTTAAAGGAAAAAAAAAAAGAAATACATATATATATATATATATATATATATACATATATATATATATAGGACAAAGGTCAATGGGTATAAGTAGTTGAGCAGTGAAGGTCAGATCTTGGGGCTTAGCTGGTGACAATAGCCAGTCTTAGGCACACTTTTACTTCCCTGAACCATGAAAATGAGTGAGATTGGTGTTATGAACTAGCAGATTTTGCATTGCAGAGCTAGGTTTGTAGAATCACCAAGATCTGTTGTGTCTAGGTTTAAAAATTTTTTTTTTTTTAAGAAATCCTTGGGGGGTGACTGGGTGGCTTAGTTGATTAAGCATCAAACTCTTGATTTTAGCTCAAGTCATGATCTCATGGTATTGAGATTGGTCATGAGATCGAGCCCCGCTTCAGGCTCCATGCTGAACATGGAGTCTACTGGGTTCTCTCCCTCTCTCTCTCTCTCTCTCTCTCTGTCTCCCCCCACCCCAACTCATAGTCTCTCTCTGTCTCTCTCTCAAAATAAATAAATAAACATTAAAAGAAAGAAAGAAAGAAAGAAAGAAAGAAAGAAAGAAAGAAAGAAAGAAAAGAAATCCTTGGTAGGAAGAGCAGAATCCCAAATAGTTCAAAATTCCCCCATCAGAAGTGATTTTTAAAAAACTCCAAGCAAGTTTATATGTTACAATCAACATTGTAAGGTAAATTGATATTTTCATCACTCTTAGCAAAGGGACAAAAGGACTTAATTGGAGTCAATGGTCCAAGATTGTGCAACAAAGCTGCCCGTGTAATGCCTCATTCTCAGAACATTTCTTTTCCTCACCAAAGAGAAGCTCATGAGTCCATCTATTCAGCCAAAATAAATCATTTTTTTTCTCTTAATGTGTCCATAAGCAATATCTACTTTCCATTATTTCTTGTGGTCATACAAGCATTTCATTGAATATTTCCATAAATAGTTCCCACATGCCTGTGCCTCCTTTAACGACTTTGTGATTCTAATAAAGTGATTAGAACTCCTTATCCCTGCTGTGGCCTCTGCTAAACGATGTGAAAATACCCCTCCTGCTGGGGTTGCCCCGCCGGCAAAATTCAAATGACCCACCAACAAGTACATCTGTTGTAATTTGACTTTCTTTGCCCTTGTTACTTTTCCTACTATTTTATAAGACCTTTAATTTTCCCCTTGAGGCTCTAAATTCCTTTTTAATTATTTATTTGTAGAGAATCTCTTCTACAAATAAAATCAACTTGATTGGTCTTCTAGTTTTCCTCTAACCATTAGAATTGTAACCTGTCACTTGCTCTCTCAAACCTTGCAGTGCCCCTAGCTAATACATGTTCAAACACGACAAGGGCATCCAATTTGCCTTATGTATTCACTGAATGTTCTCTTATGGGCCCCAAATATCCTGACTCACATGTGTAGAGTTGTGATCTTGCTGAGGAGAAATGTAGCAGCGAATCTCTGCAACACCGAGTCAATACAATCTCAACAAGTAGTTTTGCTAAACCCAGGAGGTAATTTACAGTGGCAGAACATTTAGACACAAACCGTTAAATGTTTTGTCAATCTTCAACAAATGTTAAAAATACAACTGGGTTTATTGGAATCATTTCTCTCTCTTTTTTTTTTTTTTTTGAACTTTCTAATTTACACATTGCACACTGGTAAAAGGGTACTTGTTCCTTTGCTGATTTTGCCTTTGGCATTGTACTCTCGGTAGCAGCACCTTTTCTTCCTTTGGGCAGGCAGCCCTTTTGTTGCAGGATGTTATTATCTCAATACCCAGGAGTCTCCCAACTTTGAAGAATGAAGAGGTGGATGCAAAATGAGCAGCAGGTAAAAGTTTATTAGAGTACAAAATCAGAAAGTAAGAAGAGTAGGAAAGCTCTCTTTACATAGAGGAGACATTTAAAAGTGAATGCCTGCAGACTGTAAGCAAGGGTCTTTGTTTTATAAGGTTCTGCCCCACCCCCTGCCCTCTCATTCCTTCTCAGGTTCTACCCTTATTTGCTCTATAGCTCTAGGTGCTGAGTTGTCCATTCCTGACTGGCAGGATTCCATTGTATGAGAGGTGGCCAATGGCCTATGGTCTTGTGTCAAATTCCTCAGGGAAACCTGAGGGGAAGTAGGTGAGGTCTGTTACATTCTCAAGAGGAGCCTTACACCTGAGGGGTTTTGCTGAGGCCAGACACTCCCAGCATTGTTGCAAAATACTTGCTTTTCCCCACCCTGGGAGTTCAGGTCCTAATCTTTCCCTCTCTGCCTATTGAATCCTATCTTTTCCTCTTGGTCTGGATCAGACAATATTAAACCCTCTGACTCCAGGATACACCGGTGACCTGTCCTGGCTAAAAGAGGCTGCATTTCACTGACCACAGTGGGAAATTCATTGCCACAGCGGGCCAATAATAGTCTGAGGATTTTCATAAAACTGCTGGGAAAGATAAGCTATCCTTTTCCTCTGGGGTTTTCGCATGGGTTGAGAAACCTCTGCAGCTGCTACTGACAAAATTTGTTCTCACGAAGGAGAATCTGCCCAACAATAACAATAACCTAGGAGAAAGCAGAACTGAGAAGACAGAGTGATCATTGCAGTATTCTATCCTTTGAGACTCTCCACCCAGTCCTGCCTGAAGGTATACCACCCCCCAGCCTCTTCAATTACTTGAGCCAATCAATTCCCTTTAATAGTTAAACTCCTTTGGGCTGGGTTTTCAGAGTTGCAACTAAAAGAATCCTGGCTTATAGAAAAGGTCTCTTTCACAAAAGTTAAATTAATTCAAGATTCTACCCTTTGAATTTAGGAAAAATGACATTATAAAGCTAATTTATTGACTTAATAATTTTTGAATGGAATACAATCACACTCCTGAAATATACCTTTGGTGATCATTTTAAAGTCATAACCATTTACATAGTTTGAATTTTTCCAGTATTTAAAGGTACTCCAATGATATAATCTCATTAATTCTTACAATGTTCTTTTGAACTAGCCAGGGGACAGGTATGCTTATCTAATAATATAATAGACCTGTTCTCTCTTGCACTTCATGACACATTTCAGTGAAGGTTGCATAACAAAGCAGGAGGTCACCTATGTAAGCACCTAGAGAAAACAGTAATTACTTCTCCAGTGGTGTAGATGGGATATCACTGTGGAAATTAGAATAAAGATTATAGCACAAATTCATTACCTTGAGGAACTGTGTGGCCAATAGAACTTTTAATAATGTAGGTACATGGAGATAAAATTTACGTGGCACATATTATATGAACTCTATAATCATGTAATCAACACATTTTAGTGAAAGCCCTTCTACTTCGTTATATGTATATCATATGTAAGATAATTATATAATTTATAAATATAGCAATATATTAATAAATGGTTACTATGTCTAACTATATTCAAATATATGAGAATATAAAATTGAAATATGCTAAAAATAAACTTTGGTGTTCCTCATATTTTTCTTCATTATATAAAAAGATTGTGGGGTTTTTTTCTCTCAATAAAATAGCAGCTATTTAGACTTTTTAGGAAAGCAAGATTAGAATAGAAGATATTCCACATTACTGAATATTTTTCCTATTAAGATCTAAATGATATTTTAATTTGTCAATAAAATTTTTTCTAAAATACATGATAGAACCTTGACAATTTAATTTGTTCTTGAAAACTTAGTGGCCTCCTCATGAGCAGCCTTCTGAGTTATAAAATTTGAAATGCTTCTGGATCTATTAAAATATGTCAAGTTGTTCAAACCCAAGTGCTGTGCTCTATGAATTCAGATGGATGCCCCATTTTTTTGGATTCTGTGGAACCTGTGCGCCTTTCAATAAAACCCTTCTTATTTGAGTGGATTTGAGGGAGTTGTTATTACTTATTGGATATTTTAGGAGGCATTTTAATACACAGCCTTAACCAACTAGGAATTCCAGCCTCTGGATGTGATCCACCATAAGACATGCTCAAAATGTTCAGAGAAGCACTTATCACAGTAGCCAAAAACTGGAGATAACTTTAATATCTATCAACAGTAGAACTGGTAGATTTGAGTATATGCATACAATGGAATGTTACAAAGTGGGGGGAATGAATTAACTATGCAAAATAATATGGATGAAATTCCAAAACAAGTGTTGAGTTAGTGAAACTGTATACAAGGCAACGTGTTATATGGAGGCCTGTAGTAAAAAAAAAAACAAAAAACAAAAAACAACAAAAACAAAAACAAAAAAATAAGGGAAACTTAGGGGTGCTGGGTGCCAGTAATATTTTTTTCCTTGATCTTGGTCCTGGCTATACAAGCATGAATACTTTACCAAAAGCCATTGAACTGTGCTGTGATATGTGCACTTTTCTGCATGTGTTTTGTAGCTGATTAAAAGTTTGCTCAAAAGGAAGATAAAAATTATCATCTGTGCCTTTATATTTGTACTGAATACCACTTTCAAATCACACATATTATCTTTCAAAAAGCACATGTGTTATGTTATTTCATGTATCTGTTCAATAATTGTTTATTGTTTATTTCTTTTCTGTCATGATCTAGGTAATAGGCAATGGTCTGGGGATGCAGCACAGATTAAAGTAGACAGAATCCCTGCTTACATGGAGTTTATACCCAAGCCAACTTCATGCCCATCCATAACATACCTGTGAAGTAGGTGGAGAAAGTATGGTCTTTTGTGTTTTGTTTGTTTCTTTGTTTGTTAAGATAGGAGACAATTAAGCATGCTTATAGGCTTTAGAGAAGAACTCCTTCAAGAGGCAGCAGATTCTGTATATGAGAGGGAAAGAAGGATCTAAAAGTCAGACCCCTTAGAAGGACAAGACAAAGGAACCCAAAATGCTGGAGAAAGGAAGAAAAACTCTAAACCTGGGATTATCAGGGGTCATATGCTGTTTGTTAGAAAAGCATGAACTAAAGCCAAGAACCTGACATTTCAACCACATTAAGTAAAACTTCTCTCCATTGTTGCCTTCTGGAATGCCAACAAATCCTTTTTATGCCCACACGTGCATGCACGTGCACACACATATACTTTCAATAATGAACTTTGGTTCTGTGTGCACAGTTCACCATCATTTGTTGGTGATGTGTTGTATTTCCCTCAAATGAGGCATACAGGACACATTCCATGGCTTAAGACCATGATGGAGCACTTTGCCTTCTCTGGCAGTGGAAAGAACTAGAATGAAAAAGAGGGAAATAGGAGAAGTGTGGGGAAAAGGTCAGAAAATAGAATAAATGGCACTAATGGAAAATATGGGAGGAAATTCTTCTTTGGAACCCATTGATTTGGATAGTGAATTTCTGAACACCTTGGGATTTGTCATCAAAATGCTTTCCAGGGAAGCAAAGACCTGAGCAAGGGAGAATGTCATGGGCCCTGGGGAAAAGATTCCTTTATGTGTTAGTCCAGGTCCTTCAAGAAGCAGACAGCAAGATGGAATTAAATGTGGAGAAGACTTACAAGAAGCAGTGTCTATGAGGGAAAATGAGGAGGAGGCTAGGAGAGCTTGGAAGAGCCAAAAGACTGCAATGTAAATCTACTCTTGTAAAAGAGACAGGGAAGAAACGAAGGTCAAGTAAAAGAGTCTTAGATTAGGGTTACTTCTAAAAACGTCAGACTCCTTAAGCCAAAGTTGTCCATCAGACAAATTCCACATTCCCCAGGTTGAGCCTTCCTTAGTATCCCTGCTGCACTCAGTCAAGGGCTGGGAGCAGCCCCCAGAATGCTGCGCTGTCATAAATGTGATGTCATACTTGAGAGAGCTGCCGCTAAGGCCATACATGAATTCTTTCTCTGGTGAGAGAACTGAGATAGGCATTTTCATGGCCACAACTTAAATATCCTGAACTTGCCATTTTGGATAAAAATGGGTCAATATTCATTTTGAGAGTAGTCTGGGGATTTTTTAATATTGTACATCGTCATCTGGACTCTGTAGATGTGATGCCTGGAGATACATAGAGAGAGAGAGAGAGAGAGCTGTCATCTGATAGGTGACACAGAGTTGTCTCTGATAGGGGATATCAGGCAATGGCATGAATCAATTGAAGAAGTAATCCACTTTGGTATCTGAGAGGGGGCATTCTAGATAGAGGGAAGAGTAATGCAAATGTTATGAGGAGCAAGCATGCTTGTCTTGCTCTAGGAAGAGCAGGGAAGCCAGTTGAGAGAACAAGAGAGAGACTATAAGAAAATGAGATCAGGACTGGGTCATATAGGCCTGGATGCCCTGGGAGAAGCTGTAGATTCATTCCCAGTGACATGGAAAGTCCCTGAAGATCTTGGGGTAGAGAAGCTATATGATCTGACTCCTGTTATTAAAGGAATCACTCTGGTGCCTATATGAACAATTGACTGTAAGTAGAAAGAAATTCCAAATTCACATTTTCTCAACTTCTCAGGATTTCTCTCCCTATATGAATCATGGTCTCAGTCCTTATGGGTTGCCTTTTCTGTGGGCTTCTTCCCAATAGGTGATGTGTTGAAATGGAGTAACTGAAAAACATTTGATGAAGAGATTGCATATGAGAATATGTAAAGGGTAAAGGGAAATCATCAAAAGAAAGTGATGCTCTCTTTTCTCCACCCATAGGCCTGAAGGAGAAAGAAAAGGGTACAGTTACCAGAAGGCAGGATTCCCATTGCTGTGGAGAGTACTACCAGACAAAAGCCGTGTAGAACTTAGCCCTTCTAACCCATGTCCCAAACAGGGAGGAAGACAGAGCAACAAATACCTTGAACTCACTTGTGGACAACGTTTCATCTTCTGCTTGTGTCTCCCACTGATCAAACCTAATCAGAAGTCAGAGGGCAAGAGAGCTCATTGATGCAGCTCTTACGTGTCATCTTCCTGATAGAATAGCCAGAGAAGGGTGCTGAGTGGATTCATGGTGACATTCGACAATTAGTGACTACAGAAATGCACAAGTATTTATCTTTGAAGAAAGTTATCTGAACAACATGATATTTTCTGTTGCCTCTATTTTCTTTCTTGTTATTCTCATCTCCTTCCAGGAGAAGTTCCTCTGCCCACTTCCATCTCGATGATACTTCCATCACTCATTTGAAAGTGCTCCACCCAAGGTTAGCACTAAATTCTTACTTGTCACTTGTAACAATCTCAGTCTCTGTTTTATTTGACCACTTTTCAGCATTTTAATAACAACACCCTTTTTCTTGAAGAGACTTTCTGCATTGATCCCTTCTCTTCTTCACCTTATCCTTACCCTTGTTTCCTAGCAACACCATCACAAAGTACCATGAAATAGGTGACTTACAGCAAAACAAAACAAAAAATGTACTATTCTCTTACACTTCTGGAGGCTAGAAGTCTGAAAGCAAGGCATCAGCCGGGCCATGTTTTCTCTGATGACTCTAAGAGAGAATGTTTCTAGTGGTTGCTGGCAATCCTTGGCAGTCCTTGGATTGCAGATGCACCACCCCAATCTCTGCCTCTGTTGTCACATGGGGTATGTATCTGTGTGTGTCTGGGTGTGTGTGTCGTGTATCTGTGTGTCTGTGTGTGTGTGTCCGTGTTTGTTCCCTCTTTTTAAACAGACACCAGTAACGGTCAATTTAGGGTCCATTCTCAATCAGTATAACGTCATCTTAACTTGATTACATCTTAATTTGATTATATCACATTCACAAGTTCAAGATGAACATGAATTTTAAGGGGACACCCTTTACCCCAGTACAGTCTCCTTTCTCAGATCTTCTTCCAAAGTATCCTCCCCTTAAAATGTAATGCTTCCCCAGGGTTTGCCTCATCCCTTACTTCCTTATTCTGCACAGATTTCAATCACAAATGCCTACAAGGAGGCAAATATATAACAAAAGTGAGTGATGTGCTTCTGTTACAAGGAAAACTAACGAATACATTCATGATAAAGAGCAACTGACTCTCAGTCTAAAGGTAGAGCAGGTGGTGTGTCCTGCATTGGGTTGGAGAGAGCTTGTCCTTTTCTAAAGCTGACATGCTCTTCAGACCCATCTGAGTGCTGCCATTCATAAATGCAAGCTTAGTATTGTATTTTTATGTAAAATAAGCTAGAAAATTATTCCAAATAAATGAAAACAAACAACAACAACAACAACAACAACAAAAATACCAACATATGGGGAAATAGTAGTCAGACCAAATAAAAGCCATCTATGTGTGTGGCCTGTGGGGTCCAATCTGGAACCTCTATTCGGTATACATTTCTCTGATGATGTTAAGGGTTGCTCAGGGTCAGTGGTAATTTGTTCTTTAGACCTCCTGTCTTTTTAGCTCTAGATATGTAGAAAGAATATCATAATGGACAGTCACATTTGTCCACCCACAAGAGTATCAAGCTTCTTCTGTCAAATATGATTTTCAGTACTTCCCACCACTAACCTGTCTCTCTCTCCTAGACTCTTTCTCAAAGAATGGTAAAGTCAGAATTCTGGAAGTCATCTCAGATTCCTCACTATCCCTTAGCATATCTCACCATCTTAATAGCAGCCTTTATATATGAAGTACTAAAACTCTTCTAAGTAAATATCCCAATCTTCATAGCAAGAGTATGATAGTGTCTTAATTTAGCTTCTAAAAGAGAACATGAGAAAGGTCTTAGGTAGAAAGCAGAGGTGAGAGAATGGGCAGGAAAAGCTAAAATAAGGTGTATTATCATGATTGCTGCTATCAACAACAGAAGCTGGAATATCTGAGAAATGAACAGAATGCCCCCAAGAAATGGCCATTCAAAATATGACTACAGCTGCCAACCCCCTTATTTGAGGACTGACCTTGGGCCAATTTTGCATTGACTGAGAGGCTCCCACAGCCCAGGGACAAAAAGAGAAAAGATACACAGCACACATTTGAGCTGGACCAGTACCAGGGCAAGGTGAGCCTGAGCTCACAGGAAACTATTAAGCACAGCTGCAGCTAGATCCAAGGTAAGCCAAGGGGAGGTGACACAAAGCACCAAAGTCATCTGTTTCTCATAAAGAAAGCTTTTTGAGAGGTAACGCAGACTGCAAAGTAACCAAGCTAGGATTTATATCCAGGTCTGACTCCAAAGCCTGTACTTTTAATTACTATGTGCAAGAAGTTCCAGTGAACTTTAAAGTTAGAGGGTACAGTCCCCAAGACTGTCCTCAATTTTGACAGCAATTGCAAGTATCAGGGGGTTTCCCAAACCCACCCTGGATTTCAATAGTTCAGTAAAACAACTCAAAACTCACTGAAATTTATTATACTCATGGTTATAATTTAATACAGGGAAGTATAGAGATTAAAATCAGACAACGGAAGAGACAGATAGGGCAGAGTCCAGGGGAATTCCAGATGTTATCTTCCTTGGTTCATTCCCCAACATGCTGGGATGCATTAGTCTCCCAGCACCAACATGGGATAATACTCATGGAGTTTTGCCAACCTCAGGAAGCTTTTTCAAGCATCAGATTTCAGAGTTTTTATTGGAGTTTCATTACACAAGATTGATTGATTGTCCATGTGCTCGATCTCAGCCTTTGGGTTGACTGATACTGTACCCTAAATCATATGGTTGGCCTCTCTAGACAGAATTTGTCCCAGCCCTCACACAAGATTATCAGATGTTACTGGCTCCACCCTAAGATCTGGTATGGTCATTCCCTACCCTGAACAAAGACAGTTCTCTCAGGTTTGAGGAGATTAACTCCCAAACTGAGGGCAAAAGCCAGACCTCTCTCTGGGCAATGCCACACACTACAAAATATGATTAATCATGCCCATTATAAAATGTAGGTCTGACTGTGTCTTTTCCCTCCTTGAATATTCATTGGCTCTTACCACCTTCAGGCTAAGATCTATTTTCTTTAGAGCAGCATACTAGGCATCTTGAGATCTGTCCCCTGTCTACCTTTCCAATCTCATACTTTGTGCTCTTTTCCTCTTTGTACCTTCTAGCCCTTCTAAATTACTGGCACTTTCCCTAATGATGACCTTGTCCTGTTCTTATCAGCAACCTAAATAGTAAAAATGGGTGACAGCACATAGACACTTCCTCTACAGAACAAAGGAAAGAAAGAAAGAAAAAGTTACTTTTCTTCTTTTTCTTTTGAGCAGTACAAACAGGTTAAGACAAGGTCCTAGGGCCTGTAGGTGTATGTAGAAACAAAGTCTTTAGATGCAATGTCATTTGAAGAGTAGAGAGATGTGATAGGAGAGGAGAGAAGGAGGGAAAAACTCTAGTTTGGCATTTGAATTTTGTGGTAGGATTGAGGCTCAACTTCTCATCCACAATTTGGAGCAGGGGCAGAAAGTTCAGCTCTCCATCAAATTCTTCCATGTGCGGCCTTCTTGCCTCAGGATTTGTGCAGATGCAGTAACTTCTCCCAAGAAAGGAAATATACGTGCACATAGTTACACACAGCTATGTTTCAAGGCTCAACTCAGAATGTCTTCCCTGACCCTTATCTCTTCCTTTCCCTTCTCCAGATGGATTGCTCCTCTTTCTTTTTATTGCACAATACCCTCCAAACAGTTATCAAGGCATATCATTACTGTTGATTTGTATATTATTCTCCTGATTATGAGTTCTATGAGGAAAAAAAAGCTGTATTTTTTTAATCTTTTCATGCATATCAGCTAGCACAGGGCCAAGTAAAAATTGAGGTAAAAATTTACAAACTACATGAGCAAACAAAGGAGAGAGAGAGAGAGAGAGAGAGAGAGACAGGAAAGAAGAGAGAGAAGAAAAGAGGTGGGGAGGGAGAGAGAGAGGAAGTGCTGAAAATTCATTTGGTTTGCAGATAGGCAGAGGAGGAGTTAATGCCAAGTTTAATGGAATACTATCCCCTCAACCCCCCCAATCCCCGGCCCCCAAGCAGCAGCCCTGATTCTGATGGCGGAGTTTAGTTAGCTTAAGGATAACACACGACATAAGCTGAATGACATTAAACTGCTCATGGGTTCATGCCCAAGCCAATTCCCTCTGCAGGGAGGTAACATTTCTGTAGTCTTCTATGATACTTTTAGAATCTCTCCAGGCTATGGTGGCAACAGATTTAGTAGACAAGAGGGATCTAGCAGCACATCACATGAACTGAACTGGAAAATGTCCTGGCCAATTAACAGCAAATGTCTGTGGCAATTAACAAACAGCCTGGGAACAAAGACTATCTATGTTGTTATGCTCAGTCCTGGAATGTTTATTGTCTCTTCATGTCTTCAGTTTTATACTTTCAACATTTGGAAGATGTATATTCAATTCTTTTACTAGTTTGTAAGCTCCCTAGAGGACCCAAGCCCATCTAATATATCTTTTTATTCACACAACACCTAGCACAGTGTTTGACTCAAAGTAAGAAAGCCATAAATATTTCTGAAATAAATTAAAAATTCTACCCCAAACCTGAAGCTCTAATTTAAGTCTCCTGCTACCAGGTGTCCAACAGCATGGCATGGGCACACATGTTAAATAGGGTGGCTTAAACCTTTCTTCAGGCCTTTTAGTTGCCCTTATGGAAATTAAAGCCGATAAAGTTGGGTTTGTATTAGGAAGGACATTTAGAGGTCATTTAGTTCATCTCCCTTTGAGATAAGAAATCTGTTAAATTGGCTTGTCTAATATAATGGAGCTGGAAATATGGCAAGACTGTAATCAGAAGTCAGTCTCCAGTGTTCCGTTTACAACATCCTTTCTCATCACTTTTTTCTAGTAGTCAGGATGAGTGTATTTATAACAATGCTTAAGAAAACAAAGCACTTGGGTACATTTTGGTAATTTTCTCACTAACACACATCAACCAGCCTTCAATTTTTGTTAGCTAACGTTCAAGAGCCATTTTTTATGGTTTGTCATTAACCTTCCCTCTTGTCTCCTTGAAAGAATAGAGGTCATCAGCCAAGGTCAGTTTTTACTGCTGATTCCTTCTGATCTACAAACATCTAATTTCCTCTCTGCTAACCTTTGAGAAAAAGGTGTTTCTTCTCCTTTTCAAGGCCAAGAGTGCCATTCTCATTCGTGATCTCATTCTTGTCAATATCCAAGAGCTTTGTCCTATGGTCTATTTTCTCTCTCTCTCCTGAGGCTTAGACCTCTCCCTAGATACTAGCACCACAAGTAGGCTCAACTTTCTTCCATCTTAAACCTCTTGACCCCGTGTACTTGAATAACTACCTAAAAATTCCCCTTCTCATTGAAACATTTTGAACACATATGCTCAGTCTTCACTTTGTTAGCGTCATTCATTTCTTATCTCATTACCATCAGCCCTCCACCTCCAGAATACTACTAAAATGGCTCTAACCAAGGCCACAGGTTGCTTCCTAATTATTAAATGCAGGGGAAATTTCCAGTCGTTTGTTACTGTCTCATTTCTTTCTTTTCAAAACAACTCCCTATTCTTTTAGTTTCCATGACTCTGCACTCATTAGATTTCCTGAAATGTGTTTGAATCAGGATGATTTTTCTCTTATTTTCTATGTGGGTTTCTTTTTCTGCCTATTCCCAAAATGTCAGCTTCCCACAAAACATATAATCATGATTTCAAGTACCAGATATATACTGATAGCCACTAAATCTGCATATCCATCTCAGTTTTGATTTTGAAATATATGTGTTCATATACAGCCCATTTTCATGCATGATAAGGGCACCACAAACTCAGTATTAAAACTCATTACAACATCTTTGATGCTATCCCCCTCCTATTTAGTAGGATACCAAAATGCTATATGTGGGGTCCAAAAAATTGTGTCAGCTAAAATTCAAGGCCACATTATTGCAAGATTAATTAAAAAGTCATGCTATAAAATTATAATAGGCACAAAAGTAAAGATAGTGAAACATGTATTGAATATAGATGACCATACACTGAGAAAGTCTCAAATGAGCACATGGCACTTACTTCCCAATTACTTCCTGCTCTGTATTCCTGCCTTCTGTATTTTTTTTTCCCTCCTCATCTCTCCCTGTTTGAGAACTAGGGCTGGAAGGAAAATTAGACCCAATGATAAATTCCATTGTATCCAAATTTGTGTTATTGAGTAATTTTACTGAATTTTCTATCTTGCCTAAAGGTATGATCATCAACTAAATGATATCACTTAAAATAAAAACTGGCAGGGGAGTGTGCCTGGGTGACTCAGTTGGTCAAGTGCCCCAGTCTTAACTTTGACTCAGGTCATGATCTCATGGTTCGTGGGTTTGAGCCCCACATCAGGCTCCATGCTGACAGTGCAGAGCCTGATTGGGATTCTGTCTCTCTCTCCTTCTCTCTCTCTCTCTCTCTGCCCCTCCCTGGCTCATGTACCAGCTCTTTCTCCTCATTGTCTCTCAAAATAAATAAATAAACTTAAAAAAAATTTTTTTAAACAATGAAAACTTGGGGCTGATTCTTACATTCTCCTTTCATGACTATCTACATCCCATTAATCAACACTTCTTGAAAATTATACTTCTTTAATTGCACTTATTTTAAATTATATTTCTTTTTTTTAAATTTTTTTAACGTTTATTTATTTTTGAGAAGAGAAAGACAGAGCATGAGCAGGGGAGGAGAGAGAAAGAGGTAGACATGGAATCTGAAACAGGCTCCAGGCTCTGATCTGTCAGCACAGAGCCCAACGCGGGGCTCGAACGCACAGACCACGAGATCATGACCTGAGCCGAAGTCGGACGCTTAACCGACTGAGCCACCCAGGTGCACCTTAAATTATATTTCTTTAAAAGTCCTCAAATTTGTGGAATATTTCCATATTCCCTAATCTCTAACTTAGTCTTTTCCTGGATGACCCAAACATCCTCTATTGGGTCACTCTGCCTCCAGACTTGTCCCACTCAAACTTTAGAATTGGTATTCCAGAGAAAATTTAAGGTATTAAGGCTGCCTCCCTGCACTACACCCCATAATCCCACTCATGATTTCAAAATATGCCAAGATTTTTCACATGTTGGTGGTTTGCACCTTCTCAGCCCAGAATTCTGGATTACCTGATTGTTCTCTTGACAATTTCCAGTTGGTCTGTTAAGACTCACCTCTAATTTCATCTATGAAGCCATCCCTCTTCTTTCCCTCCTCTCTCCAGTGAATACAATTAATCTATGCCCTGTTTTGGGTGTCTACTCTTTATATGCAGGCATGGGTCTTTTAAAATATCTATAACATTTCATTATATTTTGTCATTTACTGTTTCCACTTTTCCACTAAAATTGTAAATGTATTGAAGATTGGACCTAGATGTGATTTAACATTTGGTGTAGATAGTGATACAAGGTATATATAATTATTTTTTAAACAGTACATTTTATGTGTTATATAAGATATCTCACAACTTTAAAAATAAAGGGAAAATAAAAGAGATTATAGAGGGCCACTAAGATCATCTGAAAGGCAAAAGTAAAATTAAAAACAAACAATAGGTAGGAAAAAGAGAAGCATAGGGACAACCGTACATAAGACAATGATACAGGCACAGTCTGTTTGCTCTCTGTCACTTTCCAAATCGTGACCACTCTTTTGAAATGACTCTTTTGCCTTGTTTCCTATTCTTTTTTCCCATCTAGAGCGAGAGAAAGCTCCAATGTCCAGAATCCTACACAAATATTGATCACTCTATCTCAACATACAGATTTAAAACAACTAGTAAAAACATAAAGCCTGAAGTAAAAGAGAACCCCCCCCAATTTATAAAACCCTCTAAAATTGCTTCAAGTGAGTATTGTTGCGTATAAATGACCTTACCCATCCTTTTATTCTTTTTTAATAGTTTTTATCCCAGACCTCTTAGGGATCTCAAAGAATTCTGATTTTACCTTTTTGTCACACTTTAAATCATAGACTCTTACAAATGTTAATATCCAGACTTACTTACTATTTTTCTTATCCTCTGGAAGTATCTTGGTAGAAGTAAGAAGTTTTTTTGAGAGCTAGGTGTTCCAATGAAAATGTAACCTGTGGCCACTTGAGAATTTCTATATGAAAGGACTTGGGGGAAGTAATTTGGCTAGAATGAGGTTCAGAGACTTATCTGAGAGATATGTTGAACATATGTTCTCACTGTCTAATTGGAGTGTGTGTTTTGCAGGGGGAAGCTCAAGGAGTGGAATGTGGCCAATAGAGTTTGTAAAAGGGATAAATCATCTCAAACCATTCATGTGTGCTGACACTGAACATCCTGTGTACCTGGATCATTGGGATTTCTGGTCTTGCTTTTCATTTTATAAACACAAAATAAAATATCTGGAAATGAATCTGAGTGATCGTAGTGATCTGAGTGATGAATCTGAGTGATCTTTCTAAGCTGGAAAAATCGCATAAAATGACAATGGCAGGAATCCGTGTAAAAGTTTCCTTTCTATCATGTTTAAAGGTACAGAGAAATCAAGTAAAAAGCCCCTCTTCTACCTCCCTCTGTATTCAAGCATTTTTAAAACATATTTTTAATGTTTATTTTTGAGACAGAGAGAGAGATGGAGCACGAGCAGGGGAGGGGCAGAGAGAGAGGGAGACAAAGAATCTGAAGCAGGCTCCAGGCTCTGAGCTGTCAGCACAGAGCCCAATGCAGGGCTCAGACCCATGTGAGATCATGACCTGAGCCGAAGTCGGATGCTTAACTGACTAAGCCACTCAGGCGCCCCTATATTCAAGCTTTATGTGCAATGATTGGGCAATATCTCTCATTTTGTATCACTTGACTTGCCTGAAGGACACTATTGCATGTATTGCCTGAGGAAACATAAAATTGTGGGATTCAGTGTCCTAAATTTCATTGAAGACACAATAAGATGAGCAGACTCTCTCACTTTGTCTTAGTTTTTATTCGAACAGTTGGAAGCGTGTGCCATCAGACAACCACATATTTTCCCTAAACAATAGTTTTTATTCCCTAAACTCTTTTTAGTTGTAGGGTGGCATAATGTGACAGTAAGTGTCTCCAAGTACTAGTAGAACCAAATTATACTCTTGAGCCTGTGCGTGCCCTGACTATTGATGGCAATGTCCCTGTTCTATCGTCCTTCCTCATCAGCTGTCTTGCTAAAATGTGCAGTGAGTAATGATTAGACGGCGATATTTAATGAAAACGCTACTCATGACTCTGAGCCAAATGTGACCCCTACTATTCTTCTACTATTAAAGAATAATTACCCATTCCCCATGCAATTGCAATTGCGGGCAGCAGAGATCTTGAGTTGCCAAAATATGCCAGTAAACTATTCAATTTAAAAATATCTCAATATACAAAATGCTAATATTGATATAGGAATACATAGGAAGTAAAAAGTATGGCTCTTGGGAAAATTAAATATAAATAACCTTGCTTTCACTAATTTGTGTGAGAGTTGCAACATCTTTTTAAACCAGCTTTTATGTAGGAAATGAAACAAAGATGCCAAATATTAATGCTGTCAATTTCGATGGCCAGCATGTATGCAAAAGGCAAACATATAAATCTAAAGCAAATAGAAGTGCATTGCTTAATTTCTGCTTATCATTCATTACACAATTGCCAGGAAGTTAACCATTACATTTTTTATTCCATCATATCTTAAATTCATCTTGGAAAAGTTCCTTCTTCCATTATTGTAGTAGGCTTTTATGGACCTTTGATGGCTCTCACAGTAATCAGCACTGGAGGACCTACAAGATTAACGTAGACTGAAGTTCTGAGAAAAAGAAGATGAATATATTTGACATTATACTCTAATTTTTTTCAGTGCTTCAAAACTAAGAGCATGAGCTTTTCATCCATTATGACACTTTGCTTTCAATGACCATAATTCTAGCAAGGAAAAAATAAGTTTAGGGTTTTCAGTCACCTTTTCCTCAATGTAGACAAAAGAGTAAGCAAATTGTAATTTTTCATAATCCCCAAAGCCAAATGTTCTTAATATTGGAAGAAATGGGTTAATATAATTTTAAAAGTAAATCTGTTTTGGGGGCTGCTGGGTGGCTCAGTCGGTTAAGCATCAGACTCTTGATTTCAGCTCAGGTCATGATCTCACTGTTAATGGAATCAAGCGCCAATTCGGGCTATGTGCTGACAATGTGGAACTTGCTTGAGATTCTCTCTCTCCCTCTCTCTCTGCTTCACTCACTCTCTCTCTCAAAATAAATAAATAAACATTAAAAGAAAAAATATTTTTAACAACAAAAAAAGTAAATGTTTTGTAACAAATTTTATGGCATTTATAAGTTGCACATATATTCTCTTATTTCTTATTCAATTTTTTATTCAATGCATTAGTTATCAAATTAATAGTAACCCTACTTCTTTTTTTTTTTTTTTCAGGCACTGGGCCAAATAATCGGGCTGAAGAGAAGAACATAGAAATAATTTCTGCCCTTAAGAAATGTATATTTTAAAGGCGCTTGGGTGGCTCAGTCCGTTGGGCGTCTGACTTTGGCTCAAGTCACAGTTCACGAGTTTAAGCCTCACGTTGATCTCTGTGCTGACAGCTCAGAGCCTGGAGCCTGCTTCTGATTCTCTCTCTCTCTCTCTCTCTCTCTGCCCCTTCCTTGCTCATTCTCTCTCTCTCTCTCAGAGCCTGGAGCCTGCTTCTGATTCTCTCTCTCTCTCTCTCTCTCTCTCTGCCCCTTCCTTGCTCATTCTCTCTCTCTCTCTCTCTCTCTCTCTCTTTCTCTCAGAAATAAACATTAAAAAATTAAAAAAAAAACAGAAATGTGTATTTTAACAGGTCAGATAGTATGGAAGTATTGAAACACTGTATTGTACACCTGAAACTAATATTACACTGTGTGCTAACTAAATGGAATTTAAATAAATAAATAAATAAATAAATACCAGATAAACATGTATACAAAAAAAGACATCATACATGTAGTAATAGAAATAGTAATTCTCCATACAGTGGAGAATGTGGTCAATTTGAGAAAGGGAAAGGAGTCAGGTGGAGCACAGACGTGGCCTAAAGGCTTCATTGTGAAGGTGATTATCAAGAGGAGCCTTGAAAGGTAACAGGTATTTGCCACGTGTGCATGGTGGCCTAAAAACATGCCCACATTTTTTGACACTTGTTCTGTCAAGAGATGGAGTCTAATTCCCTTCTTTCTGAAGATGGGCTGTCCTTAGTGACTCAGTGTCTGACTTTCAAAGCTAATATAAAAGATGATACAGCTATTGCTTGACTCTGCTCCTCCACTGAGGCATGTATTTTGAAGGCCCAAGCCAGCATGTAAGAAGTCTGACTCCCTGAAGCTTCTATAATGAAGACACCATTTCAAAAGACCACATAAAAAGATGTCCAAAAAGCCAGCTATTCTGGATACCAGTTGTTCAAGTCCTTCAAGCCCAGCAATAAGATATGCGAGTTAGCAAGTCTCAGACAATTCCAGTTCCAGTCATCATCTGATTGCATCTACATCACAGACCTCACTGAGCAAGAACCACCTAGTTAAGCCCTGCCGACTCCCAGGACCACCACTAAGTGTTGGCATAATTTATAATATAGCAGTAGGTAACTAGAGTAGCAGACAATGGGAGCAGCCTGGGAAAAACAACCTGGTGTTTCCAAGCAAGAACAAGAAGCTGAGTACTGCCAAAAGACAGAATAGGAGTCAGGGGAAGGCCAGAGTCCAGACTAAAGAAAATAGCAGAGGCCAAGTCATGGAAGTCCTAGTAATTCAGGCCACAGAGTTTGATTTTTACCCTGGAACCGATGGATATGCATCCATATTTTAAAACATACCTATTTATATAGATCAGTTTATTACTTGTGAAAATGTTGTCAGAATATTAATTATTTACTCATGGACACACACGTACTCTATACATTGTCTATATATTGGTATCTATACATTAAGAAATAACATGTTCTGTAAATATGCTTGTTTTATTGGTTTGTATCCTCTTTAGTCTCTGAGAACTCTGAAGAACTAACTGCTTAGATTAGCACTTCACTTTACTGAAATCAAAGCATCCCATCCTGGATAATGGCTTGTCCAGACATATTATCAGTCAGGGGTTATTTTCTAGTCAGCAGCTTCAGTGGCTCTGGCTTTATTTAGAAGGATTTCAGTGCTTCGTTGAAATGGTTCATCTAAGCACTATGTGCATGGTTAACCTTTTGTGGCTCTAAAGATTACTTAGTAAGAGTCTTTAATTATAGGAACCCTGAGTGGAAGAGAGGTTAACACATTTGCCAGGCTCATACAGCTATGCAGTACTAAGGCCAAAAGTAAGATCTATATCTTTTTTCAATTAGCAGTTCTTTGCAGGACACTTTTAACCAGCCAACTAGTGGCGATGTTGGGAAAAAAGCAGAATAAAATGGTAAATTCCTTAATGCTTGCTTGCAACTATTTCCATAGAAATATTGTTGTGTTTAGCAAATACTGACATTTTGATAATCTGTAGCTGCAATTCAATATTATATTTGTAGAGGATAACACATAGCTTGTGTTCAGAAAAGAAACAGAGATAGAAATGAGTTTCACAATATACGGTCTGGTTACTTTTTAATACATATATATTTAGGGGTGCCTGGGTGGCTCAGTCGGTTAAGCGTCTGACTTCAGCTCAGGTCAAGATCTCGAGGTCCGTGAGTTCCAGCCCCACGTCGGGCTCTGGGCTGATGGCTCAGAGCCTGGAGCCTGCTTCCGATTCTGTGTCTCCCTCTCTCTCTGCCCCTCCCCCATTCATGCCCTGTCTCTCTCTGTCTCAAAAATAAATAAACGTTAAAAAAATTAAAAAAAAATACATATACATTTATTGTCATATTGAACGTCTTAAAGGTGGGGTATTTAAAGAATGTGAATAGATCCACATAAGGTGAATTTGGAGAAATAGGATGTTATAGTGAAAAGACTAGTAACTCTAAAAACAACACAGCAGGATGTTAAATGGGTTTTGTCCTATTGCCTCTGAATTTCAGCTGAACAACGAAGACTCAGAAAAATGGATGATAGGTACTCCTTACACTTTAAAGAAAGGTGTTAGCTATATGTATGTGGACCAAATTAAGGCAGCACTGTCAGTGTGGTAATTGACCCCTTCTTCCTGGCTATATAAAAGAACACTATCAGTGGGTTTATTAAAGAGGTTAATCAGGGTAAAGAGTTATCAGCCTTGTTGAAGTATTTCCCTTCACACAAATCAAGACAAAGGAGAAGGAATAGGAAAATTGGCATAAATATTAACAGTGTCTGAAAGGGGACTTTGGACCCCAGCTGGCTATTGGGAGAACCTGACATATCTTCCTAGAGCCTATGCAAACATAGAGATTGTCCCCTGCCTCTCACCTGGACAGTACTAAAGCTGGGAAGATCCTTAAGTGGATTTGAATGGCAAGGTAAGTGGAAAGGGCAGCAGTGGGAGCAAACTGCACTTCCACTGCTTTGTGAAAGAAGGCGCTTTAATTTCCCTCATGCCAAAGGATATCTCAGAAGGTAGGATGTAAAACATATTGATGAAGCCCAGCCAAAAGGGCATCCCACAGGAAGAAGCTGGAAATATGGCTTACTGTGGGGGGAGTAAAGTTTCAAGAAGTCAGCCAGAGAGTGAATCCCCTGTGTCAGCCAGCATTTGGAAGCTTGCCATCAAAGAGGACCCGGGAAGATGAATTACTAGAGCCTACTGCAAGAGAGGCATTGCTTTTTCCTGTTACCCTCCTTCTTTCTTCAGCTCCCTCTCCTCAGGTCCCCTTCCCCCAAACTCTGGAGCAGACAGCTATAGACTAAGTGGGGAGAAGGAGTGAAAAGGCCTATAGCAGCTCTTTCACTTCCAATCTCTGATGCCCATCTCAGGCCTTACATGAGGCAGGGGAAAAACTCTGAATTAGATGGAGATTTGGAGAGTTGTTTTAGAAAGGATTAGACTTGGGAATACCTGAAAATCAAAAGTATCCTTAAGCTGAAAGTGATTTAAAAGCTGTGCAATCTCCCTGATCAGGTAAGGGAGAGACGCGCGCGCATACACACACACACACACACACACACACACACACACACACACAAACCTTTTCAAATGCAAACATGGGAGAAAAAAAAAAAGCCGCGTCCTGGTTATGACCTATCAGAATATTGCTCATTCTATAAAGTGGTTATATACAGGGAAGTCTGAATATCAACACTGTCACTTCAGATCTGTTTGAATCCGGCGTCACTTATAAAAATGGGATAAGAAGACCTATGTCACAGGACGTTGGGAGGAATGGTGAGGTAATACATGTATAACACGTAGCACATCATAACATTTTGTTTCTTCTTCCTTCTCTTGGTTACCATATTAAAACAAAACAGAACAAAACAAAAGTTAAGGCCACTTATAATTAGGTTGCTTATTTAGAAATTGAAAGTCAAAATAATTTTTAAAAGTGAGTGGCATATAAATCAACAAAAGAGCCAGGTTTGTAATATGATTAGGCCTCAAATTTGAATTTATTAGAGACCAGAACAAAAGAGTGACAAAATTCTTACTATCTCATTAAAAAATAAAAACAAAAACAAAAACAAAAACTTTCTAGTCCTTTAAGAGAAAGAAACTCGGAAGATGGCGGCGTAGGAGGACGCTGGGCTCACCGCGCGTCCTGCTGATCACTTAGATTCCACCTACACCTGCCTAAATAACCCAGAAAACCGCCAGAGGATTAGCAGAACGGAGTCACCAGACCCAAGTGCAGACGAGAGGCCCATGGAAGAGGGTAGGAAGGGCGGCGAGGCGGTGCGTGCTCCACGGACTGGCGGGAGGGAGCCGGGGCGGAGGGGCAGCTAGTCGGCCAAGCAGAGCCCCCGAGTCCGGCTTGCAAAAGCGGAGGGGCCTGACGGACTGTGTTCCGACAGCAAGCGTGACTTAGCGTCTGGGAGGTCATAAGTTAACAGCTCTGCTCGGAAAGCGGGAAGGCCGGAGGACAAAGGGAGGGTGAGCTGCGGAGCCCCCGGACGACAGAGCTCAGTTTGGCGGGGAACAAAGGCGCTCGCCAGCGCCATCTCCCCCGCCCATCCCCCAGCCAAAATCCCAAAGGGAACCGGTTCCGGCCAGGGAAATTGCTCGCTCCGCGCAAACACCCAACTCTGTGCTTCTGCGGAGTCAGACCTCCGGCAGCGATCTGACTCCCTCCGGCTGCCACAGGGCCCCTCCTGAAGTGGATCACCTAAGGAGAAGCGAGCTAAGCCTGCCCCCCCCTGCCGCCGTGCACCTTGCCTTCCCACCCCAGCTAATACGCCAGATCCCCAGCATCACAAGCCTGGCAGTGTGCAAGTAGCCCAGACGGGCCACGCCACCCCACAGTGAATCCCGCCCCTAGGAGAGGGGAAGAGAAGGCACACACCAGTCTGACTGTGGCCCCAGCGGTGGGCTGGGGGCAGACATCAGGTCGGACTGCGGCCCCGCCCACCAACTCCAGTTATACACCACAGCACAGGGGAAGTGCCCTGCAGGCCCTCACCACACCAGGGACTATCCAAAATGACCAAGCGGAAGAATTCCCCCCAGAAGAATCTCCAGGAAATAACAACAGCTAATGAGCTGATCAAAAAGGATTTAAATAATATAACAGAAAGTGAATTTAGAATAATAGTCATAAAATTAATCGCTGGGCTGGAAAACAGCATACAGGACAGCAGAGAATCTCTGGCTACAGAGATCAAGGGACTAAGGAACAGTCACGAGGAGCTGAAAAACGCTTTAAAGGAAATGGAAAACAAAATGCAAACCACCACGGCTCGGATGGAAGAGGCAGAGGAGAGAATAGGTGAACTAGAAGATAAAGTTATGGAAAAAGAGGAAGCTGAGAGAAAGAGAGATAAAAAAATCCAGGAGTATGAGGGGAAAATTAGAGAACTAAGTGATACACTAAAAAGAAATAATATACGCATGATTGGTATCCCAGAGGAGGAAGAGAGAGGGAAAGGTGCTGAAGGGGTACTTGAAGAAATAATAGCTGAGAACTTCCCTGAACTGGGGAAGGAAAAAGGCATTGAAATCCAAGAGGCACAGAGAACTACCTTCAGACGTAACTTGAATCGATCTTCTGCACGACATATCATAGTGAAACTGGCAAAATACAAGGATAAAGAGAAAATTCTGAAAGCAGCAAGGGGTAAACGTGCCCTCACATATAAAGGGAGACCTATAAGACTCGTGACTGATCTCTCTTTTGAAACTTGGCAGGCCAGAAAGAATTGGCACGAGATTTTCAGGGTGCTAGACAGCAAAAATATGCAGCCGAGAATCCTTTATCCAGCAAGTCTGTCATTTAGAATAGAAGGAGAGATAAAGGTCTTCCCAAACAAACAAAAACTGAAGGAATTTGTCACCACTAAACCAGCCCTACAAGAGATCCTAAGGGGGACCCTGTGAGACAAAGTACCAGAGACATCACTACAAGCATAAAACATACAGACATCACAATGACTCTAAACCCGTATCTTTCTATAATAACACTGAATGTAAATGGATTAAATGCGCCAACCAAAAGACATAGGGTATCAGAATGGATAAAAACACAAGACCCATCTATTTGCTGTCTACAAGAGACTCATTTTAGACCTGAGGACACCTTTAGATTCAGAGTGAGGGGATGGAGAACTATTTATCATGCTACTGGAAGCCAGAAGAAAGCTGGAGTAGCCATACTTATATCAGACAAACTAGACTTTAAATTAAAGGCTGTAACAAGAGATGAAGAAGGACATTATATAATAGTTACAGGGTCTATCCATCAGGAAGAGCTAACAATTATAAATGTCTATGCGCCGAATACCGGAGCCCCCAAATATATAAAACAATTACTCATAAACAGAAGCAACCTTATTGATAAGAATGTGGTAATTGCTGGGGACTTTAACACCCCACTTACAGAAATGGATAGATCATCTAGACACACGGTCAATAAAGAAACAAGGGCCCTGAATGAGACACTGGATCAGATGGACTTGACAGATATATTTAGAACTCTGCATCCCAAAGCAACAGAATATACTTTCTGCTCGAGTGCACATGGAACATTCTCCAAGATAGATCATATACTGGGTCACAAAACAGCCCTTCATAAGTTTACAAGAATTGAAATTATACCATGCATACTTTCAGACCACAATGCTATGAAGCTTGAAATCAACCACAGGAAAAAGTCGGGAAAACCTCCAAAAGCATGGAGGTTAAAGAACACCCTACTAACGAATGAGTGGGTCAACCAGGCAATTAGAGAAGAAATCAAAAAATATATGGAAACAAACGAAAATGAAAATACAACAATCCAAACGCTTTGGGACGCAGCGAAGGCAGTCCTGAGAGGAAAATACATTGCAATCCAGGCCTATCTCAAGAAACAAGAAAAATCCCAAATACAAAATCTAACAGCACACCTAAAGGAAATAGAAGCAGAACAGCAAAGGCAGCCTAAACCCAGCAGAAGAAGAGAAATAATAAAGATCAGAGCAGAAATAAACAATATAGAATCTAAAAAAAACTGTAGAGCAGATCAATGAAACCAAGAGTTGGTTTTTTGAAAAAATAAACAAAATTGACAAACCTCTAGCCAGGCTTCTCAAAAAGAAAAGAGAGATGACCCAAATAGATAAAATCATGAATGAAAATGGAATTATTACAACCAATCCCTCAGAGATACAAACAATTATCAGGGAATACTATGAAAAATTATATGCCAACAAATTGGACAACCTAGAAGAAATGGACAAATTCCTGAACACCTACACTCTTCCAAAACTCAATCAGGAGGAAATAGAAAGCTTGAACAGACCCATAACCAGCGAAGAAATTGAATCGGTTATCAAAAATCTCCCAACAAATAAAAGTCCAGGACCAGATGGCTTCCCAGGGGAGTTCTACCAGACGTTTAAAGCAGAGATAATACCTATCCTTCTCAAGCTATTCCAAGAAATAGAAAGGGAAGGAAAACTTCCAGACTCATTCTATGAAGCCAGTATTACTTTGATTCCTAAACCAGACAGAGACCCAGTAAAAAAGAGAACTACAGGCCAATATCCCTGATGAATATGGATGCAAAAATTCTCAATAAGATACTAGCAAATCGAATTCAACAGCATATAAAAAGAATTATTCACCATGATCAAGTGGGATTCATTCCTGGGATGCAGGGCTGGTTCAACATTCGCAAATCAATCAACGTGATACATCACATTAACAAAAAAAAAGAGAAGAACCATATGATCCTGTCAATCGATGCAGAAAAGGCCTTTGACAAAATCCAGCACCCTTTCTTAATAAAAACCCTTGAGAAAGTCGGGATAGAAGGAACATACTTAAAGATTATAAAAGCCATTTATGAAAAACCCACAGCTAACATCATCCTCAACGGGGAAAAACTGAGAGCTTTTTCCCTGAGATCAGGAACACGACAGGGATGCCCACTCTCACCGCTGTTGTTTAACATAGTGCTGGAAGTTCTAGCATCAGCAATCAGACAACAAAAGGAAATCAAAGGCATCAAAATTGGCAAAGATGAAGTCAAGCTTTCGCTTTTTGCAGATGACATGATATTATACATGGAAAATCCGATAGACTCAACCAAAAGTCTGCTAGAACTGATACATGAATTCAGCAAAGTTGCAGGATACAAAATCAACGTACAGAAATCAGTTGCATTCTTATACACTAACAATGAAGCAACAGAAAGACAAATAAAGAAACTGATCCCATTCACAATTGCACCAAGAAGCATAAAATACCTAGGAATAAATCTAACCAAAGATGTAAAGGATCTATATGCTGAAAACTATAGAAAGCTTATGAAGGTAATTGAAGAAGATTTAAAGAAATGGAAAGACATCCCCTGCTCATGGACTGGAAAAATAAATATTGTCAAAATGTCAATACTACCCAAAGCTATCTACACATTCAATGCAATCCCAATCAAAATTGCACCAGCATTCTTCTCCAAACTAGAACAAGCAATCCTAAAATTCATATGGAACCACAAAAGGCCCCGAATAGCCAAAGTAATTTTGAAGAAGAAGACCAAAGCAGGAGGCATCACAATCCCAGACTTTAGCCTCTACTACAAAGCTGTCATCATCAAGACAGCATGGTATTGGCACAAAAACAGACACACAGACCAATGGAATAGAATAGAAACCCCAGAACTAGACCCACAAACGTATGGCCAACTCATCTTTGACAAAGCAGGAAAGAACATCCAATGGAAAAAAGACAGCCTCTTTAACAAATGGTGCTGGGAGAACTGGACAGCAACATGCAGAAGGTTGAAACTAGACCACTTTCTCACACCATTTACAAAAATAAACTCAAAATGGATAAGGGACCTAAATGTGAGACAGGAAACCATCAAAACCTTAGAGGAGAAAGCAGGAAAAGACCTCTCTGACCTCAGCCGTAGCAATCTCTTACTCGACACATCCCCAAAGGCAAGGGAATTAAAAGCAAAAGTGAATTACTGGGACCTTATGAAGATAAAAAGCTTCTGCACAGCAAAGGAAACAACCAACAAAACTAAAAGGCAACCAACGGAATGGGAAAAGATATTTGCAAATGACATATCGGACAAAGGGCTAGTATCCAAAATCTATAAAGAGCTCACCAAACTCCACACCCGAAAAACAAATAACCCAGTGAAGAAATGGGCAGAAAACATGAATAGACACTTCTCTAAAGAAGACATCCGGATGGCCAACAGGCACATGAAAAGATGTTCAGCGTCGCTCCTTATCAGGGAAATACAAATCAAAACCACACTCAGGTATCACCTCACGCCAGTCAGAGTGGCCAAAATGAACAAATCAGGAGACTATAGATGCTGGAGAGGATGTGGAGAAGCGGGAACCCTCTTGCACTGTTGGTGGGAATGCAAACTGGTGCAGCCGCTCTGGAAAGCAGTGTGGAGGTTCCTCAGAAAATTAAAAATAGACCTACCCTATGACCCAGCAATAGCACTGCTAGGAATTTACCCAAGGGATACAGGAGTACTGATGCATAGGGGCACTTGTACCCCAATGTTCATAGCAGCACTCTCAACAATAGCCAAATTATGGAAAGAGCCTAAATGTCCATCAACTGATGAATGGATAAAGAAATTGTGGTTTATATACACAATGGAATACTACGTGGCAATGAGAAAAAATGAAATATGGCCTTTTGTAGCAACGTGGATGGAACTGGAGAGTGTGATGCTAAGTGAAATAAGCCATACAGAGAAAGACAGATACCATATGGTTTCACTCTTATGTGGATCCTGAGAAACTTAACAGGAACCCATGGGGGAGGGGAAGGAAAAAAAAAAAAAAAAAAAAGGACGTTAGAGTGGGAGAGAGCCAAAGCATAAGAGACTGTTAAAAACTGAGAACAAACTGAGGGTTGATGGGGGGTGGGAGGGAGGGGAGGGTGGGTGATGGGTATTGAGGAGGGCCCCTTTTGGGATGAGCCCTGGGTGTTGTATGGAAACCAATTTGTCAATAAATTTCATATATAAAAAAAAAAAAAGAAAGAAACTCTTTTGGGGTGTTAAACCCTAAAAACAACTTTATATTAACCTTTATTCAGGAGACTCTCCTTTTATTTATGTTGTCTAGAAATTCCAAAATTTATAATCCAGTTACATTGCAAAGGCTTATTATTTTTGTCTATAACTTGAAATTCAGAAAAATGTTCTAAGCCAGTCCATAATATAAGCTATTTAAGCCACAGTATAGCTAATCCTTATGGTGTTATTGGCATGCCCTGACTTCTATTTTCTGGCAGAACAGAGATATTGAGTATACCTGTGTGTGTGTGTGTGTGTGTGTGTGTGTGTGTGTGTGTGTGTGTATGCACCTACAGAGAAAATAGAGGATGCTTTTTTAAAAAAATCTCTCTTCTTATATTTAATCATATCTATCTTTAGTGTGATTCCTGCCCTACAATGTCGTCCATCCACGCCTGGCTCGCAACAACCCAAATACTCTATTTTCAAATGATTTGCTTTCCTTTCTCCAAACAAAGACTCATATTGCCAAGGGGCAGCTGGGTTTAGGAGGAAAGTAACTTGATTAAATGAATTCATATTTACATGCCAATGCCTCTAAGCCTTTTACCATTCCCAGAAATGTTTGCAATTATATCAGAGTAATTTTTTTTGAGTCCAAATATTCTAATTATAGGAATTTCAGGTAGCATAACAAAATACAGTAAGAAACAACTGCCAGAACCCAACCAACGTGGCCTATCCATTAAAGCTCCAAGTCTTTGTATGGTACCCATGCACTGATTTTCTGTGCTGGAAAGATAGAGCAACAGAAATAGCAGTCAATTTATGCAAGGGCTGTGTATGAAGTGGGTCTTTCTCATTGAAGACTGACTTCCTTTATGTAAAAACAAAAAAAAAAAAAAGATTGACTTCCTTTATTACAAAACCCCATTCTATATATACCTCTCATCTATATTGTATTTTTAATTAAATTGGATCATTTGCAGCATTTGTAAATGTTTCTAAATTGCTAATAATCAAGCTAAATGAGAAAGGAAAGTCTGCAAAAAGATAATCTCACTGAAAAAAATGCACTTGATGTGTCAAATGGAGTGAGTTATCTACAACGGTAGCCAAGTAGCCTCTTAAACGGGTGAGGGCCACACAGCAAAGACACTTCATTCTTCAAAGAAACTTTGTGTTCCTGTTCCTTTCCAAGATTTTCAATGTTTTGGAAATAACAATAAGGCTGTTTATTTATGTGTGATGAATGATTTTCTGAGCATCTCAGCTCTAAATTTAGAGAACTTTGAAAGAAGTAAATTGTCCCTACAGCCAACAATGCTGGACAGGCTCCAGGGCTCAGAATAGTAGAAGGAGCAATGAAACATTCATCAGCCACCCTGATAACTTACCATTTTCCCTGCAAATTAAGACATTTTGTTTAATAAATGTTGATGTTTACTTGGTTGGGACAAAGCATTGTGAAAATGGTTTTCAAACAAAGAATTTCGTTAAATTTCTCTAAGCCCTCCTCATTTTTTAGAGGCTGACAGTTATGACAGCTCGTAAGACAGAAGTCTGAATTCTAATACAACGTCTGTTAGTAAACCCTTGCTATGACTTTGCTGAATCAATGAAGTTCTCCTTTTCCTTTATTTTTAAAATATGAAGAATTACTATATTCTGTATGGATCCACTCATACAACATTACTGCTATCCCACAAAACTCACTTCTGGCTCAGGCAATTTTTTCGGGCTTTGCTTTCAACCTTTTAGCTGACATACCTCCCAATGAATCAGCAACAAAGACCTTTTTGTCTTAATATCTTTTTTAAATTTTTTAATGCTTATTTATTTTCAAGAAAGAGGGTAATAGAGCTTGAGTGGGGGAGGGACAGAGAGAGAGAAGGAAACACAGAATCAGAAGCAGGATCCAGGCTCTAAGTTGTCAGCAGAGAGCCCAATGCAGGGCTTGAACTCATGAATGGTGAGGTCTTGACCTGAGCAGAAGTGGGATGCTTAGCAGACCGAGCCACCCAGGCACCCCTTGTCTTAATATCTTAACTCACCTGCCTACTCATCTCATTTTGCCACTTTGAGATGTGGTTAAAGTATACTTTATAACTATTCAGAAATCCTGATGTTTATTATTGTTCGTTAGTTCCTCTCGCTACTCCACAAGTAACCACAGCAAGAAAATTCCATACCATGACATTCTCTGTTACTTAGTACAAGCTACCGGGAAGCTATAGGTGAAGAGTTCCTGCTCTATCCAAAGAAGAGAGAGCATCTTTGAGTTCTAAAATACTATGATAACTTTTTGATCTTAATTTTAGTCATCCTATGGTCTTATACAATCTCTGAATTTAGTGCCTTGGGTTAATTCTTTTTCTCTTTAATAGCTAGAGCTTGTAAATCTACTTTGCAATTGAATGTATTGAGTGTCCTTTCATAATTTAAAATTATCTTTCCACTTTTATTACTCAGAATGTCCACTTCTTCTTCTCAAAGTAGTCCAGCTTTCCTTCATCTGATCCATTTAGATTTTGGATTCATCAGCACATGAATGGGAGCGGCTGCTCTGCTAATGGATGAAGTCACTCAGAATGAGCACAAACTGAGAAGAAGTCTAGGGAGAGTAAACCAACACTTTAGAGTCAGGCAATAGAGGACACATTGAAGACAGAGATCACAAGTCAATATTAACAGCAAAAAAGAAGAAAAAAACCCACAAAAACAGTTTCGTGAGGGAAAAAAAAAATAGAGCATTAACCAGGAAGCCAAGAAAGAGGAGATAGTTCATGCGGGAAGTGAGGATGGGGCACATATAGGAAATAGAGTTCATGTCAAAAGACAATTTAAAGAGATCTGACAGGGGTGCCAGGCTGGCTCAGTCGGTTGTGACTCTTGATCTTGGGGTTGTGAGTTTGAGTCCCACCCTGAGAGTAGAGTTCACTTAAAAAAATAAAGAGATCTGGGGCGCCTGGGTGGCGCAGTCGGTTAAGCGTCCGACTTCAGCCAGGTCACGATCTCGCAGTCCGTGAGTTCGAGCCCCGCGTCAGGCTCTGGGCTGATGGCTCAGAGCCTGGAGCCTGTTTCCCATTCTGTGTCTCCCTCTCTCTCTGGCCCTCCCCCGTTCATGCTCTGTCTCTCTCTCTGTCCCAAAAATAAATAAACGTTGAAAAAAAAAATTTAAAAAAAAATAAAGAGATCTGATAATATGAAGATAATGAATCACAAACAGTTGGAAACAACAGATTGTGAAGGATTTAAACATGAACATGAACGGTAGATGAATAGTGTTCCACCATGTTTATAGGCGAATGAAAAAAGAGTTACAATGCAACAATAAGAAGGAAAAGTTTCCGAAGAAATTGTTTTTTTAATTAATATTATTTAAGAAAATTTTAGAAGTAGCTAGCAGAGGAAGAGGTAGAAGATATAAGAAAGAGGGCAAGTGAGGCAAACTGCTAAAAGTGGAAAAAGAGAATGAAATCTGAAATCCAATTACGATATAAGTAAAAGTCCCCTCAATACAGGAGACTTTTTCCCACTTAACTTTTCGAAGTTATACAACTGTTGTTTTCCTTCCACTCTAGCTACATAATGACCTTTTCTATGTTTGCTGCTCTGTTTTGCCTCGTCTATACCAAAGTGATAGTAGCACAGTGCCCTTTACCATCCTAGTGTGCCAGTGCATCATACTGTTTACCACACATAAATAAACATTTTAAAAGGACCTGCTTTAAATATAAATAGTTAGGTTTTATGTAAGTATTCTGTTGATTAAGCTAGTATTTTTATCTTGTTCTCTTCAGATTTCTAGGTAATAAATAAGAAAATATGTCCCCAAGGGATAATGTACTTTAAAAAACACGATTACATTAGAAGAAATGTATTCCCATGGAAATAAAACACACCATCGCATTTGACGAATGGAAGGACAGACTTTGAAGAATTCATGTCTCAGTTAAAGTATCTGCTGAAGCTTTGAAAGGGGAATTGTTAAAACTATCTTAAATTAAATAATACCCTACCGACAAACACCAAGAGGGTAATGTTGGGTTTTACTGGAGTTTAATACCTGACAAAATTATTGGATCAATGACAATAATTAGAATCATAAGCTACTAAATTACACAGTGAAGGGTGTATAGGTCTTGGTCTTTTAACACAAGGAAAAGTAGTCTCGGTCAACTTGCCAATCATTTCCTTAGATGCAGACTCTCATTTTGGATAAAATGTTACAAGTAATGAAGTGCTGCAAACTAAGCAGCCGCTCTGTTTACAGAAACAATACGTGAAGGACTATTAAAATATAATGTAATTTAAATGCGACATCTGATGGAAATGCTTATACAGAGTACCATCCCAAATATCTGTCTTTGTAGTCTCACTCCAAAACAATTCCAGGTCAGCTTCTGTAGGACACCCCATGATGAGTTAAATGGTAAGAACCCACAGCGCCTAGAGCAGGGAGTCTACAGTGTTTCTTCCCCTCATGGAACAAATTAGCTCTCCTAGTTTCAATCTTCAGTGGGGATCAATATACATTGTTGTGTTTTTCTTCTTTTTAATTTAGACTTAATGTTGTGTAAGCTACCCTACCAGTGGCTCCTAGCTCTTCTTGTGGAAGAGAGTACTGTCAGGCACCAACTGACTGCTTCCAGTGTGATCTCACAGCTTTGTTCTACACCTCTAGTAGGTTAGAAAGTCAAGCCAATCTTAGAAAAAAAGTTCAGAGTTGATGAGCTCTTTCAATCCATAAACAACCTATTCTAAATAAATCTGGGACCTCTTTGGCTTTTAGATGAAGCTATGTCAGTAACTGGAAATAGGCAAAGGTTTGTGACCATAATAGGATGAAATAAAATTAAAAGGGGGGATTAATGTCAGTAGCTGTGGTCTTGTTTCTAAAATACATGTATGTAAAACTCAGGATTAAAATTGGAAATATGTATTTTTCACATGTCAATTTATTAATTATCAGGAAAGGTCAGGATTATAAAAATAAAATTTGAAGTCGTGTTTAAATAATTTTTGTCAGTTTCTGCCACCTGTGATTTCAAGAATTCAAATAAATTAAAACCTCCTCTTTTAGAAACAAGTTATGATTTTAGATTTTATGGGGGTATGGATTATAGTATCTTTAAACATTATCGGACATGTGCCATGAGGAATTAATTAAACAAATTTCCTATTAATTAGTTTATATTGAAAGATTGTTTAAATTCCTTATTATCTTTATTGTAAGGATGTTGTGAAAACCCAAGAAAGCAAGGTCTCTTGAATCTCATTTTTAAGAGAAGCTGCCCTTCTCCTGAACAAGTAGTTGTTGTTTTTTTGTTTTTTGTTTTTTCGTTTTTTTTTTTATATGCTTATGTGTACTAGAAGTCTTCTAACTTGCTTCATTTTCTGCTTTGACTGCTAGGAAACTCAGAAGAAATACGCAGTCCACCTTCATGAGAGAGCACAGGAGAACAACAGTATGAAATTTTTGTACTGGCTTTACCATAGCTTTATCTTACCTATTCCTTCATTCCAAATTCTTCATCTATTTACTTTTTAATATTTATGTCAGTATGTTCTTATGGATACTTATTCTTTACTCGGGGTTATAATCCAGTACTACTTTGCTTATTTGGGTGCTCAAATGTTCTCAGTTTTGGCCCTTGAGAGCTCTCTCAATTGGTTCCTGTGTTCCACTGACATACTCTCATTATTATAGACTTTTATTTCTAAACCCCTTTTTTTAAATTTTTGGCACTAGTGGATTCTCCAGGATCGTCTTGTATATTTCTTTCTCCGGCACTCAAATCAGCCATTTCTCTAAGCAGTCCTGGATCCTTTTATTGGAGAATGGTATTAGAAACCGGATCTGAGCTCTAGGCATGTCATTGCGTCTAGGTCCTCTCAGCTGACAGAGCAAGGAAATATATGTGTGTACACAAACCCATATATACACACAAAGCTATAAACATTTCCATATATAACCATCTGTATCTTTTAACTAAATAAGTTAAAATTTATTTATACTGATATCTCTAATCCATTACCACATGGATCATTCTAGACTCCTTCACTTGTTTATCTGTACATTCCTACTCCAACAGTGAGACATCTGGCTCCTGCTGCCCACCACACATTTACTTAGTTGTTCATTTCGTATACATGTACTAAAATTTCAGAATTATTAACCCACCCTCTCATGGGGGAAAAATGATCAACTAGAGTACAATGCCATGGACAGTTCCTTTTGCTGCTCATTTCCAAAAGTACTTAGGTCAGTGCTTTTCCCTCCCACCCCCTTCAGGAAGTTATTTCATACATTTGTAACATGGTTAAAGTCTCTTGTCACAGTGTGCAATCCTTCCTGGGAAACTGCAACCTAAAATTTTAAAAATCAAATTTATATATGTTAAGGTTCACTTGTTAGGCTATAAAGTTCTACAGGTTTTGACAAATGCATAGTGTCACACATCCATCATTACAGTCTTTTAAAAATTTTTTTTTAATGTTTATTCATTATAAAGACAGAGAGTGAGTGGGGGAGAAGCAGAGAGAGGGAGACACAGAATCTGAAGCAGGCTCCAGGCTCTGAGCAGTCAGCACAGAACCCAACACGGGGCTCGAACTCACTGACTGAGAGATCATGACCTGAGATGAAATCGGGCGCTTAACCGACTGAGCCACCCAGACGCCCCCATCATTACAGTCTTATACCAAATAATTTCACTACCCTAAATGTGTCCTCTGTGATTCACCTATTTCCCTCCACCACGGAACCCAAGAAAACCACTGATATTTTACAGGTGCTACAGTTTTGTCTTTTCCAAAGGTATTTAATTGGACTCCTATAATATGTAGCCTTTTCACATGGGCTTCTTTAACTTAGCAATATATAAAGACTCACCCATATCTTTTTTGTGGCTTGATAATTCCTTTCCTTTCATTTTTTGCTGAATAATATTCCATTACATGGATGTACCACCCACTTTTTATCCATTCATCGATTGAAGGATATTTTATTTTTTCTAGTTTTTGGTGATTATGAATAAAGCTACTATAAATATTTATGCGTAGGTTTTATGTGTCTATACTTAACCTCCACCAATTCATTAACAATACCTTTTAAGTATTTCTACCAGTTTATGGCTTGCCTCTACTTTAGGCGAGCAGGCCTTGACTATGACTCTGAATTTACCCATCTCTAGATATTTCTGGGTGGCAGTTTGCCCTGTGACCTCAATTACCTAATAGGTTCAAGAGAAGTTGTTGATTTTCCATTTGTTTACCTTTTTATTGTAAGGATAAGAGGGCAACTTCCAAGCTCTTTAAATATTGTAACGGAAACCATAAGTTCTATTTACTTTTTATGTATTTGTCAAAGCTGTCCACATTATTACTTTTAATAGAGAAAAGTATAGAGATGCAGGGGAAAAAATTAACCTATAATTCTATTAAAGCCACAGTTTCCTCCTCAAGACTTACTGGTATTCAACTTTTTAATCTTAATATTATATTTCCCCATGTTTTAAAAAATCACCCACAAATTTTGCTGTATTTATCTTACATGATGAATATGCCAAGTTTGCTTCATGTTTTGCAGAATGTGGAGATAAACCTGTATTACTGTTTCCTCTTCTTTAACTTTGTAACTGGTAGAAATTCCTACAGACACTGCCATGTAAAGTAAGAGATCTTTACCAAGTTCTACTCAATCAGCTGCCAGATTAACTAGAAGTATTCATTCACCTTGTAAAACTTAGTAATATTCCCAGCATATGAAACCTCATGTCCAGGTAGCCACTCAGCTCCAACCATAGAGGCATATAATTGCATAAAATAATGAAGTGTGAATATAATATATAAGTATAGAATGAGAGTTGATGTTTCTATGAAGACTAATTTACAAAAAAGCTAAGTTGGATACTTTGGGAAGAACTAAATCAAGATCATTAAATAAGGAGTAAGCTGTGAAATGGAAAGATCTGGCAAAAAAAAATTCTGAAAATGTAGGAAGAGTTTGCAAAGATATTTTACTGAAAAGAACCATAGAAAATAGAAAATAATGAATGATTTTATATTATGGCTTTATATTATGTCTATGCAAGAAATTCCAGTCAGTATCCCAATCTTCTGAACATACTCTGTGATAACAGCTAGCACTCAATTAGAACTCACACATATTAAGTGTTTTGTATATTATTTTTAAAGCTTACATGAACCCCATGACATCCCCATTTTATAGATGAGAAAAGAGATGAAGAGGTCATAAGAAACTTACCCAGTTTACACAATTTATGGAACTCAAAGATGTAGTTGTTGTTGATGCTTATAGAAATGAAAAACTAAGTTATGAAGAAAACAATGTGGCTGTTTCACAGAAAGTTAAATATGAGTTTACAACCTAATAATTCCACTTTTAAGATCCTACCCAGTGGAAATGAAATCCTATGTCCACACAAAGACTAACAGGTGAATGTTCAGAGCAGAATTACTCATAATAGGCAAAATATAGAAACAACTCAAGTGTCCATGAGTGAATGGAAAAATAAAATGTGGTTTATTCCTACAATGCAATTTATTCAGCAAAAGAAAAAAATAAATAATGAAATACTGATACATGCTATGCAATAAATGAACTTCAAAAATATTATGCAAAATGAAAGGAACCAAAAACAAAAGATAACAAATTACATGATTCCACATATGTGAAATGTCCAGAAAAGACAAATCTAATGAGACAAAAAGTTGATTAGTATTTGCCTGGAGCTAGAAGTGAGAATGGGAGTAAAATCTAAATGGACACAAAGAGTCTTATCAGGGTGATGGAAATGTTCTAGAACTGAGTTGTGGTAATGGTTGTGTAACTCTGTAAATATGCAGAATTCTTTGAATTGTGCATTTTAAATGGAGGAGTATAAGATATGTAAACAGACCTTTACAAAGTCGTTTTTAAAAGTTATGGACAGGAACTAGGTAGAGGTGATGTTGGCATAACATTTTAATGTACTAAATGCCACTCTTAAACGTTAACTTTATGAGAATTTCACCTAAAATAAAAATTAAATAACTAAAAAGTTATAGACACTGTCAAAATATGTGGGGTTTTTAGTGTATTTTTAAGTTTGTTTTATGATCGCCCTACTCATATATCCACTTTTATATAAGCAATTCATTTTCATTATATAAAAAGCAGGAAGTGAAAAAGAAAAGCATTTTTAATTGTCCATTATTCCATCAAATAGCAATAACTTCAGTTACTTTTGGGGCATATATCCCTTGTGTGTATTTTTTTCTGTGTATTTTTACCAAAAAATGTAATCTCGCAATACGTTGTCCTGTAATACACTTTTGCAGCTTAACAATATACATAAATATCATATTATGCCAATAAGATGACAATGGTTTTAAAGTTTGAAAACCAAATGCTTGCCTCACTTAAAGATGAAACCCACTCTGTGGGGAATACAATGATCAATGCACCAGGTATAGATTGAGTCATCACCCTCTGCATGTCATGTACTATAAACTAAATTGTGTCCCCCAGTAAATTCACACGTTAAAGTCCTAACGTCAATGTGACTGTGTTTGGAGAAAGGACCTACAAGGAGACAGTTAGGTTATGGGGCTCCTGGGTGGCTCAGTCAGTTAAGTGTCAGACTTAAACTCAGGTTGTGACCTCAGTTTGTGAGTTCAAGTCCTGCATCAGGCCTGCTTTGCATCCTGTCTCCCTCTCTCTTTGCCCCACCCTGCTCTTTCTCTCTCTCTCAGAAATAAGTAAACATTTTAAAAGTTCATATAAAAAAGATTTTTTAAAAGGAGGTAATTACATTAAATAAAGTCATATGGGGGAGCCCCTGACCCCATAGAATTAATGTCTTTATAAGAAAAGACACCAGAGAGCTTGTTCTCTCTTTCCACCACATGAGGACACAGCGAGAAAGTAGCCATCAGCAAGCCAGGAAGATAGCTTTCACCAGAAACCAAATCGTCTAGCACCTTGAGCTCACACTTCCCAGCCTCCAGAACTGTGAGAAAATAAATTTCTGTTGTTGAAGCCACCCAGTCTGAGGTACTTTTTTAATGGCAGTCCAAGCTGACTGATAGACCGTATCTTCTAAGCAATCCTAGTTCTTGGACTAAACAAGAAACTATGCAATAGCCTTTCTTGAGTATGAACTGTTATATTAGGTATTTAAAATGTATTACTTCATTTTATTCTTAGAACCCCATGAAGTCATTTTACAAATGAGAAAACCAAGATTCAGAAAGCTAACTTGCTCAAAGCCATGCAGCTAGTAAATGCCAAAGCTTTAACTTGAACCCAGGCATGTCTGACTAAATCCTATGCATACACCTGACTGTTTGCTGCACAGTCCCTCCCAACAGGACAGGAGACTGCTGAAGCTAGGAGACTGTGCTAGAAATTAATTGTGTAGGATATATGTCCAGCATAAATTTTTACCTAGATTATGCTTTTATTGATCACCTGCTATATTCCAACTACAGTTTATGAAAGGCCATAGATGCCAGACTGTAGAATTTTTATTTTATCCTGTAGTCCAGAGGTCAGCTAACTTTTTTTCTGTGTAAAATAAAAAGGTGGGTGGGGGCAAAAAAATGGATTTTTAAGCTTTGTGGGGCATCCAGTCTCTGTGGCAAGTACTTAATTCAGCTATTGTAGCAAAAAAGCAGCCATAGACCATATATAAATGAATAAACATGTCTGTGTTGCAGTAAATTTCACTTATGAAAATGGACAGTAGGTTGGATTAGGTTCTCATGCCATAGTTTTCCAAATCCTGCTGTAGTCAAATATTAAGTGATTGAAGGTACTTGATGTGTTTTTTGAAGATAGATTTGGTAATAATATACATTATAATTTGGAGGAGGGAGACAATAGAAGCAGAGAATCCTTAAGACACTAAGACTTAACAGACTTGATATAAAGACGTGAACAGCAAGGACCAATGTATATTAGGTATGAATATGTCAGGTGTTTAGATCATAGATCCCCTTTAGAATTCAACCTTAGAACTTAATCTTTTGAAAACTCACAAGAAAAGATTATGTGTCAGTTTAAGTCACTAGTTGGGTTTTTTCTTTCTATTTTTTTTTTCTCGGTCAAAAAATAAAATAAAATTCAATAACCAAAGAGTTTAAAGATATTTAAAGCAAATATCTCTCTCTTCTCTCTCTCTCCCCTTTCTCTCTCTTTTTCTCCATGTGTGTGTATGTGTGTGTGTGTGTGTGTGTGTGTGTGTGTATGATAGAGTCCAACGAATCACACATACCAAGGAACACAAGAATATCCATCAAATGTCTTTATTTGTAATCACATTACTTAGTGAATCAACCAAAGAATAAAGATGTGAAAATAAGGGTGATGCTGAGGAGTTCATGGCTCACAATTGCCGTAATTCTAACACAAACTGGATTGATGAATTAGAATAAAGTCATTTACAAAATCTTCCTTGGGAAGAGATAGGAACTAAGCCATTTCATCCTTTCTTTCTCTATATAAAATCCTCTTTTATAAAATTGTCAGCATGACAATTTCCTTGTGAAGCAATGAACAGGCAGAGTTAACTATACTCTTTAGCAGGTGGAGAAAAGAAGATCCAGGGAGATTTTAATTTACTTGGTCAAGATCATCCAATTAAATATTGCTTTATCTAGGAAGAAGACAAAACGCTACGAATTTCTATCTACATGAACCGATAGCCACAAACTGGAAAGTGAACAATCCAGTTAATGAGCCAATTTTTGTCTATGTGATGACAAAACATTGGTTTGATTCATATTACTTTTAAATTAACCAGCTGTTTAAGTAACATGGTACAAGACAACTGGCATTCCAAGCCACCCATTAGTTCTTCCAATTAAATTGTATTGCCTTATAACTGTTAGCAAAAGAGCATTCACTCATTTGTTCATGCATAGTTTACTGGTTAAACAGTTAGTGAGCACCAGCTGTTTCCCAGGGCAAAGCACTGTTCTTAACAATAAAGGAAATACAGAGATGAGTGAGGCACAACCTCCACCTGTAAAAAGTTTAAAATCTCACTCGTGACATAAGACAACAAAACAAATAATGATAAATTAATGGAGAATATGAAAAGTGCCATATGCTGACAAAAATTCAGGTGCTTACAACCTACTGGGCTTCCATCTTTCTTTTTTTAAGTTTATTTATTTATTTAGAGAGAAAGTGTGTGTGTGTGTGTGTGTGTGTGTGTGTGTGTGTGTGTGTGCATGAGCAGAGGAGGGGCAGAGAGAGATGGAGAGAGATTCCCAAGCAGGTTCTGTGCTGTCAGTGGACCCAACTCAGGGCTCAAACTCACAAACCATGAGATCATGAGCTGAGCTGAAATCAAGGGTTGGATTCTTTTTTTTTTTTTAATTTTTTTAACGTTTATTTATTATTTAGAGACAGAGAGACTCAGAGCGTGAGCAAGGGAGGTGCAGAGAGATCGGAGACACAGAATCTGAAGTAGGCTCCAGGCTCTGAGCTGTCAGCACAGAGCCCGACGTGGGGCTCAAACTCACAAACTGTGAGATCATGACCTGAGCTGAAGTCGGTCGCCCAACCAACTGAGCCCCGCTCATGGTCTGTCTCTCTCTCTCTTTCTCTCTCTCTAAAATAAATAAACATTAAAAAATATGAGGTTCAGGTGTTTCTAGAGTTAACATCTGATCCAACCAAGATTGGATTTGGTTATAATGAACAAGTCCTATGGGGCACATTTATCATGATATTGAAATTCCCTGAAAAGACTGTAAAAGAATAAATAGTAAGTAGCTCCGTGATATGTCCTGCTTCACCAAGTTCGATAATAATGGATCTGTTGAGGGATAACTCTCTCTAAAGCTTGTAGAACACATGGTCAGCACCAAGCACTAGGAAATATTTAAACACACCAAACATGTCTCAAGTACAATGCCTTGAGGAAGCCAGAAAAGAAAAGTGGAAGCCAGAAAAGAAAACTATCCTTAGTTCCCTCCACCTTTGCACGGTCCTAGAAACTCCCATGGCCTGAGCCCTGTCTTCCTACACTTTGTGGTATCTTCAGCATTTGAGCATAAAGATGAGTTGAGGTGAAAATTGAAGTCAACCCCTGCAAGCCTGCCGGGTTGCTTGGGATTTGCCCAAGGGGATCAGCACACCATCATGTTAAATGACTCAAGGGCATTTCCAGAACAATCTAGGACGATTACTTTGTGAAAGATTAATTACCTAAGGGATCATGTTAAAGAACTGTTGGCTAACAGGATCATTACTGAATCATAGCCCATATGCCTCTCCAATTTTTGTAGTGAGAAAGGAGTCTGGAAAAAATTGAGTGTGTGAATTATCATACTGTTAATAGCTGAACTCAGAGTGATCAATAGACTACTTGGAAAGAACACCTAGAGTTCACCTTGTTAGATTTTCAGAGTGGGTATTCCCCGATAGCATTTCCAGCTGATGAGGATAAAGAGAGGAGAGCTTTTATCTGAAGAGCAAGGTTTCATCCATCTGCAATGACACCTCAGGGTCTCTCAAGGGGCCCTGCTGTCACCCCTTAATGAAAAAGGTTATTTGTGATAAGAAGTAGCTTCAGGCATATTCTTCCCTTGCTCAGAAACATCTAAGTTTCTTGAGGGTAATAGTTGAATTACTTCTCACCTTGTGTTAGCAAAGGCCCCAACTCAGGAAGCATTTGCTGTCCATGTCTCACCTATATATCTTCTCACTGCTTACCTCTAAGCTGAAGATTGCTTACCGTGAATAAGTATGACTCCTTACTGAAGAGCTGCCTTTTCTTTTTCTCTGGCTTAGTAGCACAATAGGCCAGCTATCAAGGTAGGACAAAAGTGATAAAGAATTAATTTCCTTAGAAGCCGGCCTCAACCAATGAGGAACACTCATCCCTTTCTTGAGATAATTCTAAGGCATAGTCTGCACAGAATTCCCCAATGAGATTATGCTCCAGTTGTCAACAGTGGTAACTTGGTTGATAATTTGCTCTCTCTTGGCCTCCTTCTTTTTCCTGCCTCACTTTCATATTCCCCTACTGGTGTTTCCGGGGACTACCTTCCTATTGAATCTCAAATCTTTGTCCCGGTATTTGTTGCTGGGAGTATCCACAGACATTCAAATAAAAACCAATCTCAAAATCTTTTTGCTCTTGGTTGTACCTAAAGATTAGGAGCACAAACATATATACATGTCTAATTTAATGCAAGGCCTTTCATCTTTTTCCATCCCTTCTTCCAAGATAGAAAGGAAGTTCAGAAGTCTATAATTTCAGGACACAACTCACATCTTACCTATACAGTGGTCATCTGAGCATCCTATCTGAGGGAAAATGGGAAATAGGAGCTCAAGTCTGTTGCCTCTAGTTCCTTTAAAAACTTTCTCCTCAAAGTTTATTCCTTAATATTACCCTGGACCTTGTTAGAAAAGCAGAATGTCAGAGCCCACCCAGACCTACTGAATAGGAACTTTTATTTTTTTAAACAAGATCTCCAGGTGATTCATTGCACATTATAGTTTGAGTGTCACTGCCCTCAGACACAGGGTTGTGGTCTTTTGGAGAAAGAAGGAACAGTATTTCCATCAACAGATCTTAGCAGCTGTAGCTCTCTACTTAGTTGTATCATGTAGATACGTGCTGCTACGTCAAGTAACCCAAAGGGGAGTCCTAGAATTTCCCTTTATATGGAGTTACCTAGGTATAGATGAAGTTTTACCAGTTGCCAATAGGTGTAACAAGGTGTCAGGTATAATAATGTCCTCCAGCCAAAGACCCAAGAACACTTGAACAAGTTGGGTTTATTATTGGTTTCCAGAAGAAGTAACACACATCATGGGGAATCCTGGGATGTCTCAGTAAGAGAAGGCCGGAAATGAATTATTATAGGATTTGGATTTGGGTTGAGTGATTTTGGACAGGGTCCAAGGAAGTAGGGCTTTGTCCTGAATCACGTGCTGTCAGAAAGAAGGGATAATTCTGTAATTGGGTATCTCAGTAAATCTTAGCTATAGGAAGGACAAACTAAAGTGAGGCTAAAGTCATTATTGGAAAAGCCATTGAGGGGCACCTGGGTGGCGCAGTCGGTTAAGCATCCGACTTCAGCCAGGTCACGATCTCGCGGTCCGTGAGTTCGAGCCCCGCGTCGGGCTCTCTGGGCTGATGGCTCAGAGCCTGGAGCCTGTTTTCGGTTCTGTGTCTCCCTCTCTCTCTGCCCCTCCCCCATTCATGCTCTGTCTCTCTCTGTCCCAAAAATAAATAAAGGTTGAAAAAAAAAATTAAAAAAAAAAAAGCCATTGAGGGAGAGTGAAACAGAAGATATGAATCTGCTTTTTCCTTTGTAGGCCTCAGATCCCGTATGCTGCATTTTATCAACCTAAATTTAGATTAAACATACATACTATTTGTACAACATGGCCTTTAACAAACCAACTACTTCTTTTAATGTTCAACACAAGAAATAGTAATATGGGTCTAAAGTAAAAAAAAAAAGTTGTATTGGATTTACTGAAAAATTGTGTCATTCAACCATTTATTGAAAAACAGTTCTTAACTGTTTAACTACCATGCACCACACTATTTTCCCGTTGCTCAGAGATACATGGTGAAGAAGACAGAACTTGCATCTACTGTAACAGAGTATGTAAATAATGGAGACGGACAGACAATAAACAAATAAGATAAAAATTCAAATAGTGCAAGTGCTATGAATAAAATGAACAAACCATAGTAAGATAGACAAAAATGAGAAAAATGAGAAGGGGCAGCTTTATTTAATTTTGTCAGGGAAGAGTCCTCTGAGGACATGACATTACAGCTGAGACATGAATGATATGTGAAAGAGCCAGGTATGTACAGATCTCAAGGAAGAGTCTTCAGGACAGAGAGAGCAGACAGTGGAAAGCCCAAGAAAACACAAGATTGGTGTTTTCTAATAATAAATAAAAGGTCAGTGTGTCAGGAATATGATGAATCTGGAAGACACTGGTGCAAAAAGAGGCTAGAGGATAGAGAGATGATCCCTACAATTTTGTTTGCAATTTCTGAACCCGTGAAGTTTGAGGTGCCTAATAAATAAATGGCAGTTGAGGGGCGCCTAGGTGGCTCAGTCAGTTAAGCATCGTTCTTAGGGTCAGGTCATGATCTTGGGGTTCGTGGGTTCCAGCCCTGTGTAGGGCTCTGTCCTGACAGATTACAGCCTGGAGCCTGCTTCGGATTCTGTGTCTCCCTCTCTTTCTCTCTGCCTCTCCCCCACTTGTGCTCTGTCTCAAAAATAAATACACATTAAAAATTTTAAAATAGATGAAAATAAATAGCTGGGAATTGAATATTTGAGTTTGGGGTTTGAGTGAAGAGTTCAGACCCAAGATATAAATTTGGGAGCCATGAGCTAAATCGTATGCTCTGTTGTTCAATCCTGACTTCTACTTAGTCTTCAGTATATAAATTCTAGATATGAGGTATAACAACCATTAGGTGAAGAAGATAAAATAATGGGAAACTATGGCTGTAGATTTAAGCAGATATCCTTGGAATAGAGCAAAAGAACTGTAAGGTCTTTGAAATGTTTTTCAGATAGCATGTCTTCCAGCTGATAAAATCCTGAAGAACAGTATCCTCGAGTTGAATCTGCTTATCACTCTCTGGTTAAGGTGGAGAGTGGCTGAAACTAGGAGATGTAAAACCCAGTTCTCACAGGGCAGCAGGAATGGGAGGAGGGAAAAAGTGAAAGGGGGAGGACTCTCAGGTAGTATTAGTCAGGGTACTAAGAACACCCCTGTGCACTCATATAGTACAAACTTTAAAGGAGGAACTACTATTTAAAGACTGCAACAATAGCCTTCAAGTGGTAGTAGGGGTCATAAGTATCTTCAGATTTGGGAACTTTGTTTAGGTTATCTCATTAATACGTCCTACCTTTGCTCTTTCTGGTATGTCTGTTAGTTAGGTCTTGCTCTTCCTGGACTGATACTTGAAGTTTTAATTCTAATTCTCTCATGTTTTGGTTTTTGGTATTTTCTACCTATTTTCTTAAAATAGTTTTTAGAAAAAAAATCTCTTAAAGTACATATAAATCATGTAAGTAATTTTTAAAGTTTCATGTGTAAACAGAAAACTTAAAACAAATGGTTATATTTAGAAATATAATGATGTCCTGTTCTGTACATTTTTTACCATGTGAGTGATTTCTTTTTTTCCGACGAGTTTTTTTTTTTTAATCAAAGAGACTGGAAAGCACATGGTGAAGAATGGATATAAGCTCCTACTATTTGATCAAAAAGTTCTACATTCAGTAAATAATCAGAAATACAGACAGAAGTGTGTGTGTGTGTGTGTTTTAAAGTAGGTTCTATGCCTAGTGTGGGACTTGAACACACACCCTGAGATTAAGAGTCAGGTGCTCTACTGACTGAGCCAGCCAGCCACCCCCAGGTAGAGTTTTATATGAAGATACTCAGTATGACATTATTCAGTCAACATACTCATTAAATAAATTTATTTTTTGCCTACTAGGTTTCAAGTGTTATTTTTAGCTGGCGTGCAGAATAAAAAGTATCTGCCCTCATGGATTTTACATTCTTATTTAAAAATATATAAAACTGTGCAAACAGTCTTAATTTTCCATAACATAGAAATGCTTAGATAAATTACACCCATATGATAAAATGCTAAGTAGTTATTAAAAATAAAGTTTATCTACATGTATTAATTTAGAAAGTTCCCGAAGATACATTATGATGGGTCTAAATTGCTTCCAAGGCTGAGCATATAGTGGGACACCTGGCTGGCTCAGTTGATTGAGCAACTGACTATTGATTTTGGCTCTGGTCATGATCCCAGGGTTGTGCTACCCAGCCCTGTGTCCATGCTAGGTGTGGAGCCTGCTTAAGATTCTCTCTCTTTCCCTCTGCCCTTCTCCCCTGCTAGTGCACTCAGGCATTCTCTTTCTCTCTCAAAATAAATAAATAAATGAAATAAAATATATCATCTCATTAAAAAAAAAAGCTGAGCATATAGTTTCCCAAATGACAATATCTGGCATACCAATAAATATTTTTAAATATTAACATGTGTTCTGTCATCTTTGAGTGGTTAGAATATAGTAATATATATTTTCTTAGTTATATATTCTGTCATTTCAAAACACCACTACCAGGTATTGTATCTATAATCAATAAATGTATGCTACTCAATGTTAACTGTATCATTTACTAATAAGTAATATTGCTAATATTTTAAAGTATTAATAATAAAGGCTTCTTTCTAGTTGTAAATGGAAAGTCTAATATAAACCTGGAAAAGCATTAATATTCACAATAATTTCAAGAAAACTTCATTAAAGCATTTAAACCATTTTTTCTGGGTCTGATTTCTTTGGGTACTTACCAGGAAAGTTTCTTCAAAGATAAATAATTTGTGTTTGTTTTAATATTTGTCCATCTTCTCTCACTTAGAACCCTTGTCCTATCTCAAGTGGAAAACCTGGAAGTATTTCCATTTTTCTTGTGGGACTTCTTATAGATTAAAAATAAAAATTTCTGCCATCTCATGAGGCGCCTGGGTGGCTCAGTCTGTTAAGGGTCTGTCAGGTCACGATTTCATGGTTCATGAGTTTGAGCCCCACAAGGGGCTCTGCATTAACAGTGCAAAACCTGCTTGGGATTCTCTTTCTGCCTCTTTCTCTGCTCTGTCTCAACTTGCACTCTCTCTCTCAAAACAAACAAAGACACTTTTAAAAAAATTCTACTATATCAAAAAAAAATTCTGCCATCTCACATAAAAATTTTTTATGGTTTGATTCTTGAAAGTATAAGGCAATACAATGACTTACTTAAATTTGATGTGGGCAATGAGAACCCTGAAATAATAATCTTAATTTTAATGACTACTATCATGAATTAAGATCTAAATGTATTTTGGGAGTTTTGCTTTTTATACATTACATGCATTGTTATTTCTTATTCCTTCAAGAAATCTGTTCAGTCACAAGTGCTGTCCAGGTGGTCTTGCCTGGTCTCAACACATTGCTCTCTCAAAGTGGGGTCCTTGCAAGCCAAGTGGGCTGTGGAAACAATAGTACAGGCAGGGTCAAGAGCTTCTGACTGCCACCTGGGTCAAGCTCCCAGGTCAACTGGTGATCATGTCCTCTCGATAACCTCCTCCAGCAGTTACTTAACCACTATAAATCTCCATTTTCTCATCTGTTAAGTGGAGATAAGAAAAACTACCTTAAAAAATTGTATCATGTACATTATAAAAGATAATGCATTAGCATGCTTAAATAGCACGTGGTATTATATAAGTACTCAATATTTGAAGAAACTTCTTCAGACCCAGAAACATTATCTCTGAATGGTTAGTCTTTTGGGCTAAAACAGCCTGATTGAACTGTTGGACTAAAAAGTCTGATTACAAATAAAGAAGTATGTTTCTTAAACAATGATACAAACCAGTCAGATCTCTCTCCAGGCTGGATTGGTAGGACTATGACAATTAATATTGTCTTATTAAATTAAATTAAATTAAATTAAATTAAATTAAATTAAGTATTGTCAGTGTTGGGGCGCCTGGGTGGCTCAGTTGGTTAAGCATCCGACTTCGGCTCAGGTCATGATCTTGCAGTCCGTGAGTTCGAGCCCCGCCTCGCGCTCTGTGCTGACAGCTCAGAGCCTGGAGCCTGCTTCCGATTCTGTGTCTCCCTCTCTCTCTGACCCTCCCCATTCATGCTGTCTCTCCCTGTCTCAAAAATAAAATAAACGTTAAAAAAATAATAAAAATAGATAAAAATAAATAAATATTGTCAGTGTTAAAAAGATGCAAAAAGAGAAACAAACCAGTAACTCTCAAACTTTCATTAATGTAAGAATCTCCTAGAAACTTTGTTTAGCTGAGAAAGTCTTAGATAACATGCAGGAATTTGCATTTTGAGAAACACTAGCATGAAGGTAAGTCTCATTCTATATCTATCTTTCACCCTAGTGAAATAATAAATGTAATTGTTCTACTTGGACTGATGCCGTCTCTATTTTGTTACTCAAATAGCTTGGAGCTTATAAAATGACACTTATTTTCTTTGCCATTCTATAATGCAGAGGTTTTATGAATCTGGATAAACCTTAGCAAATAATATTAATAAATGAAGTTTTACTATTGACCTAAATTCTGTGTTAACTTTTTATTGCTGTAAGTATTTAATAATTACAATTACAAAGGTGTGAACTTGTGGTTTATATAACTGATATATTAGTAGTTTGGAAGGTAATATTCATTACTAATTCTCTTAAAATGTTGCACAATAAAATAGATTTACTATTTTTGTTGTTATATAAATACTTGATCATTACAAAATAGTTGAGACATACATAAAAGATTAAAGATGAAATTAAACATCATCTAAAATCCCCAGCCTGAGGTAAAAACCATTAATCATTTAGCAATCGTGTATTCGTGCATTTCTTTATGAATATAAACCTATACACACATGCATATTTAGTTGTATACATTTGTATGTATGTGTACATCCATGATGTATGTACACATACATGCATACAAACATACATAATTTTATATAAAAGAAATACTATCACATATGCTGTTTTATCTTCAACTTTTCATAAAGCTGCTTTCGTGGGTTTTCTTGCTATCCTTCTTGGCCTCTATTCCCTCACTCGATCTATATGCTTCCCCAATATTACATGTATCTCCTCCACCATGTAACCAATTCATAATTTAATATTTATCCTTCTCATGAAAGCATGTGCATAAATTTATCATTCTTTATTTTGCAAAAATATGATCATCTTATGTACAACTCTTTATTATGTACAACTCTGATATTATCTTTGCAACTAGTATAGGTCTCATTCATTATTTTATTTTTTTTTTAATTTTTTTTTCAACGTTTATTTATTTTTTTTGGGACAGAGAGAGACACACAGCATGAACGGGGGAGGGGCAGAGAGAGAGGGAGACACAGAATCGGAAACAGGCTCCAGGCTCCGAGCCATCAGCCCAGAGCCTGACGCGGGGCTCGAACTCACGGACTGTGAGATCGTGACCTGGCTGAAGTCGGACGCTTAACCGACTGCGCCACCCAGGCGCCCCTCATTCATTATTTTAAATCCCAACCCAATGCTTTGTAGCTTTGACTTTGGCCAAATCATTCTGTTCCTGAGTTCTCACCTGTAAAATTATAGTATCTACTTCACTGGGTTGCTATTAGGTATAATAAATATATAGAGAGTGCTTAGAACAGTACATTACTCAAAGTAAGCCTTTTAAAAGGCTTAGGTATTATTATTTGCAATAATTGCAAAATATTACTTCATAGTATAGATGTACCAAAATGCATTCAACCAGAAAACTTCTAATGAAATAATGAATCTAGGCAAAGATCATCAATGGATGCTAAACCCTTTGGGTAAAGAGTAGATTGGTCATCAGATAGACAATACCTGAATACATTAATCAACGTTAACATTGAAAAGTGGAATAACTAGATATTGTATGCTTGCAAATGTGATGTGAAGGAAGTATTTAGCACCACCTATGACATATTTCTGTCCAGACAATTTAACTAAAACCTGGTAGATCTTCAGTCTGTAGCGATTGACTCACTTCCAAAGAAGGGAGGAATCAAAGAGAATGTTAAATAAAACCACAAGGAAACAAAGAGCTAAATCAAGAATGTAGAAAATGCTACAGAATGAATAACCAAGTTTCTTCAACAAACATATTGCATAAAGAATCTAGAAGGAGGAAACTCTTATAGATTAAAAGATGCTTGAGAAATATACCAACAAAATGCAATGTGTAGACCTTGTTTGGATTCTGATTTAAATAATCAATTGTATAAAAGCATTTTTGAATCAAAGAGGAGATGGGAACATCAAATGCATATTAGATATTGAACAGCTACTATTAATTTTCATAGATATAATGATGTTGTGGTAATTACTTTTTTTTCAAATTCTTATTTGAAGTGTTTATGGGTGAAATGATATAATACTGGGATATATTTTGATATGCCAGGAAAGAAAAAAGCGAAAGGATAGATACATAAAATAAAATTGGGAAAAAATGTTGATAATTTTTAGTATATGTGCTGCCGAAGCAAGCACTGTTGATAATTTTTAAATATGATTTGATGTATTTGTAGGGATTCATTGTATTATGCTATCTACTTTTATGTATGTTCAATTTTTCCATAATAAGAGGTTTTCTCTCTAAATTTTTTTTAACGTCTTTTATTTATTTTTGAGACAGAGAGAGACAGAGCATGAACGAGGGAGGTACAGAGAGAGGGAGACACAGAATCGGAAGCAGGCTCCAGGCTCTGAGCCATCAGCCCAGAGCCGGACGCGGGGCTCGAACTCATGGACCGCGAGATCATGACCTGAGGTCGGCCGCTTAACCGACTGAGCCACCCAGGAGTCCCAAGAGGTTTTCTCTTTAAAAATGTATTCAAACATACCCATATCAAGGGACGTTCACTTGCTTCTGGTTTTTTAACATTAAGCAGTATGCTGTAATATACTTGCATATATATATAGTTACACATTAATGCTTTCTTTTAGTTCTACAGATTTCTAAGAGTAGAATTGCTAGATCAAAGGTGCATATACATTTTAAAATTTAAAGTCTATTGCCATATTTATTTCCAAAAAAATTATAACTTTACATTTCTGTCAGCAATGTATATAGCTTTATTCCATCTTACCAACATTGAAGCTTAACACTATTTTTATTGTTTACCATCAGATGGATATAAAATAACATAGTTCATTGTTTTTTAATTTGCATTTTCCTTACTACTAGGGATGTTTAACACATTTTTAGTGTTTAACAGTCATCTAGATGTCCTCCTTTGTGAATTGCATTTTAATATTCTTATAATTTTTCTGTTGGGACATTTGTTTTCTTGTTACCAATTTATGAGTTCTTTGTGTAATAGACATCAACTTTATTTATGATGTGTGTTTCAAATATGTTTTGTTATCTATAATTTGCCTATGAACTTTGTTGATGATATGTTTTTCTAGGCAATGTATCTTAATGTATATATAGCTAAATATGCCTACCTTTCCTTTAATATATTTTGAGTTTCCCATCTTGGCTAAAAATTTATCTCTAAAGCCTAAGTTATACATTTTGTCTTCAAATTTCTCTTTCTAATTCGTATTATCTAATCTTTAAAAAACTATTAAGTATTTCATCAGGAATGTATTACTCAAGCTTCTAAAGGATTTACTTGTTTTACTTTTTAAGAATCAAATTTTGGACTTATTTATCCTATTTATAATTTTTTTTTCCATTTCATTAATTCAACTTATAGCTTTAAGCATTCCTTTCACCTATTTCTTTTGATTTTGAGGCTGTTTTTATAAATGCTTTGAGGGGCGCCTGGGTGGTTCAGTCAGTTAAGCATCTGACTTCAGCTCAGGTCATGATCTCTCAGTTCGTGAGTTTGAGCCCCGCATCCAGCTCTGTGCTGACAGCTCAGAGTCTGGAGCCTGTTTTGGATTCTGTCTCCCTCTCTCTTTGCCCCTCCCCTGTTCACACTTTGTCTCTCTCTCAAAAATTAAATAAACATAAAAATTTTTTTTAAATAAAAAAATGCTTTGAGATGGATGCTAAGTTCCTTTCTTTATATTTTTAACTATAAGGACATTTAAGGCTAACTATATTCCCTTAAATATTCTTGCAGTGTTCCATAGGTTTTGAAACTTTTCATTTATTTCTGGATAGTTTGTATTAAGTTTTTATTAAGTTTTATTAAGTTTTATCCTTGAGCTAAGAATTAAGATATATATTCCTTCATTTCCAAGCAATTAGGGTTTTGTTTTTTTTAAATTTTTTTTTTAACGTTTATTTATTTTTGAGACAGAGAGAGAGACAGAGCATGAACGGGGGAGGAGCAGAGAGAGAGGGAGACACAGAATCAGAAGCAGGCTCCAGGCTCTGAGCCATCCGCCCAGAGCCCGACGCGGGGCTCGAATTCACGGACCACGAGATCGCGAGATCCTGACCTGAGCTGAAGTCGGACACTTAACCGACTGAGCCACCCGGGCGCCCCAGCAATTAGGGTTTTAAGGTAAACTTTTATTATTTATTTCTAATTTTGTTGGATTATAATTATATTATAGAATGTAAGTTAAAAATTTGTCTCTCTAAAAAAAGTGTTAAAGTTTCCTTTGTGGTCAAAGAGAGATTTGTTTTTGCAGTTTTTTTTGGACTTATGAAATTTTTTTCTTCAAAGGATCTAAAGTTTATGTATGTGTATATATACACATATGTATGTATACATATATGAATTTGTAATCAAGTTTGTTGATTATCTGCTTCAATTTTTCTATGACCATGCATTTTAAATAAAGTTTCTAAGAATATATATATTAAAAATTTCCACTATAATTGTTTTTATTGGGCCCGTATTACATTTTTAATGTTTTGCTTCATTTATTTTGCTGCTAGTATTATTGGATGCATAGAGATTCACTGTATATTCATTCATTAAAATATGCTTTTATCATTTTAACTTAAATTTCCATATTGACTGACATTATTATTATACTTCTTGCTTGTTTTTAGGGTTTTTTTGGCCTTGTTTGTCTTCAGCTATTCCTTTATCACATTTCACCTTCTTTATCATTGCTTGTTATAAACAACATATACCTTCGTTGGGTTTTTTTAACTGTAATTTCTGGGGTTTTTTTAGTGCCATTTCTATCTTGAAGGCAAAACATTCAGCATACTCACATTTAGGCAATAACTGATATAATTAATATTACTCATCTTACTTTGTTTCCTGCCTAGTGTATTATTTTCTCTTTTTCCTAGTCCTTATTTTTTCTGTTTTTTAGTTACTGTTCTTTCTTTACTTGTTTTTTTTTCTAAGTTAAAGTTTTATTTCATTTATCTATAGTTATTTACCAACTATCACTATATTTTTAGAGACATCCATAATCAAACATATATCTCTCCCAAAATATGAACACAAGGTACCAAATATTCTCAACAAAGATGCTGTAATTCTCAACTACTTCTTCTTCCCTTCCCATAAGATGGGAACTTAGGGGACACCTGGGTGACTTAATCTGTTAAGCCTCTGACTTCGGCTCAGGTCATGATCTCACAGTTTGTGGGTTCGAACCCCACGTCGGGCTCTGTGCTGACAGCTGACAGCTGGAAGCCTGGAGCCTGCTTCAGATTCTGTGTCTCCCCTCTCTCTGCCCCTCCCTTGCTCATGCTCTGTCTCTCTCTCTGTCTCTCAATAATAAATAAATGTTAAAAAATTAAAAAAAAAAAAAAAAGATGAGAACTTAGCATGCCTTTACTTCCCACCACACATCCCTGACCAGCCAATCCCTACTTTCTACTGAGATGGTTTGGTACTATTGGCAATCTAGCAATCTAGGCTAAATTGCATACTGTACTTGTAGTTGCCTACGGTGGTCACACCACCATCTTTCTACTGATGAGAAGTTTAATGCCAATTTGACTTGTTTCATTTGGTAAGCAACTTTTTTCTTTCCATCGGTAGCATGTAAAGCTCTTTATTCTCAGAATTCAGGGATTTTATTATGAAATGTCTGATCTCTCTTTTCCCCTCAATCCTGTGTGGAATTTGCTAAACCTCTTCAGTCTACAGACTACCAACTAGCTTCAGAATAGGACATTTTCTTCAATTAAATAATTTCTTTTTTTCTGTCTATTGTTTTTTCTTTTTCTAGAATCCATAGTACTTGAATTTTAGGATTCTTGAATTTTTATCTTTTATGATTTCCTTTATTATTTACATTTTTATCTGTTTATTTTGTTTTGTTTTAAGATGTTATTTTATTTAATCTTCAGGATCACTTATTCAAGTCTTAGCAGTGACCATTTTCTCTTTAAAATTATCATTAACTTTTTAGTTCAAACACAAAGTCTCTCTGCTGAGGAGAGAGAGAGAGAGAGAGAGAAAGAACATTATTTATCTCCTGAAGTACTCATCAGTCCCCTCCAGCACTACTTGGCTAAGAACTGAAAGACTAAGAGAAAAATTACCAGGTGTACTCACAACTGCAAAGAAAAGACCCCCCCCCCCCCCCCAACCAGCCAGGGCATGCCCGGTTGTATTCTGACCTAAAGGCGGGAACCAAACAAGTTCTGCTGAGCGTTCAAATTTAAATGTCAACCAATAACAGCTCTGTAACCTCAAAAAATCCCTAACTTGTTTGTGCCTGTCTATAAAAGAAGCTGTAAGATCCTCGCTCGGGGCCTCTTAGCGTCACCGGCAACGAGTGCGCGGAGGACCGGGTTCGAACCTGCAATAAACGACCCTTGCCGCTTGGCTTTGACTCTGGACTCTGGTGGTTTGTTTTCAGGGGGTCTCTCGAATCGGGGCATATCAGAACCATGATTGGTGGAGTTTTAGTTTTCTCAGTGAGATCTGGGTATAGCTGCTAATCTAACTTAATGATGATAATACCATAGGTGAGGGGAGATACAGCTGTCTCTGTAGACTTCTCGACTTTAATGTGTCTATAGGTCATCTGGGAATCTTGTTCAAATCCTGGTTCTGATTCAGTAGATCTGGGTTGAGGCCTGAGATTATGTATTGTTATTAAAAACTAAGTGATGCCATTGTTGCTGGGATCAAGGATCACAGTATATATATCAAGAGATTAGCATGTACCAGCCAGCAGTCTGTCAGTCGCAAATGGAAACATCACAAAAAAACTTCATTTTGCTTGCAGCGTCCTTCTGTGCAAAAACCAGCATTTTGCAAGCCTTAGTGTTACAAAAAAACCCACACCATCTGCTTGACTTCCCTGCTGGAAGCCAACTGGTTTTCCCAGGAAACTTCATCTTTCCCCCTGGGCAAATCTTCCTGGATTTTGTGAGTTTCTACAGGGCAAACTCTCTCCAGAATTTAAATAATTTTGATCATCATTTCAGCTCTCTCCATGATTGGTCTTCAGAGGCATCATAAAACAAAGGTCAAAAGGTCTTCCATTTCCTTTCATCTGTCCTGGAAGAGATAAGACCTGGCTCATACTCAGCAGGCCCCCAGTCAGTTGGTCCAACAGTTGTTTGGCTCAAGAAAAGTTGTATACTACTGATTTGGATTTGGGACACATGTTCAAGTTGCCATCTTCACATATCAATAAAGGGCCTCCACCATATTTTTTAATCCAGGAAGTTGTTTTCTCGATAATAAGGAATATATACATAGCTTTTAAGTTTAATGTCTGTGAGTCTGATCTAGGCTTTCATAAAGAGCCCAGATGTTAAACAGAAAAAAGAAGGGAAAGGTCAGATGGAATTACATCACTGAGCTACAAGGAGAAAGAGTTAGCATTCTGTTAAGGGAGACTCCATTTGACATTCCACTGAAGAAGTCAAGATGGTATTTTATACCTTGGGATCCTGAACAACTAAAAAAAAAGAGAAGAAAAAGTGTGAGTAATTGAAAATTAAAAAGAGTTCAGAATCATCTTATTTTCTCGTCCCTCTTTCTTCTGTGGGAGGATCCTGACATTGTTGACTATATGGGTACATGAGAATGAAGTTGATACATTGAGTTTTTCCCTCCATATCATCTAGGAAGTGTGGCATCATCTTTTTGTACTTTTCCTTTGCACCATGGAAAAAGAAAGCCAAACATATATGCTGTGTAGAAGCTAGCAGTCTTCTTTTGTTTTTATGTCCTGGAAATGTCCAGACACAACTTGTACAGTATTTTCTTTTTTTTCCAAAACTCAAACTGTATTTTTTATATTTAAAATAGCTGGTTAAGCCAACAGTGATGCACTTTCCATAAGAATCATTTTCACCCTGTTTTAATAAGGTTGGTCTGCATGGAGTACAAGGGAACAGAGAAGCTGTAGGCAGAATAAATGGGGCTGCTATGAAGCAGAGAAGGTCTCCCTTAGGAAAGAACTGTGCCGTTAACAGTGTGACCTAATGGAAGAGCTCCAGACATAAAAATGCAGCCTTCCCAAGGCATGAAGCTTTCATTCTCTTATAACTGCTGTGGTGAGAAAAACTCCCAGAGAGACTGTAAAAGAGCAGTGGTGTTGTCATTATCATTCCTGTGTAAAGGAAAAATCTTTGACTTCTAAAGGTGTTTTTTTTTTTTCATTTGATAAGATGAAGATGTCTCTGTTTGAAAACTTTTAAATATGATTTTAGGACTCTGCTAAAACAAGTACGCCAGGTGTCACACAGTAAAGACTCAACGTCAGCTACTCAGTGGCTGCTCTACATAAATTGTTTTCTTATAAAAGTTCAAAAGATCATCTATTTACAGCCTAGATACCACCTCTGGGATGCTATGGCATATGTGTGAACCAATGGCAATGCAGTAAAATTTCATGAACCTGTAGATAAACTCTACAATGATGAGAATTCATGTGTTAAGCTTTATTTTGCCTACTACCCTGGTAGTGACATAATCATAAGACTATAGATCTAGAAAAAATCTCTAGAGACTCAAATTTATCCATTTTTCTCCAGATATCTCAATGCCATTCCAGACTGATGGCTGTTTGTTTTCTTCATAAACATATTCCACGACAGGTATTTCATAATTTTCAAGTTCTTTAAATCATCCAACTTATAAGAAGGGCTTCTATTTACCCACTTAAAATCTCATTTATTTTAATGTATTTTTTTAAACATATAGGATTTTTATTTTCTATGATAACCAGGGACATAAAATGAGGAAACTGAGTCCTGAAGAGAATGAGCAGGATTAGAACTCTTGTCTTCTTACTTCTAACTCAACATTCTTTCCGTTATCATATGCCACCGCAAACTGGACAAAAAAATATAATGCATATGAAAAGGAGCATAATCCCCCCCTCCCAAAAATATTCTCTTTGGCATAAGGACTATCTTGAGTTGGTTATTTTTTTTTTTAATGTTTATTTATTTTTGACAGAGAGAGAGACAGAGCATGAGCAGGGGAGGGGCAGAGAGAGAGGGAGACACAGAATCCAAAGCAGGCTCCAGGCTCTGAGCTGTCAGCAGAGAGCCCGATGCAGGGCTCGAACTCACAGACTGTGAGATCATGACCTGAGCTGAAGTCAGAAGCTCAACCGACTGAGCCACCCAGGTGCCCCATTGAGTTGGTTATTTTTAAGAAACAGCAGACACAGGAGAAAACGAGTAGAAGTTACCCTTTTGTAAGAGACATTTACATTTATAAGGGAAATCTGTTTGTAAAGATGTCTCCCTCTCAGTGCCAGGAAAAGAAGGATGAACAAATATAAAACTCTTAGCAGTGGGGAAGACAACAACTTAAATTTGCATAACAACCTTAACCTTATTTTCTGACTCCCTACCCCCTAACCCAACATCTTTCTTTTGTCTTTAGCTGGAGATGATATTTAAGGTGGTGATGCGGGCCATTTCAGGGAGTTACTCAGCTTTCCTGGCTATCTCTTGTGTATTCAGCAGTATTCATGTTATTAAAGCTCTGTTTGTTTTTCTTATTACTTTACTTTTCATTTGTGTTGGGGGAGGGGGAGGAAGAACTTTCTTAGCCAAGAACCTAGAAGGGTAGAGGACAATTTATTTTACCTCCTCTATACATGCAGTAATTTTTTAAAGTACCTTCATCCACTACTATTCAGAAACATTTTCTTTTAATTTTTAAATCCTTAGTTCTGTCACCCTGTGGGTGCAATATAAGAAGGAATCAAAAAAGAATGTGTAAATGTAACAAAAATTTTTTAAAAGGTATGCTATGATTGGTTAACAAATTCTTGTGAGCTTAGAAAAAATTGCTTCATCCAGACTATTTTACTCACAAGCAAAATGAAGAAATTGAACTAGGTGATTTCTAAGGCTGCTTCCCTTTTTAACACTATTTGAATCAACTTGATCTTATTTTATGAAAGTTTTCCTAATGCTTTCAACATTAAATGTCATTCATCATATCCACCATGAAAATACCCAAGGCTTCATGATATGTACCTTTAGAAAAGGAAACTGACATGAAATTTACAATTTCGTGTAGTGATTGATGAGGTTTTTTGGGGTGATAGTCGGGTTTGTGGGGTCCAGAGCCGACGGCCAAGAAAGAATTCTTGAAGATGTCTTTGGTGCAAAAAGGTGATTTTATTAAAGCACGGGGACAGGACCCATTGGCAGAAAGAGCTGCCTGTGACCAAGAGGAGAGACTCGTTTTATACTATGGAGTTGGGGGAGGTAAAGTCCAGGGGAAGTTTCCAGTGAGATGTTCATATGCTAAAGAAGACTCACTGGATACTGGAGGCCTTGCTAGTGTCAAGCTGAGGTTGTTTTCCCTTATTAACATTAAGACTGTAGGGAGTTCCTGGAGAAACATTTTACTCTGCCAGCCTCAGGTATTTGTCAATGGGCTGCAGGCTATAAGTAAATTTAGTTCTATCTGCCATTTCCTCCTTCCTTTGTTTCCCACATCACTATGGAGGGATGATGGAGACTTAGGTCCTGCAGGACTATGATCTTTATCAGTTAACCATTTGTTTTTTTCACTTTCCTTTGTGCTTGGGCAGCCAGGAGTGCCTGAGGAATATCACACATATCCCCCCTGGTTGGGAGGGGGGTGGCGGTGTTTGTGGCCTATCAGCTTGCCTTATGCTCCCTTATCAGTGATCTCTCTGAAACCAGCCTAGGGTTCATTAACAGTAAAGATGTGGGCTTGCAGTTATGATCTTACACTTCGTGTTTTCCAGTTATTTTTTGAGATCCTAAAGAATTTGGGAGAAATCAAGGTTAATCAACCCATCAGAGATTCGTAGGTCATCTATAAGTTATGATTCCTTTTTATACTTGAAAGTTTCTCTCACACTCTCAGGAATATACTATAATTTCAATGACATATTCTTTATAAACAGAAGACAGAAATGAATGGGGCTTGGGGAATGAATAAGAATTGGTCCTTGCAAAATAAGAGGCTCTCAAGTCGCACATTCTTATGATAATCTGCACTCAGTGAATACTATTGTGGGTCTCTTGTATCCTGCCTCAGGATTTCTTTCTGCTAATGTAACGAAGAATGGAATGGTATCTCCTCCTTATGGTACAGGGACAAAGAGTAGAATGAACAATGTCAAAATCATCACAGCCTCCTTCAATTTTTCCCACTCTACTCAAGGCTTCAACTTTACCCCATTAATCCCCTCACTGCCAACAGATGTCCAGATTTTACAATGTTGCTGTGATAACATTCCCTGGTTATAATTTCCTCAGCTTCCTTCCTTTTTCCTACCTGAAAATCTCTAACATCATTCATTCTATTTTCCACATTATAGAGAGGAAGCTGCTAGAGCTTAACAGACAGCTCTGCCTGGGACTATTACTTACTATCTAAGCAACCTGTGCAAGTTATTTAATCTCTCTGACCCTGAGTTTTCTTAAAATGGGAATAACAATGCTTCTCCCATAGGAAGCTATAAGGATTGGAGATACAGTTACTTCTCTATGTAAGTGTGCTTAGTAGAGTGGTTCTAGTTGGCACCTCATAGGTACTTAATAAATGGTTATTGCAAAGTGTCTTTGGCAAGGCTAATTTCTTGCATCTTTAAATGTCCTCTACTCATGCTGGGATTTTTAATGATTAAAACAGGGTTCCTCTTGGGCTTACAAACATGTTCTACCCTTTTTAGAGTACAACTTTGTGAGCTTTTGTTCAAGAAACTGGACTGGATCACCTGGCAGAAGAACCAAGCAGCACTTGGAGATCTTGGGAGGCAGCAGGTTTATTTTACAGTCGGGCTCAGAGATCATTCTCCAGAGGTCTGAGTCCTGAGCATAAGCAGCGGGGACAATTTATAGTCTTTATGAGCTCCGCAAGCGGGGTGGGAAGAAAAACCCAGAAAGTCTTAAGCAGGGACTGGAATTCCCCTATCAGTCCTGTGGGCCATCTTATAACAGATTTTTCCCTATCATTTTAACAAGTGTATACAGTCATGAAACTACCACCATAATAAAAATAAGGTTCAAAAAACCCCACAAAATCCTCTGGGTCTTTCCCTCATCCTCAGATTAGGGCAATCACCAATCTGTTTTCTATCCCTGTAGTTTTGCTTTTGTATATATGTCATGTAACCTAACTTCTTTCATTTAGCATAATGCATTTGGGATCCATCCATGTGGTAGCATGTATCAGTCATTTGTGTCTTTTAAGTAGTATTCTACTGAATCAATACACTACAGTGTACTCTTAAGTTGTGGGAGTTCTTCATTCTATAGTTGAGAGGTATTTGAATTATTTCCAGTTTTTGGCAATTATAAATAAACCAAGGCTGAGTTTTAAGCTGCTCATATAGTTTAAATTACTTTTCATTTTTATATTAACTGTTTGAGATTGAGAAGCCATCACCTTTTCTATCTCTACAAATCTATAAATTCCTAGATTCTATTATACCCCTTCATTTCTGCTTGCAAAGTGGCAATTTCTATCTGAAGCAACTTTCTTGTAATATTTTGCCAGACTCAGGTTATGTCAACCAACGCTTGCTACTATCATTCTGTTTTCTAGTCTTTTCCCCCAGGACAAAAAGTTCATTAGATATATAATCAATCATCCACATCCTTGTGAGCAACAGTTTTATGATAAGTTTTGCTACTGCAGAACATGGGAAATATTCCAACTCCAGTAATAATTTTCTTCCCACCTGCTTTCCAGCCTCAATGCTAACGCAAGAAGTTTGGGTTTTTATTAAAGTATCTCCAGGGCAGGGCGCCTGGATAGCTCAGTCAGTTAAGCGTCCAACTCTTGGTTTCTGCTCAGCTCAGGTCAGGACCTCACCGTTCATGAGATGGAGGCCAGTGTTAGGTTCTGTGCTAACAGCACAGAGCTTGCTTGGAATTCTCTCTCTCCCTCTCTCTCTCTGCCCCACTCCCGACTCTCATGCACTTTCTCTGTCTCTCAAAATAAATAAACATTTTGAAAATTAAAAATTAAAAAAAAATATCTCTAGGGCTGCCAGGATGTGAGCTCAGTCAGTTAAGGGTCCGACTTGATTTCAGCTCAGGTCTTGATCTCAGGGTACTGAGTTCAAGCCCCGTGTTGGGCTTTGCACTTGGTGTGAAGCCTACTTAATAAAATTAAATTAAATTAAATTAAATTAAATTAAATTAAATTAAATTAAAAAAATAAAATTCTCTAAAATTCTAGATAGCAATTTTTATTTTAATCAGTTTGTGCTGTGGTGGCAAACTCACCAAAATCTAGTTACTTAACACAATAAAAATTTACTTTTCCCTTGTGTTTCCTATCCAGTGCAGGCAGGTAGGGGGTGTACTGCTTATATGGCACTCAGAAAGCCAGCCTTACAGAGGTGTTATCTCAAGATGCATTTCAGTTATCACTGCAATAGCAGGAGAGGAAATGGTGAATTGCACATCCACTGCCTAGAACAGATACACATTACTTCCACCTGGAAATGACACCTGCTACTTATGCTTACATCTCATTGGCCAAAACAAATCACTAGGCACATCTGGCTTCAAAGGTAATGATGAAGTATAGTCTTATTTTGTGCCCCAAAATAGAGAGCTAAAAGTATGTGAAGGACAGTACTAATGACTATAATAATAGTGTTTAATTTTCCCCCAAGCATTTAGCCAATTTTTCTGACACCACTTATTAAAGATTACATCCTTTGCCCAGCAAATTTAAGTGGCGTCTCTATTATCTACTAAATTCTCATATGTAGTAAGTCTGTTACAGGACTCTATTCTACTTAGTGCCTTGTTGCTTCCCATAACTGTACCTAAGGTACCATAAGTATTTAAAACCTTTTAGTAGTGTAGGGCAGGTTCTTTTTCACTATTCCTCTAGTTCAAAACTTTTATGGTTTGTTCAGAAATATTATTTATTCTTTATAAGACTTATTTTTATCAATATTAAATACACAAGTGACATACGGATAAAAGTAATCCAACAGTAAAGAAATGCATATAAATAAAGCTTGGATGTTCTTCTTCAATCCCTTTTCCATTCTCATTCTCCTAAGAAGTGATCTTTGATCTATATTCTGCCAGGTTTTTTTTTTAATACATGTATATGCATATTTTGTGGATTTATAGTATATTGATTTGTGTGATCAATATTGTTTAACATAAATAGGATTACACTGTACATATTGTTCTACTACTTATTTTAAAATTTAATTTGGTTGTGGACAGGGAAAGTGATGTCAAGACTTTGAAATTTGTTAAGATTTGTTTTATGACTCAACATGATTTATCTTAGTGCATGTTCCAGGTGCTCTTCAGAGGAATGTATTTTCTGTAGTTACTGGATATAGCGTTCTGTAAATGTCAGTTATGCCAAGTTGATTGATAGTGTTATTCAAATCTTCTATGACGATCTATATTGATATTTGGTCTACTTATTCTATCAATTACTGAGAGAAGTATTAAAATCTGTAACTTTGGGAATTTATCTATTTCCCCCTTTAATTCTGCCCATTTTTTGCTTGGTGTACTTTTTTTTTTTTTAAAGATTTTATTTTTAAGTAATTTCTACACCTTGCATGGGGCACAAGCTCACAACCCAAAGATCAATAGTCACATGCTTTACCGACTGAGCCAGCCAGGAGCCCCTTGCTTGGTGTATTTTAAAATATTATTATTAAATGTATTCACTTTAAGATTGTTATGTCTTCTCAATGAATTGACTCTTTTGTGATTATAAAATGACACATTTTACATCTGATAATGCTCCTTGGCTTGAAGTCAGTGTGTCTGGGGTTGTTATAGCATACCAGCCTTCATACTCTTAGTGTTTGCCTGGTGTATCTTTTCCATTTCTTGTGTTCTGTCTTTATCATTATATATCCAGTGGATCTCTTGTAGACAGAAAATAGTTGGGGTTCACTTTTGTATACAGGCTGATAAATTTGAATTCAAATCATTGCTGTAATTAAGACTGTCTTCATCTTGGTATTTATTCTCTGTTTTATTTTATTTTATTTATTTTATTTGTTTTATTTATTTTATTAATAAAATTTTAATATCCCATATTATCTTTTCTATTGGCTATTTAGCTAATACAGCCTTGTGGAAGGTTTTTGTTTGTTTGTTTACTTTGGTTTTTCATTTTTGCCATGTTTCCTCTAGAGGATACAATATTCATTCTTAATTAATTAAAGCCTTCTTGAGTTATGATTGTGTAACTTCACAGATTAGGTAAGAAACAATGGTAAAATTCCATTGATACCCTCCTATCTTTTGCAATATTTTGTCATATATTTACTTCTAAATGTGTTATAAACCCCACAGTATACATGGTCTATGACTTAAAGAACTTATGAAAATGAATAAAAGATAACATTTTATATTTACCTATTTTATCTGAATTCCCATCTGGTATCAATTTTTTCAACCTGAAGACATTCCCTTAGCATTTCTTGTACAATGGCATATTCTGCTGGCAACATGTTCTTTTAGCTTCCATTTCTCTGAAAGTATATTATTTTTTCTTTCCTTTTCAAAAGATATTTTTGCTGGATCTAAGATGCTAGGTGGAAGTTCCATTTACAGTCATGAGGGAATAAGATGGTCCAGAATTGCATCTTGCTGTCAACTAGAAAATGGAAAAATTATGGAAAACAAGTATTTTCAGATAAGGGAGTATAGGTAGCAGAGGACTGTGATCCCTAAGAAAAGGAAAGAGGGGTGCCTGGGTGGCTCAGACGGTTAAGCCTCTGACTCTTGATTTCAGCCTGGGTCATGATTTCAAGCCCATGGGATCAAGCCCCGTGTGGGGCTCTGAGCTGAAAGCACAGAGCCTGCTTGAGATTCTCTCTCTCGCTCTGTCTCTCTCTGCTTTTCTTTCTCTCTCTCTCTCTCAATAAAGAAATAAGCTTTAAAAAAAGTTAAAAAACAAATATAAAACTGTGCTTATTTAAAAAAAAAGGAAAGGAAACATTGCTTTGGCTATATGACTGGAAATTATTGCCAGATTTTGATGCAGGAAAGGCAAACCCAAAAAGAGTCCAATACTCTCACTGAATTGAGGAGATAGGTCTGAGACAAATGCAGCTCAAATTTTCAGAATTCAGAATAAGGAAATTCACAGAGAAATATATGTCAATCTACCTGGGGTCCCCTTCTCCAAGGTTCAAACTCCCTCCAGTTTCTGTATGATTTCAGTTGCCTTTGAGCAATCTTTTTCAAATTTCAATTTATAATTGTTGTCAGCAGGAGGATGAATCTTATATTCCTTTGTTACTAGAATCCAGAACCCTAATAGTTATTTATTTTTACCTGGAATATGTCTTAGAGATATTTTGCATCAATGTCGCATACCACATCTCATTCTCTTTAGGGCCTGCATAGCATTCCCTAACACAAACATTGCTCCATTTATTTTAAAGACTCTTCATAGAAAGACATTTAAGTAACTATAGGATTTTATATTAGAAATAAAGTGATGATAAATAGAATTACAAATGTACCTTTTGCATTTGTTCTAACAATTTTATAGGTTAAAGTCTCAGAAGTGGAATTCCTGTGTCAATGGCCTAAATATTTAAAATTTTTATAGATACTTATAGGCTTTATCAAATTAAACTTTACAATATATATTTTCCTGTTTAATTTACTCCTCAAGAAAAACTTGAGAGTCAATGTATCAAATTCTATTTTAAATACCATTAGCATGTAAATTTAGATTATTTGCTTATTTTATTTGTATGTATGTTTTACATTTATCTTAATTTTCTTTTATATTTTTAGCCCATTAGAATTTTTTTAAGTTTGTTTTTAATGTTTATTAATTTTTGAGAGACAGAGACAGGATGCAAGTGAAGGAGGCGCAGAGAGACAGAGACACAGAATCCGAAACAAGCTCTAGGCTCTGAGCTATCAGCACAGAGCCTGATGCCAGGCTCGAACTCAGGAGCCATGAGATCATGACCTGAGCCAAAGTTGTATGCTTATAAGTGACTGAGGCACCCAGGCAGCCTAAGCGCATTAGAATTTTTGTTGGTGGTGGTCCTCTTGGTGGTTAGTTTTAATGTTAATAAACTTGGTCTTATATTTCTAGTATAGTTTAATAAAATACTAATTAGGGAAATTTTGAAAAACACAAAAGAAAATATTTTTAAATGAAGATAAAATCATTCATTTTCATTTTTGTTTAGATATTTTCTTCCAGTCTTTTTACATATGCACAGGTTTTGCTTTTAAACATTTTGATCATATTATATATAAAACATTGTTAAGATACTTTTCCACTTACCATTGTATGAAAAGCATTTCCTCCTTTGTTAAATACTCAGATGCTTTTCAGTTTTGATTATTTTAAGTAGCACTGCAGTGGTTTTGTACAATCCCTTTATAATAGTTTTCCAGAATTGGAAGTGCTTCATCAGAAGTTTTGGGGATCAATTTAATAAATATTGTTAAATAGTTTTCCATTTTTTAATAGTTTGCACTCATATTATTAAATTATCTATTTCATTACATCCTTGACAAATTTTTTTTGACAATGATTTTTTAAATCTCTGCTAATTTCATAGGCAAAATAAATGGTTTCCCATTTTTCTAATTTATAGTTATTTTATTAATTGTAAAGTTGGACATTGTTTTATAGGCTTATTAATCAGATAATTTTCTTCTATTAAAAATTATTAATGTCTTTCAATGAGTTATTTTTGATCCTTACCAATACTATTCTCATCTCCTCACATCCTGATCACTGTCCCTCATTTATTAAAGACTTTGTAAAATCACTCAGACTTTCTGAAGTTCTGCAATTATTCTAGTTATCAATCAATGTCTATCTAACATCTTTGTCATTTTATTGACTTTCTCACTTCCAGTGACTTCCATCCCCACTTCACTTTTGCCACACTCTCCTGCATCACTTATTGTTGCAAATGCTGCCAATGCTTCATAAAGTCATAAATTCACAATTTTTTCTGACCTTAACCTCTCTCATCCTTTCAACTTTCCTACTTCATTATTGCCATAATACTTTTTCTTCATTTAATTTCCAAGTACTTAGGAACCATCAACATTGTCTCTGTACGTCAAAATCTGTCTATAATCTACCTGTAAAATATCCCTTATTTTGAAATCCACATCAACTCCATGAAATATTTCCATAATCATCCTGTAGACCTCATCTCTCTGGCCCATTTGTCTTCTAGTACGTATATTCTTTAAAACACTCAACCCAGGTCAATTCACCTGTCCTCCTTCCTAAGTATTGCTTGATGAGCACTGCTGATCATTGGCACCATTACAAATTCAAGATTTTTCCCTCAGCTGGGCTTTCAGTGTTACTCAGGAATCCTGTATATTTCCTCTAGTTACTTCCACTTCCTTCAATCGTTAACAATTACTACCACAACCTTTGTTTTCTTTCTTCATACTGCCAGGATATCTCTTCTAATGCTACTTTGAGAACACGATCTCAATCATTACCTGATAGAAAACAACAGCTAGATTTTTCTCAACTTCCTGTCACTCTATTTTTTATTTTACATTCCCCCTTTCTTTTTTCCTTCCTCCTGACACAATTAGAAAACAATTCTTTCTCCTAACTAAAGTTTATGACCTTAATCTTTCCTTTCCTACATTAATCATGCCATCTCTCTCCTGTATCTTCAGTATCTCGACAGTGATCAAGATTTTTCTCAGAATTTAACTTTACTCATGTTTTTCTCATATTAAAAAGAAATAGAGGAAAGAAATAGAGAAGGAAGAAGAAAGGAAGGAGTTAAAGGGGGCAGGTGGGAGAAGAGAGCTTCGTCTAGGACTCCACTAGCTAATATGCTCAGCGGATAAAAGGTTGTGATAAACATTTGTGGAATAAATGTTGAAAAGCATTTTCAGTGTGATAATCCTGCCCATGAGCTTCACAGTGTCAAGAAAGAAACCTGTACCATCCTTCTAGAACTGTAGAGATCAATCAAAATAATGCCTTAAATGACATACCTAACCCCTCTACCTGTATCGTGTGATAGCAAAATCACATACAAACATAAAAATAAAGTGGTATGCATGTGTATGTATCCTAATCATATAATGTAATAAAAAATTTCTTCTTCAGCAGAAGTAGAAAAGTTACTCAAGGACAGAGAACTCCCTTAACTGAATTCTACAGAATTCCAATATATAAATTAGTTTTACTTTTTTATTACCTTAGAAGCATATTATTTTTGTGCATTTTTTTCAGGTTTCAGTGGCTTAGGTTAGATAAGAAATTTTGTACTTCACAAACCCTGAAAATCTTTCACTGTGTGGCAACTTTAAGGGTAGCAATTTGCATTAAAAACTATCATATTGATACATTGATACTATACATATCAAAATAACATTTCTTCAAAAGTCGAATTATCTTTTTACTTACTTGGTTTTACTGATTATTTAAAAGAGTTTAAGAATTTTATTCTCGAATTTTTTAAGTGTCCAAAGTAAATAAATTTTAGGTTAATTTAAATATTAGAAACAGGAACTATAAGCTCACAGTTCATATGAATTCTTATAAGATTTCATACTACCTATAAGAACAGATTCCTTAAAAAATTTCAAATATACACGAAGACTTGAAATTCATTATTTCATGCACCAGATGTCACTGTTTCTCCATGCTAGTAAAATGGACCAATAAATTTTGGCAGTTAAAAATACCAAACTTACTTTAGATTTTTATTCTTAAGTGTATACCCAATAGAAATGTGTAAGTGTATAAACAAAAAAATAAGACCACAAATGTTCATAGTGGCATTATTATTTCAGACTAGAAACTACCCAAATGCCAATCGAGAGTGGAATGGATAAATACATTTGGGGGTATATATACACAACGGAATACTATGCAGCAGTGAGAATAAAAAACTATAATCACATAAAATAAATCTTAAAAATATGTTGAGCACAAGAAGTCAGATTTTTAAAAAAGCGTATATATTGTAAGATTCCGTATCTGTTATTAAGTTCAAAAATATCCAAAACTAGAAGTCAGATTAGCAGTTTCCCCTGGGGGAAATTGTGACTGGAAGAGGGTAAGAGGGAGTTTCTGGGGGTGCTGGTAACATTCTGCCTCTTGACTTGGATGTGATCATAGGGGTTTACTCATTTACTGAATGATGAACACTTATTGAACTATAATCTTATGATTTATACAATTTTATATAAACATATTAAACTTTATTTAAAAGTTCAATAAAATATTAAGTAAGGATTAATTGAAACTAGTTAATAAGTTAATAACCCCCTGAAGGCCTACTCAGAATATAATTCAAATGTAATTATTACATATGTTGGGTAAAACTTAAGAATTCCCAAGCTTTTCCCTTCAATTGATTTCAAATCCCCAAATACTTCGGTTCTACTCCCATGGCTGCTTCCTCCCGTAATTCAAAAGAAATTCCTTTACCATGGGTTACTATTTCATCCTGCTGTGTATCCAAAGAATGCACTCTCATTGATCAGCTCCATTCTCCATTATCTCAACAATATCCTGTATATTGACACTTTCCCCTTAGCATGTAAGCCTTTTAAAGCTTCTTCCATCTTCAAAAACAAAACAAAACAAAACAAAAATCCTCTTTGCTTCTCAGCTTCCTCTAGCTGGTATAGCTATTGTCAGGATAGGAAAATATTTATTCTCCATCCTCTTATGTTCAGTATTTGGGAACTGCAAATTAAACCGTCAAAAGACAGATTAGCAAGAGAAAACACTTTTTTTTTTCTTCCTTTTCATAGCTGGGCTTCCTTGACTCCATACCCTCATCTCCTAAGCACATCTCCTATGGCAACACATAACTTCATGAAAATTGTTCTCCCTAAGTTAGCAAGAATCCTCTGTATTACAATTAATTAGCCTTTGTGTTATTTCCTAAAGCATTTCACACTACTGATGATTAATTATTTCTTGGGTAGAGCTAAGATGTCTGGAACATCAAAGTCCTCACCTAATGGGAAATGGGGGTGAAATTTTAGTCTTATGTAATAATTTAAGCTACATTATTAGGTCATTTTCTTTAGGTAAAAAGTCTTGGTTTCTTAGATATTAACTGCCATTCCAGAAACCACTCCAAGATGACATCTAGGTACAAAGCGGGGAGTTCCTTATTGTTTCTTCTTGGCAGTGAGGATAAATGGAGATCCTTTAATCCATTTAATGTACTTGTGTTTTTGGCACTATTGTCTGCTGAGAACATTTCTTGTCTGTCTGATTTCTACTCCCCTAACAGTATGTGTGGTTGAAATCTGCAGGATATAAATCAGTGGTTTTCCATGAAGATAGTACTACCCTCTAGGGGATGTTTTGGAAATATGCAGGGGAGGGGGAGAATTAGTGTTGTTTGTTACATTGATCAGTAGATGATACTGGTATTCATTGGGTAGAACAGGGCTGTTAGATGTTCTGCAAAACCAAAAATTGTCCTGCATTCCATAATACCTTATAACATGCCACCAGATGGTTTCCCAGTCTAATATTAGACCTGACTTCATTTTATATGTTGAAAAATTTATTTCTGACAAATTTAACATACACTGAATTTTCCAACAAAGCAATTACTGAGGGAAGACTTTGCTAAGAGTGTTCACCATTGCTGAAATTCACAATGACAATACTCGTTGTAATCCTTAATATGGCATTAAAACATGTTTCATCAGTCCATATTTATAGTTACAGCGTTCACAGTGATTATACATATAGGTGCAAACAACTGTCCATTTTATTACATATTGCAGTAATTAAAGTTATGGAACATTTACATATTGAAGTACATACTAGTTTGTGAATTGTTTTCCTTTCATTCCTCCTTTATATTACATTAAATATGTTGATTGATTTTTATTATTGTGTAGATAGGTTATATAAACTATAAATTTAACTTTTGCATGATAAAGAGAGTGCTACAAAATATTTGTTTAAAAAGGGATCCACTGAGGGGAGAAAAAGGACCCATTGTATACAATAAGTTAAGAACCATTGGTAAATTTTTTTTTTTTAATTTTAGGGAGAGGATATTGGAGAGAGAGAGAGAGAGAGAGAGAGAGAGAGAGAATCTTAAATAGGCTCCATGCACAGCACAAAGCACAACACAGGTGTCAATCCTTGTCATGACCCTGTGATCATCACCTGAGCCGAAATCAAGAGTCAGATGCTCAACTGACTTAGCCACCCAGACACCCCTAGAGTCATGATATATTTTGTACATCAGCCACTTTCTGCTTGTTGAGAGCCTGGTGATGCTCTCTGACTGATCATTACCATCTTCTACTTTCACAAATAATCCATAATGATGGCCAGAGGGCTAAATAGAGACTTACTTACCCATAAAATATTCTCATTTTGAAACTGATTAGTCTCTTCAGTACTCCCAATTGCTTTGTTCTATCCAGGTCCTGAGGTGTGTCTTCAGGGAATATTTGCAATAATTCTTATCATTTTTATCTTTTGTATGTCTTGCCTACTACCAACAACCATGCTTTTATAGGTAGAGGTTAAACCCAGTCTAACTTAGCCACTTAAACTGTCCAAATGTTAGGAAAAAGAGTCAAGTTTTCTGTGAATAAATAAAATAAAATTGTTCTTATGGTGGTAGAAGCATGTGACAATAATTATCTGTTCCAGGCACAGGTCTAAAACTGATGTATTCTCTCAGTTTACCCCTGCTATGAGGGAAATACATATTATCATCCTCATTTTATAGATGAGGAAATTTAGGCACAGAGAGTTAGGTAACTTGCACAGGGTTACAAAGATAATTTTTAAATGAAAAAGCATTGGGAATATGAATTCCTAGTGTCCTGCTTAGGTCTAGGGAAATCCTTACTATGAAAGTCAACATTATATAGATATCTAACACAAAGAGTAACTTAGGGGAGGATGAGACTACCTAAGTGATGCCACAAAATCAAACGTGGCAAAGTCTATTGTCACATTAAATGGGAGCATAAGATGTAGTTGGCACTATCAAATCTAGTTTCTGTTTTTGCTTTTGAGTTTTTTCTTTGCAGAAAAATCTGTTTCTGTTTGTCAGGATGAGAGACCGTTTCATAGTATACGCCTCTATTTCTCCCTGCAAAGAATCTGAGCAGAGGAGCTTCAGTAGCCCTGGGAATGGCTTCAGAAAGTCTTTTGCTCTTTCATCTCCAGATGGGAATCCAGAAAAGAGGTTAGTAGAAAACTACAGCCTTAACCACACAGTGGTTCAGTTAACTACTTTCATCATTTAGATATCTGAAAAGTTACACTACTTTTCAGACAACTACTTTTTCTCAGCATTACAACCCTTTTTTTTAATCCCCAAATTCCTAATATAAATTTTCTATATGAAAAAATAATCTTGACACTATGGCTTTGGGCAAAGACACACCAATTTATTTATCACAAGATTTTCTAGTGAGCGAATATCATATGAAAAATTTGAATTGTGCACTATGTTTGGATATACACAAGAGGAATGAAGAGGTAGAATCTTCTTTGATTTTTCACCCTATTGTGAACTTGGGCTATTTCCACTTGGGCTATTTTGTAGCCCTGAATATTTTGGCTTTATTTTGCCCTAAAGTTGTTTGCCCTAAAAGTGAAGTTTTATATAAAACATATATGAGCCTCAGAAGGACTGAAAAAAAAAGGTTTAAAATGGAATAAAAAAATACACCTGCCAAAGAATGATTCCCTTGCACCAACCCTCTCTCTTTGCCCTGCTAGTCACCATCTTTTATCAAGTCTTGTCTCCCTTTATTGGGAGACAAGTTAAATCATAGTTAAATTTTAAGTACAAACTGGGGCACCTGGGTGGCTCAGTTGGTTAAGCGGCCGACTTCAGCTCAGGTCGTGATCTCGCGGTCCATGAGTTCGAGCCCCGCATCGGGCTCTGTGCTGACAGCTCAGAGCCTGGAACCTGTTTCAGATTCTGTGCTTCCCTCTCTCTGACCCTCCCCCGTTCATGCTCTGTCTCTCTCTGTCTCAAAAATAAATAAACGTTAAAAAAATTTTTTTAAGTACAAACTGAAAACACTTTTAGTTTTTACTTATTATTTATACTTGCTTGTTTTTGTTGTTTAATTGAAATTTTTTATATTTATGAATATTCTTTGGTTACCTTGGAATAAGATAGAAAGAACACATCATAACATTTCCCATTTCAACTAATGGAAAATGGCTTTCTTTAAGAGCTTTTGTGTTACAGTTTTCAGGAAAAATTCAAATTGCTTAGCAAAGGACAGGTATATTTATCCTTGACTTCTTAACACAAACTCAGGTTTCTTCTCTTGTACCCTCATAGAGTTGTCTACAGAGCTCCCATTGTACAATGTGAATCTTAGGCAGATGCTCCTGATATGACCTGGAACTACAATTGCTATTCAGTTTTTTGTTCCCATCCAAAGAACACAGAGTAAAAAGAAACTTTTCTATAAATATGACACTTTAGCTGAAAATTTTCTTTCTTGTTATCTAACAGTCTGTCAAGAATTTTTGGTAATATCTCGTATGTCATGTCATTATTATTAGGAATTGGATAAATTAAGGCAAGAAAAAATAAGGAAATTTAGGACAAATTAATACCACCACTGATAAATCTCCTTTTATTTGTTGGTAAAAGTGAAGAGTACAAAGTATTCTAAGAGTTATAAAGGCTGAGAACACAAGAGCTTGGCAAATTTCCCCTCTGTGGCTTAATTTTTTCTGTTTATTCCTATCTACTACCTGCTTCCCCAGCCCCATTTCAAAATAATAATATGAAAGAAAAATTAATAAGTAGTATTATACCAACGGATATGTGTATAAAAATATGTAAACACTGTTAGATTAAACATTCCACTAATACTCAATTTTATACAATGTAAAATGCCTAAAAATTTTTCCTGCACAATTATATTAACTTTTCAACCACATATTATTATTTCACTATAACTTTATTTTCTTTAAACTTTGCCACTGTACCTGTATCATTAGAAGCTAAATAATTATATTTTGTGTAGGGAAAACACTACCTTTTATATCTGTTCGACTGCAGTTAACAAAGAACTTCCCAAACACCATCTGTCACCCTATTCTTCCTTGTGTAACTTTTCTATTCTCTTAACTTTGATGCTAATGTATTAGATTAAGTTGCAAAACTAGTCTTCCCCACCCCCCCCATTTAAGAAAAATGGCTATAGTATGAACTCACATGAATGCAATGGCCAGAACTACTCATTATATCTCATTTCACTACCATCAACAAAGTTCCTGAACATCTGCAGAGCACCTAGCACCGTATTAAGCACTGAGTATTGAGAGAGGAACACAAAAGAGAGAAACTGCCCTTAAGGATCTTAAATCTAGTGGGAGAGAGAGATGACAACCCAGTAAACAAATAAGTACGTATGCAATTACAAATGGTGATAGCAGTATGAAGCAGACAGGGTACAGGAAGAGATAATGATGGTGGTGGTCAAGGAATTTCCCTAAATCTAAGACCTGAAAGTCGAAAGTTGGGAAGTAGTTCACCATGTTTATAAAATGAGGCAAAGGAGGGGTGCCTGGGTGGCTCAGTCACTTAACCATCCGACTCTTGATTTCAGCTCAGGTTATGATCTCACAGTCTGTGAGTTCTAGCTCCATGTCCTGCTCCATGCTGAGCGAATGGAGCCTGTTTGGGATTCTCTCTCTCTGCCTCTCCCCTGCTCTTTCTCTCTCAAAATCAGTAAATAAACTTTTTAAAAAAGTCTTTAAGAAAATAAATAAAGTGGGGCAAAGGAACAACATTGCAATCAGGGAAAATAGCAGATCAGAAGACCCTCAGAAAGGAGAAAGCTGGGGGCGCCTGGGTGGCTCAGTTGGTTAAGCAGCGGCTCAGGTCATGATCTCGCGGTCCGTGAGTTCGAGCCCCGCGTCAGGCTCTGTGCTGATAGCTCAGAGCCTGGAGCCTGCTTCGGATTCTGTGTCTCCCTCTCTCTGACCCTCCCCACTTCATGCTCTGTCTCTCCCTGTCTCAAAAATAAATGTTAAAAAAAAAAATTAAAAAAAAAAGGAGAAAGCTGAATATGTTCATAGAACTGATTAAGCTTTTCCTTTACCTCTTATTGCCAATATGAGACTGGGAGATTGGGAATATATGAACCCTGCTATTGGAGATTTGCCTGAGGGTTCTTTATCCTAAGTACAAACCAAGGTAACTGTTTCCCTCGTGAATTCTGAATCCTTACGATTCATAGGTCCCATCCTGAATCTTGAATCCTTTTCTCTTTTCTAATAACTCTGCTTAATCCCTCCCTCCCCCAAGGCTCAAGACAAGCCCTTGGAGTACTTGTCCATCATTCCTTCCTTCCTTCCTTCTTTCATTCCACCAGTCAAATAAGAAATATTTATTTATTGAGCTTCTATTCTGTGTCAGTTCCTTTTTTTAGGCACTTAAGATATAGCAGGAAACAAAACATATAAATTCCCTGATCTTATGGACATTAGTAAAATAATATTCAGTGATATGAATGAAATAAAACAGAATATTTCCTGTCAATGCTTAACAAAGCATTTATTATTTTAATTATTTCATTGCTGTATCTATTTGTTGCCCAGGTGTAATAAAGTTGAAATTCATTTAGATATATGTATAAGTAAACCCAAATACTTGAGACTAGACATATTTTTTTTACTTTGTCCATGTGTGAGATCAGGTTCTTCCTCACCAGCTTACAGCTGAGCAGTGGTACTTGCTTTGGTAACTAGAAGTCTGTTCCCCCAAAGTGACTCTGGATTCAGTGCTTGCAAGGTCTGTTTCAGCCTGTTAGCTCTCCCTGGGGTGACCAACTCTGTGGGTCCTAGTGTTGCCCCTGTCGGCCAGCATACTCCTCTCTTATAAATGTATCATGCACTGCTAGTTTAGTCCACTGTTGGTACCTCTAGTTGATCCTATTGTTTGAGGCCCAAATTTTCCCTTCTTTCTGTGCCCCTATTTTTTTTCTTTTTTTAAGCCAAAGGTGAATGCTTATAGATCAGATAATTTCATTCATGCTTCTCATCTTAATAGTCAAGCACCATCATCCAAAATGCAGATTCTCCTGGTGTATTACTCTGTTCTGTCACTTAAAGATTTACGCTGCCCATCCCAACCCCTCTCCCATTTTCTTATTGTTGATTGCCATCCAGAAACTTTCACTTTGCTCTCTGGAGTCTTATGTCCTTGGCAACTTTTTTTCTGCATACTCATTCTCTTCAGAGAAAGTTCTCTTCATCTCCTTGCTCTAAAGTAGTGCCTCAAAGATTACTTCAGGGTGTCCGTTGGGTAAATATTTTAATTTTAATAACTACATTTTTTTTTAATTTTTTTTTTCAACGTTTATTTATTTTTGGGACAGAGAGAGACAGAGCATGAACGGGGGAGGGGCAGAGAGAGAGAGGGAGACACAGAATCGGAAACAGGCTCCAGGCTCTGAGCCATCAGCCCAGAGCCCGATGCGGGGCTCGAACTCACGGACCGCGAGATCATGACCTGGCTGAAGTCGGACGCTTAACCGACTGCGCCACCCAGGCGCCCCAATAACTACATTTTTAATGTGTATTAGAAAAATGTATATCAGAGTCATCTTTGCAGACATATTATTGATTAGGTTAAAAATAAAGGAAACTTTTTGATTAAAAAAAGGAGAGAGATGGTGAGTTGATTTAAAGAAAAATACTGAAAAAATAATAGTTTATGTAGAAAGTAGAGATGACAAAAATCCCAAATGGTTGCATTTTAAGAAGTGCTACCTTAATTTTCCATTGAAAGCTTCAGTTTCCGTGTCACTTTCTCCAGTGTGTGCTGTGCTTTTCTCCTATCCCAGCTTCCATAAGGCCAGGCGATGTCAGTTGCAGTCTCTCATTATCTTTTCCAGATCTTGACTTTGTTTGACTTTATCTGGAAACTGTTTCCTTTGAAGCCCACATCTTCAAATTATAACTCTTTATATGCCCATTTTTTCTCTGTGGACTATTGTCCTTCAGATCTGTCTTTTATAGACATAAAAAGCTTGAGCAATCAGCTCCCATGTTTATACCCTTGTGGTTAGTCTGTGTATATATGGGTGTGTATTATTAATAAAAGTAATGTATCCCCATTTGTGAAAACTTGGAAAACACAGAAATTAATGCTGTTTATCATTATTAATGTTTTTAAAAGATTGCTAATAGTTTGTCATATTTTCTTCAGATTATAACTGCTATTACTGTGTTTATACTTAATCGCTTAACAGTACATCTTAAGAGTTTTTATATTATTAAGGTTGTCTGTCTTTATAACATAATGAATCCTTAATAGCCTAGGATAAATAAGTAGCATCATTTAATCATCCCCCTATTGTTGGACACTTAAATAGTAACAAACTTTATTATACAATTTTTGCAATGAACATCTTTGTACCAGTTTGAATTACTTTATTGGGCTAGATTCCCAGAAGAGTTGCTATGTCAAAGGTCACAAAGGTCATGAAAAAATTTGAAGTGTAACTGGATAAACTGAGGACTCCCCAGGGGCATTCATAAAGAACAAAGGAAATAGCTAACAACCCTGCCTTTGGTGCTTTTGTGGTCTAAAGCTATTCCACATGCTGGCAGCCTTTTATTATGTTGAGTGGGCTTGGTGCACTGAATAGACTTTTTGAGAAACCCAGAGTTAAGGAGACAGAGCGGGGAGTGAAGCAAAAGTAGAAGAGAGAGATGTGAGAGTGACCAGGGGTAGTGAAACTTTGTAAGAATGAACAGGGATGGTTAAAGGAGATATAATGGGATTTAGGAAAAATCTTTTTATATGGAGCCTACATTCTCTTTCACAAAAAGCTTGTAATGTTTGTTCACACTCTGTCTTCAAGAAGTTCAGACAGGTCACATGGAAATTTACAGAAGCTGGTACACAAAGCCTTATAAATGCAAACTTCAAAAGAATATCTGCAAAGCTTGCATGCTATGAATCTATAAAGTAGGTATCTGGGTTAAGGCTGTAAGCTTCTGGAACACAAAAAGCCATAAAAGAGGCTTTTAGCTGCTGCCTAGTGGTTTTGAATTTGGAAGATACATGTGGGAGTGGGGCTTATAAAGAACCCTAGAATGATATTCTCCAAGTTTACATTTTAAGAACTAGTTACAAACATATACAATTTTCAACGGCATCACTACCCAACCCCATCCCCACCTCTACCCCTACCTGTGTTAAAAAAGGATTTGGTAATTTCTGATGGGCAGTTTCAATCTACCATTGTGCTTAAGATCATGGACTGAGGAACCAGACTACTTGGGTTCAAACCCAAAATCCAAAACAAGGAAAGGACAAAAATAAATTTTAAACGTTTACCAAAACAGGAAAAAGAGAACAGGAGAGATAGTCTAGGATAGAAGCTAAAAAATTCAGAATCATGTAACGTCCTGCATATTTTTTTTGAAAAAATAATAAACCAAAGGATGACAAAAAACAAAACAAAACAAAACAAAACATGCCTAACATTTGAAAACAAATTGAAATGCATCAATCTAAGTGTATATCTGGTTAAAATCATAAGTCTATGAACAAGAATTATTCCAAATTAACTTGAAAACAATATTTTGACTGTACATCACTAGTAGATATACCCTAAGGAAAACAAACAAACAAAACCAAAAACATACTGAGATTATTTTCAGTGGTCTTGTTAGTAATGTTGGTGTCATTATTTTGGTATTTGGCATACTGACATTATTATTTTGAAACTATTACATACATATATACAATGATAAAGCAAATGAATATATTATTAAGAGACAAGGTTTTTCAAAGCAACAGAAAAGACATACAAGTATAAAATTAAATACATTAGCAAAGTAAATAATAAACTTATTAGTAAAATAAATAATAAACTTATACTATATTTATTAAAAAATATTCATTTCTTAGCTCCATTTACGAAAGATAGAACAAAATGAGCAATAAAAATATAATGACTGCGGGGTCCCTGGGTAGCTTAGTTGATTAGATGTCTGACTCTTGATTTCAGCTCAGGTTATGATCTCAGGGTTTGTGGTTCGAGCCCCACATCAGCTCTGTGCTGCCAGCTTGGGGATACTCTGTCTTCTTCTCTCTCTGCCTCTCCCCTTGCTCTCTTTCTTTCAAAAATAAAACAAACATTTAAAAAAAAGTAGTGACTACACTAGACCAAAAAAAAATGTCTCCCATGTATAAGATTTATATATATAAGTCCTTAACTTCATAATTATATTAAAAAAGAAACTCATGGGGCAGCTATGATAGTTGCTAAGATAGGAACCTTATAAATAAAAGAAAAAAAAACATTTATTTATTCTGTCTTTTCAAAGTGTATTTCAGAATATCTCCCCCCACAAGTCCCCCCCCAAAAAAGATGGAAGTTCTTCTTTAAAAAAGAATAATAACTAATAAATTCAGGAGGAATATTAGAATTGAAACATTACCATTTTGCAACTTATAACCAAATAACAAATGTTTAAGCTGTTAGATGAAAGATTTATGGGACTTTTTTTTTTTAATGGATGGATGACATTTGAACCATCTTAACCTAAGTAAAAGTGGACAATCATATCATGTTCTTGGTGAGACGCAATAGGAAGTATGCACCGTATAGCCTCTTTGTGGTTTGTTACTGATAAAAGAGAGAGAGAAGCAAGAGCTGAATTTAATGCAGTCCGGATCTATTGCCAGATTACTGCAAAAAACATGGGTGTGGAGGAACATATTGATACCACACTGATTCTGAAGTACCAAATGACCTCTTAGCTTTAATGAGTAAAACGACATAAAAGAGGGTGAGAGAGTCGTTAGCACGCAATACAGAGATGCTCACACTGCTCACCCAGTCTCAGAGGCCTGAGCACATGCCTCTTTCCTAGGCCTCCTGGACCCCAATCTTCTCTTTCCAGACTTCTGACCAAACAGCTGATCTGCTCACCAAAGCCTATGATTCCAGGTACACTGTGACTGTGGACCACTTCTGTCTCTACACAAAGTGAATGACCAGATGAACTGGCTGAGGTTCTACCCATTGAGACGATTTCCCTTTACTAGTCTTTCAGGGTCATTCCTGAGGAGGAGATGCAGTTTTAAAAAGTTTATTTTCAACTTGCAACAGTATACCAAGACAATCCATTCATGAATCAAGTTTAAACTTTCTTTCTCCAACAGCTGGCAATGGAGAACCCGTCCCACGAGGCTGAAGGATAGCTGTTAATGCAACAGCTGCAGCTGGCATGAGGGTCTAAGCCATCTGTTCTTGCAGGTTACTTGTGCCCTCTGGACCTAGTTGAGCCTGAACCTCAGCATACCACTTCCATCTTACAACAGATTGCTGTCAGCCTTGCCCAATGTTACGACCTGATAGCTCTGACTCAAGACAGATCATTTTTACTACATGGTCATTTGATGTTCTTGAGTCAGAAGCTCAGTTTCTGAGTTCAGTAGTATGCCAGGACCTGTTTTTAAGTGCTGCTTAGCTTTCTTTTGTAAATCTTATATCCATCTTAGTACTATTAAAAGAAAGAAATGACAGAATAATTTGAACAGGAAAAGTTTAATGTAAAGAATCATCAACCATAAGGAATTAGAATAATGAGGAATTGGTTAGTAAGAAGTAAGAAAACTTAGCAGAATATAGGAACAGCAAATACAGGGAACATCCAATATAGCCTGGGGCTGAGATCAAGTACCTAGGGAAGAGTCTTACTACTCCACCCCAGCAAGGAGGTATAGGCTTTCTGTCAAAAACTGAGAAGGGCTTAATATTTTGTCCTCCTTGCAGGCTAACAGGTTAGCCTGCAACAGATTTGTAGACACTGGAGAAAAACACAAGACTCTAGAATCAAAGACAGAGGACTTCATTACTGAAAGCACAGAATAGGAAAATTCCTTACTGGATGCATTTTACCACAAACCCCTACCTTCCTTCCTAAGAAGGGATACTAGGGGAAGCTGCTGGCTACTAGGTGATGATGGGCGGTGTGTACTGAAGGAGCCAGGCACTGGAGAAGCTATAAGGGCTTCAAAAGCCTGGTGCTAGAGAAAGCCTCACATGCCCTAGTGGCACTGGGACACTATATGCACTGCGGGAGCCTGCCTACCAGGGATGACAGACACAGGAGGCACACCCCTTTTTTCATTGCAGTGTCTCTCCAGTACCTTCAACTGACAAGGCTTTGGTGCCAGCTTCCAAAAGGAAGTTGTTTAAAGGGCTCAGCTGTACTTTAACAGAGCAGACAAAGGTAGGAATTTAGAACTGAGAGTAAACAGATGGACAATCTAGCGAAGATAGCATGACCATGATTCAGAATGTAGGGATCTACATGTTGACTCTGCTTTTCATGCTTGCTAGAGGTTCCACAGAGCATCTTTCTCTGCCAAAGATAACTCTAATACCTTTGGATATTCTAGGTTATATGATCCAAATAGATTTACTTCTACGACAACCAGGACATGTTCTAAGGACATCTCTTATTCTGAGTCTGAGTCCTAAAGCTAGTAGCCTTCCACATCATCCTATAAATCATTTTGGGTAGTGTTCCAGGTACAAAACACACTGCTTCTAGAATACAAATGGAATTACCAAGCATTGTACTTCTTTCTTATTTGTACGTTGTGTAATAACTTGCTGTTTACTTTGGAAGAGAAGAGATACCCCAACATTGTGACCAACATACCAATGTATTGTTTTGTGCTCTGTTCACATGACCCAGGTACCTCTTCAATATATTATTACAGAGAGCATGTGAATTTGCATGGTCTTGAGGTAAAACCACCAATGTATACGGTTGTCCATTCAATGAATGCATACTGCATCTGGTCCTCTTTTCTGCTGGGAATGGAAACTCATTCCATGTGCTAGAGGCTTTGTCAATCTACCCTGGGAAGATACCACAGCTAGTGCAGCAGATGTAATTAGGGTCACCACATGACTAAATTTGAAGCAGTTCACTGCCATCTGCCATGATTCATCCAGTTTTTGCAGTAGTCAACCTGGTAAATTAAATGGGGGGAAGGGATATGATGAAGATTTCTTATTACAATAGCTTTTAGTTTAAGTTCAGTGAACCAATGCATGGAATCTTCCAATTGCTAAGTACATCCAATCTAATTTTACATTCAGGACTGGGAATATTACCACCATTTTTGTTCTTTAACCAGCTGCAAGATGGACCTTAGCCAGATCTTCTATTCTAATTGTGGGATGCATGATGGGACTCTGGGTCCCATTCAGACCTGTTAGCCATACACTCTTTCCCTAGTGTATGTTTATCTCAGTATATAGTCATAGGTCATTTTCAATAACAAGAATTATGACTATATATATTTGCTGTGATATCATTGAGTTACTCCTCATGAGAGGTCTCTCATTAGGTAAGTGAATTGTGGGTCTGAGAACTGGCTAAGGTCTGAAAATTGGGAATAAAATTAGAACTTTCTATGAGATCAGCTAAACTTGGCCTTTACTCACTCATTCTTGATCTCTTTGATTATATATTTACATTTTGATTATATATATTAAGGTGTAACTTCATATTGGCAATCAATTGGCTGCCTAGGAACCAGGTTTTCTGAACCATTTTAATAAAACCTTTAGATCAGACCCACTAGCTAACATTACAATATTCTAACTTTGCTGCTCATCAAATCTACAATCTACCTTGCTTTTGATAGCTAAATGCCCCTCCCAAGTACCAGTCCAATACCTATTACCCTCTCCACTTTCATTGATACTAGTAAGCCCCGTATCTCCTACTCAGCAATGCTAGTGACCCTTCACCCATGCATTCTTTTTCCACTTGACAGACAGTGTCTTCCACTTCCCTCCTGAGGAACATGGTTAACTTGTGGATATTTTTTAGCTTTATATACTTGATGTGTTCTAACATGCCCACTTCTTAAGACTTTAGATTCTTTTCTCCACAATGTACTTCATTTATTAGGAAGAATTAATTTTTCCAAGCTTTGAGAAGATATCCCAGCAGTGAACTAGGAACATCATTTGGGGATCTTACCAGGATATTAAACCCTGTATCATGGGGTTGCTCTCCAATATCAACAAAATCTCACTTGCCCAGTTTTATATTCTGTTACTCATCCCTAACCCTCGCCCCTGGCTCCCACCCCATTCAGCATTCCTGGGAACAACACCCAGGTTTATTTCCCCCACACTTGCCCCTACATGTTAGCCATATCCAGTAGCTATTTTGGTGCACAATTCCCTTCTACCTGAGCAGGTCCAACACTTCCCCAACTGGGTTATGCTAAACATTGATGAGTTAACCTCAGCTGAGGGTAAGCATAGTCTTGTTAAAGCACCTTCCTCATTCTGCATCATATTTAAGCATGGGGATGGTGGGCTCTATCATCCAAAAGGAAGAATGGGCCAATTTGACAAACCAAGAGGGTCTAAGGGATCTAAGCATTCAAAATTTTCAATCACATCTATCCAGACACTCCTACCACATGTATCAGAGTTCCACTTCTCTATCAAAACCCCAACTTTGGTGTAGGAGATGCAAATAAATAGTGAATTTAGCCTTTTCTGAAGTTTTAAAAATTAAGTCTCATTCTTGATCTTCAGCTTTGTTGTCCAGCTGCAAATGAGTGGTTTCTTTATATGCCGTCAGGAAGGCTCTTTGATTCTCACAATTGTTTTAAGTTGTTGATTAATAGATTTGAACCTGTCACTTTCTCTTTCTATACATTAATTTCTTTCTTCAATATGTCAATGGCATTCAGCAATAGCCAACAGTTCCACACTGTTTAGAGCCGCCATTTACCCCGTACCTCTAAAATTCCCGAGACAGTGTACCATCTATTGCATGTCCTTCCCTCATCCTGGTTAACTACAGATGAAAGTGTTAACAATTGCTAAAATAAATAAAATAAACAAATAAAATAGTCTACCTCTCATCCATCTTTGGGCCTCTTTGCCACTGAACTGTGAGTAATCCAACCCCAAACCCCAGACTTAGAATCTGCTTCCTAGCACAACTGCTGCTGTTAACTATCTCAGTTCAGATTAGAAGCAGAGCCTAGAACAATGATTTGTGTTCAAGAGATTTTTTGAGAAAAGGAGGAGTGCCTAAAGAAGAATGAGGAAGGCAGTCTAGGGCAGTGAAAAATAGCTAGCTAAGAATGTAGTCTTGGCTGGAGACTAACTTCCATCTTATGCCCAAGGTAGTTCTGAAGAACCTTGTGAACTTATGTGTCAGTTTATCATTGGGTCAGTAGGGTTTTATTTATAGGGGAAAACCTTATGTTTTCCCCTACCTAGGTGTGGGGGTGGGGGACAGGGCAGGGGGTGGGACAGTCTCCTTGTCAAGGTAACTCCCATTTTGTCCAAGACAATTCTACAGTAGAGGGAAGAAGCTATAAGATATTAGCCAACACTCACAGAACCTGAGATGGGTGCACCAGCTAGTGAAGTGTATTTGTACGGAATTCCAATGGGGAAAGCACATGATACATAAGATTGGCTTTAAAATATTCCAATACAGAAAAAAGAAGGAAGGAAGAAATTGAGAAGGGATGGAAAGAGAGAGGGAGGAAAAGGAAAGAGAGAAGTGAAAGGAAGAAGGGAAGTGAAGAGAAAGGTTACCAGTAGGGGTAAATAGATAAAACAAGAGCAGTCAAAAATTTGCAGTCCTTGAAGTAAAGTGAACGGTAAATAGGAGTTTACTATGCTATTTTTTTGACTGCTACTTAAAATTTTAATACTGAAATTTTCTCATTTTCTTTTTAAGTCAGTCTCCAGCATTTCCTATGTACACAATTTTGGGCAAGATACTTAGCATTTCTGTGGAGCAATTTCCTCATCTGTAGAATGAAGATCATAGTAGTAAATTATCTCAATGGGTTATTTTTGGAAATGCCTGATTTAAACACATGTAAAGTGTTTGGGATAGGTCCTGACATAAAGTAAGCACTTTGTTATTATTGTTGTTTATTTATTTATTTATTTATTTATTTATTTATTTATTTATTTTTTTTTTTTTATTGTTGTTTTTTTAAAAGCCTGTCCCACACAGCCCTTAAAGCAGAACTATGAACTTGTCTGATAAGAGAAAAATTCTCAGGTCAATTTCTGCATCCACTAGGTATGCTGCACATTAAGTTTTAGAGTCATGGCACAAAAACAGACACATAGATCAATGGAATAGAATAGAAACCCCAGGGGGCGCCTGGGTGGCGCAGTCGGTTAAGCGTCCTACTTCAGCCAGGTCACGATCTCGCGGTCCGGGAGTTCGAGCCCCGCGTCAGGCTCTGGGCTGATGGCTCAGAGCCTGGAGCCTGTTTCTGATTCTGTGTCTCCCTCTCTCTCTGCCCCTCGCCCGTTCGTGCTCTGTCTCTCTCTGTCCCAAAAATAAATAAACGTTGAAAAAAATTTTTTTTTAAAAAAAGAATAGAAACCCCAGAACTAGACCCACAAACGTATGGCCAACTCATCTTTGACAAAGCAGGAAAGAACATCCAATGGAAAAAAGACAGCCTCTTTAACAAATGGTGCTGGGAGAACTGGACAGCAACATGCAGAAGGTTGAAACTAGACCACTTTCTCACACCATTCACAAAAATAAACTCAAAATGGATAAAGGACCTGAATGTGAGACAGGAAACCATCAAAACCTTAGAGGAGAAAGCAGGAAAAGACCTCTCTGACCTCAGCTGTAGCAATCTCTTACTCGACACATCCCCAAAGGCAAGGGAATTAAAAGCAAAAGTGAATTACCGGGACCTTATGAAGATAAAAAGCTTCTGCACAGCAAAGGAAACAACCAACAAAACTAAAAGGCAACCAACGGAATGGGAAAAGATATTTGCAAATGACATATCAGACAAAGGGCTAGTATCCAAAATCTATAAAGAGCTCACCAAACTTCCACACCCGAAAAACAAATAACCCAGTGAAGAAATGTGCAGAAAACATGAATAGACACTTCTCTAAAGAAGACATCCGGATGGCCAACAGGCACATGAAAAGATGTTCAGCGTCGCTCCTTATCAGGGAAATACAAATCAAAACCACACTCAGGTATCACCTCACGCCAGTCAGAGTGGCCAAAATGAACAAATCAGGAGACTATAGATGCTGGAGAGGATGTGGAGAAGCGGGAACCCTCTTGCACTGTTGGTGGGAATGCAAATTGGTGCAGCCGCTCTGGAAAACAGTGTGGAGGTTCCTCAGAAAATTTTTTTTTTTTTTTTTTGTTTAATTCTTTTTTTTTTTTTTTCAACGTTTATTTATTATTTTTTGGGACAGAGAGAGACAGAGCATGAACGGGGGAGGGGCAGAGAGAGAGGGAGACACAGAATCGGAAACAGGCTCCAGGCTCTGAGCCATCAGCCCAGAGCCTGACGCGGGGCTCGAACTCCCGGACCGCGAGATCGTGACCTGGCTGAAGTCGGACGCTTAACCAACTGCGCCACCCAGGCGCCCCGGTTCCTCAGAAAATTAAAAATAGACCTACCCTATGACCCAGCAATAGCACTGCTAGGAATCTACCCAAGGGATACAGGAGTACTGATGCATAGGGGCACTTGTACCCCAATGTTCATAGCAGCACTCTCAACAATAGCCAAATTATGGAAAGAGCCTAAATGTCCATCCACTGATGAATGGATAAAGAAATTGTGGTTTATATACACAATGGAATACTACGTGGCAATGAGAAAAAATGAAATATGGCCTTTTGTAGCAACGTGGATGGAACTGGAGAGTGTGATGCTAAGTGAAATAAGCCATACAGAGAAAGACAGATACCATATGGTTTCCCTCTTATGTGGATCCTGAGAAACAGGATCCTGAGAAACAGGAACCCATGGGGGAGGGGAAGGAAAAAAAAAAAAAAAAGAGGTTAGAGTGGGAGAGAGCCAAAGCATAAGAAACTGTTAAAAACTGAGAATAAACTGAGGGTTGATGGGGGGTGGGAGGGAGGAGAGGGTGGGTGATGGGTATTGAGGAGGGCACCTTTTGGGATGAGCACTGGGTGTTGTATGGAAACCAATTTGAAACCAATGGTCACATGCATCTGCTCCAAGGAGATTTTCTGCACTTACCCATGTCAAGGGGAAATTGAAAGTGCATCTTAATGCTAAATAAATGAATTAATGTTAAAAAAAAAAACTTTCAAAAACTCCAGAAGTATACATGTCAAAATATTTGTTGTGTCTGCATGTTGAACTTGTGGTTGATTTGGTGTTTGATTTTCTACATATTTTCAATGAAAATGAATTGCTTTTATAACCAGGTATTTAATGCTATGAATTTTTTAAAAAAGAATAATTAGAAATAACCATTAAAAAATATTATTTGGGGCAGGGGTTGGACACACAAGGAAATGTAGAGGATACAGGGCAAATATTCACCCCATAAACTATAGTCAGATATACTCAGAGAGAAAAATCAAAAAAGATTTGGTTCCCTGGAGTAGAAGCCAAGATTCCATAGGCTAATATGAACATTTCAACAAAATCTTTGAGAAATTGCTGGAGGCACAGTGCACGCTATCATGATTGTGAAAGGTTTCCAGAAGTTGTAGTCATAGGAGGACCCCATATACTTGCAGGGTTTCCCTCAGGAGCCCTGCCAGGTTCTCACAGGAGAAATCTAAGAAAACCTCAACATGGAATTGCCAGGCAGAGAGAAAGAGTATCCACTGAGAAAACCTCCCAAACTTTTCTCCCCGATAACAGTCAATTCTGATATTTTATCTCATCTGGAGGAAGGGAAATCTGCCCTAATCCAGCCCTATCCAGGTTTCCGTCTCATGTAATGGAGATGGGTGGGGCAAAGCCATATTAAGAAGGAATAAGTAAGCCATAGTTAAGAAGGGATAGAGGAAATAGTCTGGAAATTCTGTACCTAGAGAAGGTTGGGGTGCTAGAGTGGGAGGAAACAGACAGGCAAGGGACGAAGGCTAGAATGAACCATGGTACATATGTACTGGATTAGAATTAGAGCTCTGTGTGCTACAGGGCCTAGAAGTTATGAAACCCCTGTAGCAATGAGCACACCCATCATTGGTCTCTAACACCTGGCAAGGATTTAGCCCCACCCTTTCTTATCCTGGGATCCATGAAAATAGTCTATCTCCTAGGTTTCTTGAAAGTGTTGTTCACTTTTCTTTTACTAATGGCTATATTATTTTTCTGTTTTCTCCATTGTGTTTTTAAATATTCTAAAATATATGTTAGAAAGCATGATGAAATACAGAGTGAAAGGGTGGCAAGTGAAAGCTTTTAATTTCTAGACTCTTGTTTGTGAATGACAGAAATCTAACTGAAACCAGCTTAAGGAAAATAGGTGTATACATGGCTCATGTACCTGGGAGGTGTAAGGGCTTAGGCTCGGGCTAAGGCTGATGCATGTTATCAGGGCACTTTCTTTTTTTTTTTTTTAATTTTTTTTTTCAACGTTTATTTATTTTTGCAACAGAGAGAGACAGAGCATGAACGGGCGAGGGGCAGAGAGACAGGGAGACACAGAATCGGAAACAGGCTCCAGGCTCTGAGCCATCAGCCCAGAGCCCGACGCGGGGCTCGAACTCACGGAGCGCGAGATCGTGACCTGGCTGAAGTCGGACGCTTAACGGACTGCGCCACCCAGGCGCCCCTCAGGGCACTTTCTGTCTCAGCTCTGCTTTCCTTTAGAGATTCTCTGTGAAGTGAGGAAACTGGCCCTCAGCAACCCTAGGCCTAGGGTCTGTGGAGCTTTTCAACAGTCAACTGATGCTTTTGGATCATGAATTTTCCTCTGGTAATGGAGGCAAGGCCCTTTCCTAGGTAGTCCTATCAGTTTCATATGGGTGGAGAAAACCACTTCCCAAAGCAAGGACATATATCAGTGGGGAAAATTAACATGTCCATGGTACAGACTGGGATGGAAGACATTGAAAGTTATATCAATAGATAAAATTCTAAATTGAACAGAAAAAAAAATCATAAAAGTGATGAATTGAGGGAATCACAATTCATACATATATATAGTATATCTATGAATTGGAGGACAAATATTATGTAATATTCGGGTGGTTATTTAGTCTGCCTATATAAGACTTATTAAATTATTAAAACCAATCTGTATTCTAGGTGTCTTTTTTCCCCTTAATCATTAGAGAAATATTTTCTTTTTTTAAAAGTTTATTTATTTGTTTATTTATTTATTTATTTATTTACGTTTTGAGAGAGAGAGAGAGAGACGGCGCAAGTGGGGGGGGGGCAGAGAGAGAGAGAGAGAGAGAGACCCACGCAGGATCCACACTGTCAGCACAGAACGTGACATGGGACTAAAACTCATGAACTGTGAGATTATGGCCTGAGCCAAAATCAAAAGTCAGGCGCTTAACTGACAGCCTCCCGGGTGCCCCAGAAACATTTTATTTCTATATTAAAGAGGACTCTACATTATATTTAGGACTGTTTGCTATAGCTATTTAAGACATGCTTTACTATGGCAAACTTTCACAGGTATTCATGCTAAGCCATCCATCCAAAAAACAGAGCTTGGCTGTACTTGCTACTTAACTTTTTTTTTCTGGTTCATTTGCTATATTTACGGAGGATGAAAAAGAAAGTCTCAAGTCTTTTTTCCACCTTGTAGTCTAGCTATGTATCACTGAAAAGTGGATTTTCAAGATGTGATCATATTTTAATGGGTTTGTACTATAGTAAAAAAGAAAAGTGGCAACCATGCAGTTATTCTTTTAGTTAATAAACCATTTTGGAATAGCAGAAATATAATAAATAAAAAAGCAAATTATATTATACATAAGAGGGAAATGGGAATAGAAGTAAAGAAAACTTGCCTTTAATTTTCTGAATGATTAAATTTTTGACTTTATGAAAATTCTCTGATTTTTTTAAATAAAACACATCTTTCAGACAGAAAGAAACCCTTTGAGCTACTTGAAATGTTGATATTTTGAAAGAAAATTAATCAATAGTAATAACAATCGTGATAATAAACAGTTGTAGTAGCAATAACACTTAAAAAATAGTATCCTTATTATTCAGACATAGGAAACAATTTCTGAATGAAGATAGAAAACTCAATGCATCAATCAAACATAGAAATATGTGTATTAATGTTAGATGTTAAAAGGATAGTTTTTGTGTAGATAACTGTTTCAGTCTTTAATTCTTTCATGGGTATTTATAATTCTTTTATTTTTTGTTGAAGGCAAATTTCCTGCTTGAATTAGTAAAAATAGACTGAAAGTTAGTACAAACAACACTAAAATCTCAGTGTTTTAATGCAGTAAAAGTTTATTTCTCACACTCAAAGTCTAAAGCAGATGTTTGGGGTGTATTGGCTCTCCTTTAAGAAGAAAGTCAAGGACTTCAAGCAAGTCTTTTCATTTAGTGGCTCCTCCACGGTGGGAACAGGGATTTGACTTCCAGGAATGCACATTTATTCTGGGTATGGATCTGCTTTACTTGCCAGCAATGCTTTGGCCAGAAGGCACTATTCATAGACTTGCAGAATGCTTAAATTCACCATCTTGAAATCCCACATAACATTGTTTTACAGCAAAAGAAGTGTGGCAGAATGGCATTCATTGGTCTTTCCATATATGCCCCTGACTGGGATACTTTCCTACAGCATACAATGTATGTTTTGAACACACATGGTGCTGTTTCTCTCAAGGTCAGAATGTATGGCTCCAAGAACCAAGAGGAAGGAATATAAATAGCTCCTCTGACTATTACACCTAATTATTCATTTCTAAAAACTTTCTTCCCATCTTTGAAACTTTGGACTTTTCTGATTCTTTTAGCAATATCAGTTCCCAAGGTACTAAAGAATGTTACCATCAGGATATGTGGCCATTTTTCCATTGAATTGAAAGTTGAGACCACCATATGGCAATTTTGAGTTTTTCATATCACTGAATTAATTGTAAAAGACAAGGATACTTTATTGGGTGAAGCGATCGATCCTAATTATCAAGAAGAAATTAGCCTGCTGCTACACACTGGGCACAGAGAGGACTATATTGGAACTAAGTGGGTTCTCTGGATTACTTCTTAGCACATACATCTTTAATAGTAAAAATTAATGGAAAACTACAGAAGTGCAATAAAGATAGAATTACTGAGACATTAGATTCTTCAGGAATAAAGATTTGAGTCACTCTATCAGCTTAATAACCATAACAAGCAGAGATACTGGCTGAGGTCAGAGGAACATGCAGCAGATAATGGAAGAAGTTGTAATTATAAACTTTTTTCTGACTAGTTACAGAAACAATGACTCTAGTAATAAGTGTTGCATACAGTATTTCCCCTTTTTCCTCCTTATGTTCTTATTATAAATAAGGATTGGTGATGATGGCTAGTGCTTTTACTTTTGTGCTAGTTGTAAAGTATCCAAGGTAGTGTTATGATTGGAGCAGCAGAGGAACTAACCTAACCAATAAATCATTAGGGTGATGTTGACATTCTTGAGTGTGTCTTCTCTTCTGGAGGAGATGATTAGAATATTTTCATTGGGATAAATGTGGAAGCATGAAGTTCTTGCTAAAGAAATTGAAAAATGTGAGGAGGGTTGTGTACAGTGCTGAAATGACAAAGGTAAGAAGTGTTCTGGGTATTGTTTCTGCTCTAAATCCAGCCTTCCATAGTGTCTTCTGTATTTCTAGGGCTAGGATAGGTTACATTCTTCTTCTTCTTCTTCTTCTTCTTCTTCTTTTTTATTGTTTATTTAGTTTTTTGAGAGAAGGAGAGAATGAGTGAGGGAGGGACAGAGAGAGAGAGAGGCAGAGGATCTAACGCAGGCCCTGCGCTGACAGCAGAGAGCCTGATGTGGGGCTCAAACTCACGAAGTGCTAGATCATGACCTGAAACAAAAATCAAACGCTTAACCGACTGAGCCACCCAAGTACCCTGGATAGGTTACATTTCCGAGACACCAATTCATTTCTGCTAATAGGCAGTACTAAAGGAGTTTTGGAAAGTGGAAAAGAAGAGAAGAGACTTTCTTTCATCCAGTCAGCATGGTTTGAGCAGCCCTAATCAGACACCTTTTCAAATATGTTTTGTTACCCCCAAACCTGGACTTGTGCTTTCTCAGAGGTGTCAGCTGCAGCCAGCTGTGTGTCTTGTTAAGAGGTCAGAGTACCATCTCCTGGAATCCCTCCTCTGTGCTCCCGAATTACAATCAGTACCTGGGAGACACCTAGTAATAAAGAGTCTGATTTCATTTTTTGATATTTGATTTCTGACATTTTTTTAGGCCTCACCCTCCCTTTCCCATTTGGCCCCACATTTGAACAAGATAACAAGAAACCCCAACTGTGCCTCTTCTTTGGCAGCAGCGAGCAATTCGAACCTTGCAAATCGCCAACCCATGCACAAAAACTTTTACCTTTTAGTCCCAATATAGGAGCCACTATGAGGGTCCAACCCACTCTGTCTGCCTCACTAAAGTCAGCATGGACCTATTTGTGAATGCTGTTCTTTCCCAGGAGTCTTTGTGTCAATAATAAACTTTTTCTCAAATTTTCTTGTTGTGTGGAGTGTCATCAGCCTCTATGTTTTACCTATAATTGGGAAGGGGTCTATCCCACCTACATCCTCCTCAGAGGACTGAGAGCCAAGTTACATACAGTCACTCTCTGAGTTCCTAGGTTTTGGTTACTCATCTTTTCCCTTTTGATTCCCTACTGTATTTGTCATTATTACTACATAACAAATTACCCAGAAACTAGTGCCTTACAGCAAACATATATTATTTCACAGTTTCTGAGGATTAGCAATGTGGACACAGATGGATGCCTCTGGATCCAAGTCTCTCATGAGGTTGCATTCAAACTGCTGACAGGCACTGTAGTCTCACCTGAAGGCTTAACTGGGAGGAGGAGAAATCCGTTTCCAAGCTCTCCTATATGGCTGTTGGCAGGCTACACATCTTTGCCACATGAACTTTCATCTCTTTTATCTCCAAAGCACTGCTTCATGACTTGTCAGCTGGCTTTCCCCAGGTGAGTAATCCAAGAGAGAACGAAAGCAAGCATGCCAAGAGAGAAGCCATAGTATCTTTATATCCTAAACTTGGAAGTCACATCTCGTTATTTCTGCTTTATCCTTTTCACTGTAAGTATCACTAAGTCCAGCCCATTTTCAAAGGGAAGATATTGCATAGGGCATGGATACCAGGAGGTGGAGTCATGGAGCCTATTTTGTAAGCTCTACCACACCCAGCTCTAGAGCGGTAGTTGTTGCCTGCAATTACTTCTGAGTTACCTGAATGTTCCCTTTCTGCTTCTTCAGCTTCACAGATTACACACTGTATAATGATTGTCCTAATATTAAACCTCCTATCTTTGAATAATGTGGTTTATTTTTCCTAACTTGATACTGAGGGATAGAGTACTTAAAGTCCTTCGGTGGAGCTTCTCCAACCATCCAGCACGACAACTAAAGAGATCATGGCATACTTCTGTCCACATTCCATTGGACAGAACTCAGTCATATGATAAATATAACTGTAAGGGAGGCTGAAAAATGTATGGAGTGTATAGATATTAGTGAGATTGGCAGTTTCTGTCACACTGCTTAATTTTCAAGAAGTCATACACACATTGTCAACATCTCCTAGATACCACTTTCTCAGCTAAGTAACTTTTTCTTTTTTTTTTTTAATTTTTTTTTTTTAATGTTTATTTTTGAGACAGAGAGAGACAGAGCATGAACGGGGAGGGGCAGAGAGAGAGGGAGACACAGAATCGGAAGCAGGCTCCAGGCTCTGAGCCATCAGCCCAGAGCCCCACGCAGGGCTCGAACTCATGGACCGCGAGATCATGACCTGAGCTGAAGTCGGACGCTTAACCGACTGAGCCACCCAGGTGCCCGTAAGTAACTTTTTCTACACAAATAAATGTAGAAAATCAAAACACTCTGTAAGCAGAGTGATTAGAATTTCTTTTTTTTCTTTATTGTCATTAAGTTCCTCACAATGAGACCATTAACTTCCCCAAAAGCATTGGAAATAGCAGGACCATTATATAGGTAACAATTAAAGAAAGTATGTGGTTCAAAGGTATTTATGTAACAATGATTTTCTTTAAGCCATTATAGAATTAAATATTAGTATTTGCTACTATACCATATTTTTAGCAAAACCAGTGAGTTGTAGAAACTCTGAACAATTTATTAGCATAAAATACACTGTATTTTATATATTAATTTCTCTACTATTGGGAACTTTAAAGTCATTAGAGAGAAATGAAAATGAATTTCAACTATTTTCAAATACTATAGTTCTTTATAGTCAAAACAGATATAGATAGAATTCATAGTTTAGCTTTCAGGAATTCTTCTCATAGTAAACTTCAAGACTTTTGGAGTTATGACAGGGAGATTATTCAACTACAGAATAAGTTTCCTAACTTTATCTTTTTATACCTAACATATACTATTTAGTATTTGTTTTCTTTTTTAAAAATTAATTTTCAGGGGCACCTGGGTGACTTAGCCAGTAAAGCCTCAGACTTTAGCTCAGGGCATAACCTCATGGTCACGTGGGTTTGAGCCCAGCATCGGGCTCTGTGCTGATGGCAGCAGGGCCTACTTGGGATTCTCTCTCTCTCCCTCTCTCTCTGCTCCTTCCCCACGTGTGCTCACAGGTGTTCTCTCTCTCTCTCTCTCTCTCTCTCTCTCTCTCAAAAAAATGAATAAACTTAAAAAAAAACTAAAAATTAATTTTCAGGAGCACTTGGCTGGCTCAGTCAGAAGAGCATGCAACTCTTGGCCTTGGGGTCATGACTTCAAGCTCTAGGTTAGGTTACTTAAAAAATTAAAAAAATAAATTAATTTTCAAATAGGTAATATATTTATACGGAAAGGAAAACAACAACAAAAAAATGCAACGAAGTCTCTTTTGCACCTGTTTCTCAGTCCAATGAATACATTTGACTACTCCTTTACTGTGAGTAACTATTGTTAGTTTCTTATGTTCCCCTCAAGAATTTATGAATGTATAAATGAATATAAACATATTTCTTCTTTGCAAGTACAATATTTGGCACATTGTTTTTTTTTCTACTTTGTATATCTTGCATTTCCCAAAACTGTTTACAGAAAAGTTCATTCAATTCCTCCCCCCTCCCTGACAACTACAGTTGCATACAGTACATTCTATTGGATGAATGTACTATAATTAATGTAACTAGTCTCCTACAGATGGACTTTTAGGTTATTTCCAAACTTTTGTTGTTACAATGAATAATGTTGTACATGTGTTATTTCTACAGAAATCAATTCCCAAAAGTAATTTGCTGGTTCCAGGAGAGTGTAATTTTGGTGTTTTAATTTTGTTACTAAATTGCTCTCTGTAGGGGGTTATAATAACTTATACTCCAATCAGAAATGTATGAAAGGGCTTATTTTCTACAATTGTTTATGTTTCCAATGAAAATTTTAATTAACCCGAGAATCTGTAGTTGTGACACTGTCCAAAACCAAAACCATAAAGTGATCATTCTTCAACCCACTTCAAATGTCTAAAAAAGATCAGTGCTATAGATATGAATAATTTCAAATAAACCTCTTCTAAAATACGTAAGATTTCTTAGTACATATAGATTCAGAAGTACATATGTGTTGTTGCTGTTGACAGAGAAGGACAAGGATCTGTATCTTTAAGATTGTCCTCCCTTATTGAGCCGGATTAGCTAGGAATCTTGTAACATAATGTTCTCAGCTAACACTCAGTTTTGGCTTGAGAATCTCACTTCAGCTTTGCTATAGTCGTTAGTAGCATTCCTGAAATTAGTTTTCAAAACTAAATTTGTTGAGGCTGTTTAACTATTGCTCCTATTACTCAGTGATTTAGAAACAGGTAACGTAACAGTATTTGGAATGTGGCAAGAAACCTTTACTACACTGGAGTTTTAAGTTAGAACAATGTTGACTTTCACAATGCAATCAGTCCCTTCCAATAATAATCTTATATGAAATCAGAAATTTCTTAATTAGAAATCATATTAGCACACGAAAGTTTAATTCAGTTGTGTCAAAGAAACTTGTAATGTCATCAATTGATACAATTATAACCTGTTATATTCTATCTATAAAAACCTTAAAAAGCAGGTCACTCTGCTTTACATTATTAACATTAATAATGATGGAATAAGAATTTTAAAAGCAAACACTTATTAGTCAAAATATACTTTTGGATAAATTCACAAAATGCTCAAAAGCCCATGAGCCAAGGTTTAGTTCACAAAGTGCCAGGAGTCCTACTAAAAAACGCATTCAAGTAGATTCTGGTGATTGAGGTGTTAATGGGCATACAAAACCAGGTGGTGAGTTTTTGTCTCTACCTAAAATGAATGGAATTATCTTCTCAGACCAAAACATTTCAGGCAAGGTAAGCTTTTTTATCTGAACTGACCAGATCTTTTTGGTTTCAGCTTTAGTTTGTATCTCCTATTTGCCTAAAGCAAGTCACAAGCATTCACATGACAGCCAAAAGTTCAAAGGTTCCCCTTAGAAAAAACTTCCTAATCTCTTTGTTTATTTTCTGGGCTTTGGTTTTGTTTTCTTGCTCCTTTTAGTTTAAGGGCTTCACACCATTTAAGATTTCATCTCTTTGTTTCATTAATAAAGGTTTAATGAAAATCTGTTGGCCTCAGCCTTAAGGCTTAGCAAAACTGAAACAAAGAGAGTGGGATTCTTATCTTAGGGTTTTCCCCAATTCTGCAAAAATTAATCCCCTCAAATATTTTGCTGGTGTTTTTCCCTGAAAGAGGCACCTCCAAATTTTTTACCCAGCAGGAGACCTCCTAGGAATTCATTTCAAGAATCTGATAAAGGTTTTTTTTTTTTTTTTTCTCTCCTCTTTTCTTTCTTTTGTTTGTATTCGAAAGGCTGGGTGGTAAAGCAAGATACCCATTTTTCTTGATCTGATAGAGAAAACTTTCCTCTAGTCTTCCGTGCTTCCAGTAATTAGGGAATAGAACTCTTTCTGATTTCTATTCCATTCTCTTTTTCAGTCTATTTTCTTGTTTGTCTAGAACAACTTCTGATTTCACATCTGCCAATTTACCCTTGCTCTCATTAAAACTTCAACTGAAAAACCTTTCAGAAAGTTTGACCCTACTTAGAGAGGCCTAGCTAAAATTCCTTCCATGCCTTAGTATTAATTAAAACCACGTTTCCCCTGGGTAGGTTCATTGTATAAAAATGATATAATAAAAGTGGATAAAAAGAAATACATTAAAAGCAGAAACAAAGGGAAGGGAGAACAGAACTGGGAGAAATGATTACTTGTTTTGCAGTCTTTAACTGTATGCTCATTGTGGATGGATACTCATGTAATAAATAACTAGCTTAGCTTTTATTTTCAAGTTCTCTTCTCAAATCTTTATTCAGATTCCTTTCTTCCAAAATTGACAGTACAGAGGGAACATCATACAGTTATTAAAACTAAGCAGAATGCATCCATCTGGCATGTCTTTCAGGAATCCAGCCCACTAAGTTTTGCTATGGGTTTGATGACTCAACCCACTAAGATGCAGCACAAGGAAGAATTTCCTCATTTTGCAGAACTGCCAAATCTCATTCATTGGAGCGAAGGCTCCTCATTTGGGGCTCATTTTGAGACAGTTGTTTATCTGTTTAAATATTTTTTAAAAATCTCCCTCAGCAGAGGGAGTTTGTCATGATTTTCTAAATAGCAAGTAAATATACTCCTCCTCCATTCCCCATGAAGCTTCAGATGTCTGGTCACTGCACCTAGTTTTCCTCCCCCCCCTTTTTTCCTTTTCTTTTCCTTTTTCCACCTCAGCTACATCTATTGACTTCACTTATTTTTTTAGAGGCACCAATTTATTTTCTTCCATTGAGGCATTTGTCTAATTTACCCCACTTGCAAAAAGTCCTTGCTTTATTTTTGAATCCTTCCTTGTAAAGCTGCTCATCTAGGCTCGTCTTCACTTAACCCCACTTTATTTTTAAATCCTAATAATTAACGTTTAGTACAGGCACTATGCCAAGTACCCTCCAAGCATTTTCTGTCCGGAGGGAGGCACTTTTATTATCCTGTTTGACAGATGAGAAACAAAGGCAAGGGATTCAAGTAACTTGCACAAGGTCTGAGAGCTGCAAGTGAAGCTGAGCGTTATACACCATTCACTGGCTCCACAGGTAATGCACTTAAAGAAAAAAAAAAAACTTTAATAAAAAGTTTTATTAGACACAAAGAGTATTTGTAAACTATTTGCAAATTATAAAAGAAGCTCATATCTGTCCCACCTTGAGACAAGCTTTTCAGTTTTGTCCTCTTAAAAAAAATTCCTTTCCTATTTTTGAACCTCTTGCCATTTAACACGGCTCCTCGAGGCCCCTCTTCCCACTTCGCTCGGCAAACGTGTCTTTTATTATGACTCAGCCCAGCCCGCTCCTTGCCAAGCGGCTGACGCTCGCGGCGGAGGCGCCGGGGCCGCCGCTCGGGGGCGAGGGCTCGCGCCGCGGCTCGCGCGCTCTCCTCCCGCTTTACGGCTGCTGAAAACCCGGCCCGCGCTCGGCAGCCGTACCGCAGACGAGCCCGCGCCCGCGCCGCTCAGGTAAACGAAGTCTTTCTGTTTTCAAAGTTTTGCCAAAACCAGCTAGGCGCTCTGAGGCGGCGCGGTCTGGGCCGAGCCTTTCGGCCCTTTCTCCCGCCCAGACTGGCGCGGCTGTGGCGCTGGCCGCACCCCTGCGTGGGTCCCGGGACGCCGACCGGGCGTCAGGATCCGGGCGGAGGGGCGCCCGGGCGGCGGCAGGGCGGGGGCAACCCCGAGGGGCGGCGCGCGGGGCACCTGGCTCCGCCAGTCCCCCCGCCATTCGCTGGCTCAGGGAGCCCCCATCCCCGCCTCGAGGCCCCCGCCCACCTCTCGAAGCCGATTGTCTACGAGCGGAGCCTAGCAACTCCCGAGTGCCCTTTTCTGACACGTTCACACATGCACGCAAGCCGGCTGGGCTGTCCCACGCGACACCCTAGCGGGACGCAGGTAAAGACGAGCGGCGCTGCGGACCGGTGTTTTGGGGATAGCTCGCCCCGAGTGACGCCCCGCGTGTGGAATGCCGCTCCGGAGGACGCGCAGGACCTCTTTCTCGAGGAAGTTTATGAGAAAGTGTTGAAAGAGCAGCCTGTGATTAGCGCCTGCGCTGGCTTCTACCTTAGCGTCAGCCTTAGTACACGTTTGCCCTGCGGTCTCCTTCTTGCGTAGCTCCATTCTCTAGCCCCCCTGACCCCTTCGTTTTCCGAATTCTGTACTTTTCCCCCTTCCATCACCCCGTTTGTTGGGTGTCTCATCTTTTGGTGTCTGTGTTCTTTTGTTCCTCACTGTTAGAATAACAGGCACACGTACAGTATCATTTACTTTTCTATCCTCCCTTTGCTTCCTGTGACTTGTGCATCCTGAGAGGAGTAATAGATCCTGGACCTGCGCGTGAATGTCCTACTGCCTCACTTAGACATAACAGAAGACGTGGGTTTGTTAGAAACCGACCGTAGAAACCTAGATAGCGGTGCTACTTGTTGATGGACTACATCTTGACAACTATAAGTAGTTATGTCACAGGTTTCTGTGGTATTCACTCCATTGAGTTCAATCCAGTAACAGTTCTTTGAATGCCGGTCATGGATACTGGATGACGGGTTAAGAGAGAAACAAGATTCAGTTCTTGCCCTGCAGAGACTCCATATCCAGGAGAAGGGACCATGGTGAACACTGCAAAAGTGATACAAAGTGCTCTGGGTGAATGGTCAAAAAGGATTAAGGAAAGGATTGGGTTTTATGTTGGAGTGGGATTTTCCCCATTTCTTTAAAATCCCTTAAGAATTCTCAATAGGAAGAGGATATCTTTAACAGTAGTTTCAATTGGCAGTAATCTCTGATTTCAAGACTTCTGAGAAATAAGAAAGTAACTCCTCTTCACAAGAGTGATCTAATATATTCCTGGTACCATACAAAGAGTATTATGGACTTTTATTATAGGACTAACAAGGATGAAATGATCAATTTGTTACTTGCTTACAAAAGCATTATCAGATTTACGTAGAGACATGAATACTTATTCATTTAGTCAACAAATATTTATCGAGTGCCCGATGTGTGCCAAGCATTGTTTTTGGCGCTGCAATAAAGCGCTGCCTTCTTGGAATATACATTCTAGTGGAGGGAGACCGTATATACAATACATAGAAAAATATGTGATGGTACTATAGTAAGTGCCGTGGGGAAAGGGTGTGTGTGTGTGTGTGTGTGTGTGTGTGTGTGTTTAGTAGTTTAAAAAAGGATTGTAAGGGAAGACCCTCAGAGAAGGTGACCTTTCATTAGTCTTAGAGTAGTTGAAGGAGTCAGCCATGTGATATTTGGGGCACGACCTTTCTAGGTCTACAGAACAAAATGGTGTGTTCAGATCCACAAAGAAGCCAGTGTGGGTTCAGTAGAGTGGAGGAAGGAGGGAAATAGGCTATATGGTCTTAAATGAAAGAGAGACTAGATTGTATTAATGGTCTAGTAAGCTATTGTAATGACTCTAGATTTTACTTGAGATGATATGGGAAGCCTTTGGAGTGTTTTCATCAGAACTAACAACTATTTAACACCATTACTGTGGCATAATGAGAACAGATTGAAGGAAGGCAAGGGCAGAAGCGGGGGGGGGGGCAGTCAGGCTATTATAATAATCCATGTGACAGATGATAGTAGGTTAGACCAGGATGGTAACAGTGGAGGTGGTGAAAAGTTCAGATTCTGGTTGTATTTTGATGGTACAATCCACAGGATTTGCTGACAGATTGGGTATGGAGTGTGAAAGCAAAAGAAATTTAGGAGAACTTAATTGCCTAAGCAACTGAAAATATAGAATTTCCATTTACTGAGATGGGAATAGAGCAGGAGAACGATATGGTGAGGATTAAGAATTTGGGTTTGAACGTGTTAAGGGTTGGATGCATGTTAAATATCCAAGTGGGGATGTCAAGCAGGCAGTCTGAAGGCCAGGCTAATGATAATTTATGATTCTTCAGCATATAACTGATTTTAAAAGTGAAGAGATTGGATAAATTCATAAAAAAATGTGTGAGCTTAGAAAACTGAGGAGGACCAAGGACAGCATTGGGGCACTCACACATTATGAGTTGAGAAGGAATGATCAAAGGATTCTAAAAACTAGCTGCATACTTGGTAATAGGAAGAGCTGGAGAGTGTGGGCTCCTGGAAGCCAAATGAAGGAAGTGTTTGAAGAATTAGGGAGGGGACTGGTCACCTGTTTTAAAGATGAAAATTGACAATTGACTTAGCAAAGGAAATCATTGGTGATTTGATGATACTTTCCATGGAGTGGTGGATGGTGAAAGCTAGTTTGGAACGTGATAGAGAAGAGAAAATTGAAGAGCGTGATGGTATGCATCAAAAATCTTTGAAGATTTTTATTGAAAAGATAGGGAGAGAAATGGAGGATTTGTTGGAGGGCTATATGATATAAAAAGAGTTTTAATGATGTGTATGTTGTTATGCTAATGAGAAAGAGCCCAAAGACCTGGGAAGTTGATGATGCAAGGAGAGAGAGGGATTGTTCTTATGTTGGAGAGGATGCAACAGTCGAGAGGTTATCTATTAGTAGGATGGACTATTTATCTATAGTAATAAGTGAGGGAGAACTGTGGACACAGATGCAGGTGGGAATGTGTGTGGATGTCCTCTTAGGATCTCTTCTCTTTTGTCATTGTGGTGAGTGGCAGTTGTGGTACATTAGAAATTTGTAGGAAATATTATCTTTTTTCCTCTTGGTTCATGGTATATTTGATGAGCATATACTTTGAGATTGTGAAAATTCCTTGAAGCAAAGAAATACGTGTTTGTTGAGGAAAGAAGAGGGAATTTCAGCCTTGGGTTCTGCTCGGGAGAAGACTTGGAAAGAAAGTTGAGATTCTAGAATAAAATTTAGCTACATGTGAAAGAAGAAATAAGGTAAGCAAGATCATATCATGAAATCTGGGAAAGGCTACGATGAGGAAGGTAAAAACATTGAATTTTAGCTCTAGTGCTATTAGATAACTACAGTAAAGTTCTAAGAATATTATCATCACATCAAACAGATGGTTTAGTTTTTGAGTACCAAATGGAATCTGATGGAGAGCAGTGTTGTTGCTGGTGGTGAATCCACTTATGGATAGGTGGTATCAGACCTAGAAAGAGATGTTAGCTAGAAGTAGACTTCAGGTTAGATTTTGAAATGATATAAATGAGGGGCGCCTGGGTGGCCTAGTCGGTTAAGCATCCGACTTCAGCTCAGGTCATGATCTCTCTGTGCTGACAGCTCAGAGCCTGGAGCCTGCTTCAGATTCAGTGTCTACCTCTCTCTCTGCACCTCCCCTGCTCACACTATCTCTCAAAAATAAATAAATGTTAAAAAAAAAAAAAGAAAAAAAAAGAAAATGATATAAATGAGACTGGATTGGCAACAATTGGGTATAGGGAAAGATAGCATGTTGACAACCTTGCTTATGGATATTGAGCAGTTTGACAAGTTGGAGAGGATTGTTGGAATTGGAAATAGTATCTGTTTGAGATGACTCTCCTTTAGTTATTTAGGGACCATTTGTTTATTGAATTCTAATTATAAAATAGGATTCTGTATGAGGCAGGAGACAGTGATACCAAGATGCAAATGACATAATCCCTGCCTTCAAATTGCCATATCTACTAGAGACAAAAACAAAAGAATGTACACTAATATTCTGAGAGACTTGCTAAATGTTTGAAGTTTAAAAAAAATTTATTATGGAAATTATCAGACACTCAAAAGTAGGGAGAATAGTATAATGAACCCCAGTGAATTTATCACCCTTTAAAATCTGTCAATTTTCTGGAGCGCCTGGGTGGCTCAGTCGGTTAAGTGTCAGACTTTGGCTCGGGTCATGATCTCGCGGTCCATGAGTTCAAGCCCCGCATCGGGCTCTGTGCTGACAGCTCAGAGCCTGAGCCTGTTTCAGATTCTGTGTCTCCCTCTCTCTCTGCCCCTCCCCCACTCATGCTCTGTCTCTGAGAAATGAATAAGCTTTAAAAAAAATTAAAATCTGTCAATTTTCTGTTGATCTTGTTGTGGGAGGGTAGAAAATGGAGAGATTGCTTCTGTTTGTAGATAATAGGAAGACTTCATGGAGCCTCTCCTATATGATAGGTAAAAGGACAGTTGAACTGAATTTTAGTTGGTTCTAGTTCTGTACCTGCCAATGACTTGCTGGGCAAATTTCTGTTACTCATTTGATCTCTCTATTCTTCACTTTTTGTAGAGTGTGTCTATATCAGGGGACTGTAAACTCCGGTCTGTCACCTGTTTTTGTAAGTAAAGTTTTTTGGAACATAACTATATCCATCAGTTTATTGTCTGTATTTATTATAGATCATAGTATCTGCATTTGTCATAGACTGTAGTGTTGGGTAGTTGAGACAGAGATGGTGTAGCTGGAGAAGGCTAAAATATTTATTCTGGTCCTTTACATAATGTTTGCCAAACTCTATTCTACGTGGTCCCTGAGATTCCTTTGGCTCCAATATGTTAGTTAATCTATTAGGCCACCAGAAATTAGCAATAATTGCTAATATTTTTTTAAGCATTTGCTAAGAGCTAGCACTGTTGTTTTGGTTTGTATGTACTAACACATTTAATTTTCACCAAAACCCCATTAGACAGGTCTTATTAGTTCAAAAATGAAACTGAAGCATGGATGGGTAAGTAACTTACCCAAGATTACATAGTAGTAAGTAGTGGAACAAGCAGTTCTGTTACAGCATCCTTATCCTAAGCTATAATGCTGCATTCTTTTTAGATACATAGGAAAAATATATATGAAAAGAATTTTAGCCAGAGAATGAAAATTAATTGATAAATCAATGATTTGTACTTAGGTAGTCCTATATTGTGATTATGTGTAAAGTCTTTAAGATGCTGACTAATCCTGAATATACATTACAGTTGAACAGGTATGAAATCTAAATATGCCTGGGTAGAATATTCTAGTATGTCATTATTTTATTTTCTCATGAGGGCTTAGTGAATTTTTGAAAGAGCACTTTCCTTTAAAAAGTAAGTAAATATAAAATATAACAATAGGAGCCCATTGTTTCATCTGACAGTACCTAATCAGTTTTTAGGAGTCTGCGCCTTTAGTATATAACATTGTTTGGGCAAAAAATTATCTAATTATTTTTTACCAGTCTGTCCCTGGATAGCTTTTGTGCCCATGTCTTCTTTGGCCTTCAGGTTTGGTTTTGTTTTGTTTTACTGAAAAATGAACAGGTAGCTCAAGATCATTTTAGTCCTTTTTACAGCTAAAAAAATAAGATGGTATAATTTTTTTACATGGTACATTTAGAGAAATAGATAAGATAGCAACATGGAAGAACTAGGTTTGTTAAGCCAAAAATTTAAGGTCTCACATGTGTAAACATGTATACAGATATGAATACACATAAATATAAGTATGCACATATAGCTAAACAATCAATGTGATTTTTAAAAATGTGATTTATAGTCATATTTGGTATATAGGCAGATAAGTATCTGTCCTATGTTTGTCTATTTTTGTATTTGTATGAAGGAATGGATAATTTCTCCCCCTGAGCCAAAAGCATATAGTTACATAGAAAGTGAGTCTTGATGAATTCCTTGACCTCTGTGATCTGGCATATTGTCTCATGTTTTCTTTTGCAAAATTTGATTCATTGCTCAATTTGTTTGCCATTTAAAAGCAAACGGTATGCTTGAAATCAGGCTTGTCTGTTTTGTACTGTTGCATAGGATATTGGATGTCAGACAAAATTGTAATTTAATTGTTTTGACATTTTGATCTGAGCGGTTCAGATAAGAAAGGTGATTTGTCTTCATAGAAACCTAGTATTTTGAGTTCAGCATGATTTTCCCTATTTGTTTGTAAGTGTGGTTTCAAAGTATAAATAGTTAAGTTTTAATAATGGAATTTATGCTCTCAGTATTAATTACCACAGTGTGGTTTGTTTAGGAATATATTATGGATATTTTATTTTTAGATGTTTAGTTGTGAAAAATTTTAGAAGAGCTATGAATCCTTTAAAAACAGATAATGAAAAGTCTATACTTTTGACTTTTCCATTGTATATAGTACCATCGATGAATGTTTTCTACATTAGAGATGGCTTTTTGCTTTTTTACAACGTTAGTATATAAAATTAGTCATTAACTTCTTCAGTTTTAGGACTTTATTTATTACACTGGTCCAGCCTTATTTATTGGTAAATTTATAACTCTGTATGAGCTGTGCTGTCTTATTCCTGTGCATTGCGTTCAGTTATCATTGGTGATAAAATAACCTCAAATAATGCATTCTTAAATGTACTTTGGGTCTGTTTATTTTTTTACAATTAGAAACTGGAGAAAGAACACAGTAGAAACACTTTTAAACAGATCATACTCTGTATGTAAGTAGTAGTTTCTTTTTTTGTTTGTTTTGTTTTAATTTTCAATTTAACACATTACTCAGTGATTTAACAACTTTTTGGGTATCTCCTGGTTTTAAGAAGCACTTATAGCTTAGCTCCCAGAGGGGACCATTCAGTTTTTGTTTGTTTGTTTTACCAAACCAGAAACATTATTTCCTGCTAGACTTCAGAACTCTTAGAGTGTGTTCAAACCAAAGTAAATACCTTCTGGTGTATTGTATCACTTTTTTGAAATGCTGGTCATAGAAGTCAGCTTGAGATTTTTAATTATGTTGAGGTGATAAAAGCTTCCTTTATCTGACCTTCTCAAGTGATGTGAATCTGATTGGGAACGACTAAGTGAGCCTTGTAGTTTTGGACCTTTTCTCTAAATTTAATTTTGCTAAATTCCCAGAAAACTTTAAAATAAGAACCAGGTATTTTTTTAAAAAAAATTTTTTTTTTTTCAACGTTTATTTATTTTTTTGGGACAGAGAGAGACAGAGCATGAACGGGGGAGGGGCAGAGAGAGAGGGAGACACAGAATCGGAAACAGGCTCCAGGCTCTGAGCCGTCAGCCCAGAGCCCGACGCGGGGCTCGAACTCACGGACCGCGAGATCGTGACCTGGCTGAAGTCGGACGCTTAACCGACTGCGCCACCCAGGCTCCCCAAGAACCAGGTATTTTTAAGCTACTCATGCAGGAAGCCTACTCTTACATATGTTTGTGAAAATGCCTCAGGCTTTACTCCTTGTTGAAGTGAGACGGTGTATAGATGATGTTTCCTTGGGGAGGCTCTGTGTACAGGAGGCAGGTACATGGTTCCTAGGATAAGGCCTTTTGGAAGTCATAGCTGAAATGATAGATTGCTAGCAGTTATTCCTCTTCTAAGAATTTTCCTGAAGTTAGCTTAGTCAACAAGGATCTAATGGCTATTTCAGAATAGGCCAGCAAAACAATTTGTGAATCACCACCTTGTAAGTGGAAAATAAAATGATGATTCTCCAATTGGGGTACCCTGAGTTATGTTGGAGGGTTCCAAGCTACAGATAAACTTGTCCATCTTCTGTGAATGCCAGATTTACTAACTTTTTTTTTTTTTTATTTTTTGGAGAAAGTGGTGTTAACCTTAAAAATAAAATATCCAGGGGCGCCTGGGTGGCGCAGTCGGTTAAGCGTCCGACTTCAGCCAGGTCGCGATCTCGCGGTCCGTGAGTTTGCGCCCTGCGTCGGGCTCTGGGCTGATGGCTCAGAGCCTGGAGCCTGTTTCCGATTCTGTGTCTCCCTCTCTCTCTGCCCCTCCCCCGTTCATGCTCTGTCTCTCTCTGTCCCAAAAATAAATAAACATTGAAAAAAAAATGTCCAGTTATTTTATCAGCAAAATGAATTATTTTGGGAATAACAGAGGAATTACAATTTGGGACATACAAGCGATGGCAAACCATAGACAAACCATAGTTACTTGATAGAGAAAATGGAGGACGTTGGGGAGGGAATGCTTTGAACAAAAGTCTGTTGGAGGAAAGTGAGAGTTCAGGGTGCCGATTGTTTTCTCTTTGGCTGAGTTGTGGCAGGTTGTCGTTGGCTAGGCTGTTGCTGGGCAAGGTGGAAATCTTCTTTCTTTCTGCTGGGGTAGTAAAGTGAACTTCCTTCTGCCCAGGAATGTGAAGTAAGCTTTGATGGCAAGATTTGCATGAGAGCTTTCTCTTCAGGGCTCCCTGACTCCATTTGAAATGAAGTTTCCCTTTATTAATTTTCTGGTAAAAAAATAATTCTGGTAAATAATTTAACTGGTAAATTAAATGTTTAAAAACATAAATGAATGTGAAAATGACATCAGTGTAAAATACATGCATTTTAAAATAAAATTCAAGATTTTGAAAGAATTTCTTGTTTATAGTAGGTCTGTAGGATATATTTTCAGACCCCAGAAAAGGATATAGGTTGACATACAGATAGATAATTTGGTTGTTATATTCACATCATGCTTAGTCCCATTAAGCTTATTATATACTGTCAAATATTCAGATTATTGCCATTATATGCCTGCTTTTGTTATTTGCTTTCCTGGTGTTTACCCACATTGATATCTTAGATTTGCAGGAATAATGTTCCTTCTTACTCTTTCTACTTTTCTCCCATACTCCTGGCAGTGAGATCTTATGATTTCTGTGAGATACGTTAAACTGTAGATAAATAGGAACATGCAAAGATAGTACAGAGTGGTCCTGTGTTCTCTTCATGGTTTCCCCTATTGATAACATCTTACATGTATTAAAATGAGTACAGTTAAAACCAGGAAATAGATTTTAGTAAAACATGTGTCTAGTTTTTTAAAAATTGTATTTATTTGTTTGTTTGAAGAGAGAGTGAGCAAGTGAGCAGGGGAGAGAGGCAGGGGGAGAGGGAGAGAAAATCTTAAGCAGGCTCCACACTCATGGAATCTGGTGCAGGGGTTGATCTCACAACCCTTAGATCATGACTGAGCCAAAATCAAGAGTTGGATGCTCAATTGACTGAACTACCCAGGTGCCCCAATATGTGTGTATAATTTTATGTCATTTTATCTCAAGTGTAGATTCATGCAGTTTACTACCATAATCAAATTATTCCATCACCACAAAGATCCCTCTTAGAGCATGCTGCAAAAATAGATACTAAAAGAATCAGAGATATTTAACTTAGTTAAGGAATTACTCACTTCTTTCTTTCTAATTTTTAAGATATTTTTATGTACATGGTAGATCATTTCATATTTGGGGCCATGTAAGAGAAAGATGAAATATTATCATGCTTCAGGAGAGCTTTAAATAGCTAAAATAGTCACAAAGATAGAGATAAAATCATTTGTGAAAGTTTTTTAAGGCTCAATCTCAAGTTTGTCTTCTAAAACTTGTGTTTTGGAAGGTTAGACATTCATATGCCTGAAGATGGGGATGAGGTGATACCCTGTGATGCCTGCCTATCTTTATGACAAATCCTTATTTGTGTACTGGAATTGCCCAGACAAAACTTAAAAGTGAAAACAGGGGAATACATAGAAACAGGGTCTTCTTGAAGGTCTTAAGTACCGAACCAGCCTCGTATTTTCCTGTGGAACCCAGAGTTGGAGGAAAATAACATTTTAGCATTATCAAAAGCACTATTAAGTGACATTGTGCCACATTTGATTTTTACAGGTGTTAATGTTTACAACTACCATATCAAGTTATTCACTTACTTTGTTTAACCAACATCCTGTGAGGATAATTACTCTATCACTAGGGTCTCACAAATTCTTCAGAAGTATTTCCAGGAAGTCATGATCTGGGATTTTAGTGTCACATATTGTTATATGAATGATACAAATGTACTGTTGAAGTACAGTTTACATATATCTTAATAACTTTAAAAATATTTTTAGCTTCATTTTTTTGGCAGTTTGTGCTTTTCAGTATATGAAACAAGCTATCTTCTGTCTGGTTTCAGATAGTAAATTAGAAACTTTTTGGAGTTTTGGAGATACTATTGAAATTTTGTACTGTCATAGTAGTAGCTGCTTTTTCATTAGTTCTTCCCCATTCTTTTTATCAGAATAATGAAAAGAATTCCTGTTTCTCTTCTCTTTTTGCTCTGGTATCTGAATGTATGTCATAATATTGTTATTGTAGTGATATTTAAACAATAGTTCAGGTTACTGTCATCTTCATTATGTTCTTTATCCATTTTCCAATGTTAAAACATAAACATAAATAAACATATATACTCATATATATATATTTTTATACTTCCTTTACTAATTTTGAGTTGGGTACATAGGGCAAGACAGACAGTGAGCATGGTCATCTTTCTAATATATTTTACTGTGTTCCACCAGTTGAAATGATGTAATTTTCCCTCAAATCTTTAATTTCACTCAGAATGAAAAAAGAAAAACCTATTTTATTCATTATTAAATGTTGAAAATTTCTTAAGTTAGTAAAAAAACCCCTGATAGTATGTATGTATGGAAAGAAAAGGTGGCTTGGTTTTTATCTTTACCGAGGATGACAGGGTATGTTGCCATCTGTCTCTAACCTCTGTATCAACCTCAATTTGGGAATGTTGGTATGGATTCTGCTAGTACTGAGGGATTAATTTATTGTCAATATTAGAGATAGTGACATTGGTGAGATTCATGTAACTCATCATCACCGGTTCTTTCCTTGAATGGAAAAATTGCTCTTGACTTCATTGTAGCCTGGTATATATCTATAAAAAAGCAGCTGTTCTTTGTTCAGTATCAAATATAAAAATCTAATTGTGTGATTTTTCTTATCAGTCATTTCAATTCTAAAGCAAGCAGAAAGCTACATAATAGAGGCTTGATGTGTTTGTATTATAATCTACATATTTTCTTAGTATTTATCCAATTTGAACTCCTCTAAGCATTTTTATGATACAAAAAGCATAATGTATTCAGGACAAAGTAGTTACAAAACCTATAAATTAATGTTTGATAAAGAAGGACTGCCATTATACTAGTCTCTGTGTCTGATTAAAGAATTGCTGTTTCTCATGTCTTCCTTTTGGTTTACATATTTTTGGGGGGTAGCAAAAAATAAATCTTTACCCATTTTTACAATACATATTTTATCTGCATAACTATTCCTTCACTTTAAAATTTTTTTTTTCAATGTTTATTTATTTTTGACAGAGAGAGACAGAGCATGAACGGGGGAGGGGCAGAGAGAGAGGGAGACACAGAATCGGAAACAGGCTCCAGGCTCTGAGCCATCAGCCCAGAGCCTGACGCGGGGCTCGAACTCACGGACCGCGAGATCGTGACCTGGCTGAAGTCGGACGCTTAACCGACTGCGCCACCCAGGCGCCCCTATTCCTTCACTTTAATATAGAAACAAAAACAGCATTGAAACCAATAAAACATTGTTCATTAGTGCAGTGCTAAGGATAATGGAGGAAGAGTCTTGTCAGTTTGGTACCTGTATTTCAGTAGCTCGCTTTTTTATGCAGTTAATGCACCCTTCTAGGACATCTGCCTTGTCTTTCTCTTATACCTCATCTCCTCCTCAACCCACTTATTATATGTATGACCACCTTTCAGAATTTTAATTTTTTTATTTATAAAGTGATACTAATAGTCCACTTGACAATGTTCATTGTAAAAATAAAGATGGCATGGGGGGAAAACTACATTATCCTTACATACATGAATATCTTTGGAGTTAGTTGAGTTTGGGTTTAATTCCTGTTTTCCGCCTCCATATTCTACTACTCTGTGATACTTGGCAACTTGGTTGGCTTCTCTAAAATGGGAATGATTTTATCTACCTCAGAAGGTTTTTTTGAATTAAATCTGATAATAATGTATGTGAAGCACCTAGTACCTTGCCTGGTACCTAATGCTTCATGTTTTTTCTCCTTTTTTCCTCTTTCCCTTTTCTCCATTTTCTCATCCTCCAGCAGTCTTGGGGAAGAGAATCTGGTAAGATCAGATATGGTCTAGATTGAAACCGTTTTCTGTATTCTTTGCCAAGCCCCAAGGAAGGGGCTTTCTTTCTCAAAGAAAAGTCTTTATTGAGGTTAGTGAGGGGGCTTTCTGTGGGTGAAAGACTGGGGAGATTCTACAAGTCACCTTCTATCAACAACTGTCTGATATCCAGTTGTCTAATACTGTCACTCCTCTGGTTAAAAGTCTCTGACATCTCGGGGCGCCTGGGTGGCGCAGTGGGTTAAGCGTCCGACTTCAGCCAGGTCACGATCTCGCGGTCCGGGAGTTCGAGCCCCGCGTCAGGCTCTGGGCGGATGGCTCGGAGCCTGGAGCCTGTTTCGATTCTGTGTCTCCCTCTCTCTCTGCCCCTCCCCCGTTCATGCTCTGTCTCTCTCTGTCCCAAAAATAAATAAAAATGTTGAAAAAAAATTAAAAAAAAAAAAAGTCTCTGACATCTCTTCACTGCCCTTGGATGAAAGTAAGCCCAAGGAACAAAGCCCATTGTAATCTGGCCTCCATTATAGATTTCACTTTCATCCCCTGTCTCTTATCCTAAACATAGTTTTTGATTTTAATTCCTCCACCCCCACCCCATTCTTACACATGTGTGGGGAAAACGGGGCATTCTGGCCTGAAGATGTTGAAGGAAGGGGCGTGTCCAGTGAATTTAGGGGATGTGTTAGTATTGTTTTGTGCCCACTTGTGTTTTGTGTGGAGATTTTGCCTGGAATGCTTTTCTCCTTTCTCTAAATGATAGATGCCTATAAATCCAGCAATAGCCAGTTGAAATATCTTTTGGGAAATGGCTGTACCTCCATCCCCAGAGCCAGTCATGTTCCCTCCACTGTGGTCCTATGACCTTTTGTATATATGGCTGCCTTTATTAAAACAGTTTTTAGTGCATCTTCCTTTTACCCTGATGTTCTATGTACCACATGGGCAGAAATGATGTCTTTTAATCTTTGCCTCCTTATTACAGTGCACAGAGTGTGCTTACTAAACTTATTAAATGAGTTTATCTTCATAACAAAAGCTAAGTGCTCTATAATGTGCTATAGCACACATAGCAGGCCAAACCAGAGCTTCTACTGCATTCTGCCCCCCCCCACTCCCTATGTGAAGATACTGTACTTCCACAAGTAGATTATAATCTCGTGCGTGTACTCTATACTTAGCCTTGCCAAGCACACAGAGGATCCCTAAGGCTAACATCAGATAGGGTTGGTGGTTGAAAATACAACTTCATCTTGTTATTTCACTGCCTTTTGCTGCTTAAGCAAAGTTGGTATATTGAAAGGAAAAGATAGATTTATTGATAGGAAATGAAAGTTTCCTTTGCAGGAAGGTGTCTGAGAATAGCCGATAGGACCAGGTTTTGCCCCTTGGCAAGCTTACAAAGGAGAATAACACACGTGTGTGTGTGCGTGTGTATGTGTGTGTGCATGTGTGTGCGTGTGTGTGTGTGTGTGTATGTGTATGTGTGTTGGAGGGATGGGTGAGTGGGAAAGCAGGAATGAGAGGGCAGTATGAGAAAGATGAAAAATCCTAGCGTCATACAAGGGAAGTTTGTTTCTAAGTAGTTCTCAAAGACACTTAGAATATAAGAACTTTGTGATTAAGAAGCAGGAAGCTTGAGAGTATAAAAGATGTTCAAGGTAGAGCTAACAGGAATGAGTGAGAGTCAATAACAGAGTTGGAGTTGAAATGATAAATGGGTCACATGTGGGTGTCAGGAATGCCATCTCCTGAGCCCATGTTCACCTTTTGGGACACTTACTGTCACCAAGTTACACTACAAAGTAGGGAGTCATGGGGAAAAGTAGAGATATGGAAAGATTAAATCATTTTGGCCATTTTTTTTTTTCCCAAAATGAATCCTGGGATATATGACCTGAAACATGGTTTATGAACAGGTCTAGGAAATCATGGATTTTTATAATGATAATACAGAAGTGAAAACCATTTGCACCTAGAATTAGTTCAGTTCAGCTAAACTCAGTAAACATCGAGAGCTATTCTTTGCTGAGAAAAACGAAGAAGAATATTCTGATTTGCCCTTCACAGAGCTTGTGTTGTAATTGGAGGAGTGAGAAAATGATTTCTAAAAGGTAAAATAGTGTTTCGTTTTGTTATTTTTTTAAAATTCACAAAACTATGGTTTTATCTGAAATACTGATTTTATTACATAGTTTGGAGAGATGATGGTTTGATGTTGATATTATTAGGTAGCAGTACTTATAACATTTTTAGGATTTTCTTTTTCAAAAGTTTATTATGCTTAGTCTGTTTTCAGCCACTTTTTGTTTCTTCTGTTGATATTGAACATGTGAATGTGGAAATTGAGATTGGTAAACTTGAAAAAAGTATATTTTTAGAACATCTACTTTTGTTATAACAGCCTTATTTTATGTATCATTCATTAAAAACCACATTACATCCTTCTTTGAAATATATAATTATATGAGACTAATAAACACAAATGTTGGGAGATAAAAATCAACACTTGGGGTGCCTGGCTGGCTCAGTTAAGTGTCTGACTCTTGATTTCGGGGTCATGAGTTCCAGTTCCCAGGTTGGACTCTTTGCCCAGCATGGAACCTACTTAAAAAAAATCAATACTAGTTTTATATTTGTTTTATTCTCTAGAGAAGATTATACTTCTATTGTTAGAGTATAAGTTACTGTAAGTGATCTTCTAGTTTAGCCCTTTTCATTTTATAAAGACGTATTAAGTGATCTGCTCAGACTCACACAAGTTTGATTCAAATGAGACCAAGTTGGGACTAGAAATTGGTGTTCTGGCTTACAGTCCAGGTCTCTGCTGCTGTCCAAATGCATGTATTAGTGTTTAAAAAAAATTAAAAAAAACCTTTATTATAAGTAATGGCCTTCCCATTTTTTTCATTCAAATGTGCAGATACACTCAATGTACTTTCATTCATTATTTTGCATTATTCTTGTAGAGCTACTGAGCTACTCAGGATTGATCCTAATTTAGTTAATATATCTTCTCAAGTCTCTGTTATGTTTTTGGGGGCTCTAAAGATCAGAGTAACAAGTCAGCATTCTTCCAGGGCAGAGGGAAACCTGAGGGAAGGGGCAAGAGAGTGGGGCAGGGGTTGGAGGGAAGGTGGATAGTCCAGAGAAATGGTTCCTAAGGTTTTTAGGGAATTCCCACTGTTCTTTGACAAAATGAGAAATTATGTAAGAATTATGCAGTAAGTTTTTCCACCGTTTTTTTATTTTGTAACTGTATCCTGCTCTTAGGAGTAATAATATTGACAAAATAAAAAGTTGGTAACTCTGTATTAATACTCTCATATTATTTTGTTTGGCTTTTTAAAAAACTTTATGGGGGGGGCGCCTGGGTGGCTCAGTCAGCTGAGCGTCCGACTTCGGCTCAGGTCATGTCTCACAGTCTGTGAGTTCGAGCCCCACATCGGGCTCTGTGCTGACAGCTCGGAGCCTGGAGCCTGCTTCAGATTCTGTGTCTCCCTCTCTCTCTGCCTCTCCCCTGCTCGTGCTCTCTGTCTCAAAAATAAATAACATTAAAAAAAATTAACAAAACAAAACAAAACAAAATACTTTATGGGTCCATGAAGCCCAAAAGATATAGGAGACACTCATCCAGAATCTGTAGTACTGTTTGGGGAGAAAAGGCCCAGGTGAGAACTGGATGATATGAAGGATGGATACCTATGATGAGAGAGATGCTAAGAGACCAGTGTGTTTTAAAATGGGTGATAGGTCAAGTTTGAGGATAGTGGGGGAAGAGGGGAAAATGAAAATGAAGGCTATTTTCTTTAGTTGGCTTTCTCAGTGTCAGTGTTAAATGAGGTTTGCATGCGAAGAACATGTAGCGGATAGTGAATTGGAAGAATGCTTATTTGGAATTCTTGGTGTCTGCTGGATTCATTCTGTAATGCTAGCCCAGTTATAGTATCACTGAGTGCTTCACCCTGAAAATGGGAATTAAAAATGCTGACTTTTAAAGCACTGTAGGATCCTCAAATGAAGTGTACCATTGTAAGCTTCAAAGATAGTTTCTTCACTTAGATACAGTCTTTGAAATGATATTCAACTGAAGCTTTACAAAGTGGCATTAGACTTCCTAATGACAGCAATCTTGCCTTTTGTTCATGTTTTCAAAACCCACCTGCATGTTATATTGTACGTGCTCTGTAATTATGAAGTGATGTGAAAAATTACTTAATTTTTTGGAAAGTTGCCTTAACATGTTAATGGGACACTGACAACATTACTAAGATTAAAAATGCAAACTGCTTTACAGAGATCTCTTATAGGAACATAAATGCATGCTGCTAAAGCAAAATGAAAAAGCAAAAAAATACCCCAACCAAACAGAAAAACCAACAACCCACAAAAAACACCAAACAATCCTTCTCCTCCACCAATAACAACTATAAATAATCCCCAATAGGTAAAGGGATATATTAGAGTATATTAAGAGTCATGTCATCTGGAATCAACATATAGAATAAAGCATACTCAGAACTATTTCTGTTTTTTGTTTTTTTTTTTTTTCCTTTTTTGTATCATATAAGCCCTAACTCTGTTTTCTTCTTGGATCAAGAAGAGAAAGAATTCAAAGATCAGTGTGTTTGGTTAGCTTTTATGTTCATGTATAAAAACTGTGAGATAAATAGAAACATTTAGTATTTATTCCTGCTTGAAGTTTGAATAGAAAGATCTCAGTGATCTAGATAATATATTTAAGACTTGTTTACTTATTGTGTAATTTTCTGAAAGCAAAGTACAGTTGACTCTGGACAACACGGGTTTGAATTGCACAGGTCCACTTATGCACATATATTTTTTTAAATAGTACAGTGAATGTATTTTCTCATTATTAATGACATTTTTTTCTTTAGCTATCTTTATTTTAAGAATACAGTATATAATACATATAACATACATATAACATACAAATATGTGTTATTCAACGGTTTTATGGTATAGGTTAGGCTTCTGGTCAACAGTAGTAGTTGTTTTAGTAGTTGTTTTTGGAGAGTCAAAGGTTATATGTAGATTTTCAAGATATTCGGCCATGCAGGGGTCAGTACCCCTAACTCCTTCATGTTGTTCAAGGGTCAACTATAAAACTGTTTAAAAACAGAGTGTTTCTCTGATTTATTACATTGATTTCAAATTGACTTTCAGAGACTGTTTTTGAAAACAAAAATTCTATGTATATAAATATTTTTTCTAATGATTTCTAATGATGAAAATAATACAGAGTTATTGTAGAAAATTCTGAAAGCCTGGAAATAATAAATAAATAAATATATATATATATATATATATATATATATAAAGAAATAGAAAAAAAAATCACCTGTTAGTTACTTTTTTTTTTTTTAATTTTTTTTTTCAACGTTTTTATTTATTTTTGGGACAGACAGAGACAGAGCATGAACGGGGGAGGGGCAGAGAGAGAGGGAGACACAGAATCGAAACAGGCTCCAGGCTCCGAGCCATCCGCCCAGAGCCTGACGCGGGGCTCGAACTCCCGGACCGCGAGATCGTGACCTGGCTGAAGTCGGACGCTTAACCGACTGCGCCACCCAGGCGCCCCAACACCTGTTAGTTACTACCCAGAGATACTTTCTTAAAAATCTCAGCATTTTTTTCTTCTGATTTTTTTTCTATTTCATTTTTTCTTTACATTTTTGAGATCATACCAGAAATTTTTTAACATTTTGCTTTTTCAACACAATATATATTATATAGAGGGAGTATATTATAATATATAGAGAGTATATTATATAGCCATAGTATTCCAAATATTATTTTAAACCTTATAAATATAATTATTGATTACCCAATGATACATTATCTGGCTTGGCCATAATAAATCTATATCTCTGTTGTTTGACATTTGAGTTGTTTGTATAAATATTAAATCTTTAAATTAATGCAAGTTTTTTTTTTGAGGCTTTCATCTTGAATTGGGTAAGCTTATTGATAAAACTCTTCTTAAGATTAGATATTTCTTTCCTTCTTTCATTCCCCCCCAGTTACATGCTAGCTAATTCCTGGGATTTTTTCCTCCCTGTTCTTTATAATCTGAAAAACTCCCTGTTTTCTGCTACTGGTATGACAGCTTCAGTTTAGCTGTGATTGATGTATTGTGATTGTTCGTAAGTAAAGTTATATATGCTCCTTTAAGGTACCATGAACCTTAATAGGAGGTCCTTATGCAGTGTGAGAGCTATAAATATACTTTGAGAGAATGTATACAAAGATGCTTAATAGAATATAAGGAATGAAGTACTACTTATTCACCGTACAGTTTGAATTTTTTTCTAGTATGAAGCATTTTACCTCAGTTGTATGTAAAATGAAGTGTTTTACACCAATATTAATACTGATGGCTGCATGAATTAAGTATTGATTTTTTATGTATAATTTACTTTTTATTGATTTCAAGAGTACAACAACAGTTTGTCAGTACTATATTATAAATATTCTGTTGGCTGTAAGGGGCATATCTGAGTTTAATAGTTATATTCTTTTCAATAAAATTTGTTATTTTGTAGGAAGAGATAGATAGTGTTATGGACAAGATTATTGAACAAAATGCTTGGTCTTTAGATTCCTTGATAAGGCTGTGTGGCTTTTTCCCTAGTTTAAGATCTTTTCATTCATATTGGAAAAAAAATACTACCACTCTATGCAAAAGTACATTTCTATTCAAAATAATGTAAGTTTCCTTGGAAAACTTTCCTCAACATTCCTTTCCTCAGACTTGATTGTAATTTATTTTAAAAATAAGCTTGTGAAATGAAATTTGATTAAATGTTGAAATTGTTTCTGGAAGTAGTCACAAAATATAATAATAAACCAAGGTCTAGATTTTTGTTTAACAAGATGCTCTTTGATAATATTGGCCTGCTGTACTACAGTTCTTATATATATTTTGCAGAACTTCTAAGACCGTAGTGTTTTTGTACATATGTGTGCATGTGTGAGTTTCTTGGTCTTCTAATATCTATATGGCAAAATTATTTTAAAGAATAAATAGCTTATCTGGCATTATATGCTCTGAATTTCACATCTTGTTAAAAGAATAATTTGCGGTGGTAATAATAAATTGTATATTTTATTGTATATTTTAAGTGGAATACTTAGATTATTTTAAGATTTTGTCATATAACGAGATATGATTTGTTCTTTATCAGGTTTTTATTGCAAAAATATCTCTAATTTTATTTTTTAAATAATTTTTTTTTTCAACGTTTTTTATTTATTTTTGGGACAGAGAGAGACAGAGCATGAACGGGGGAGGGGCAGAGAGAGAGGGAGACACAGAATCGGAAGAGGCTCCAGGCTCCGAGCCATCAGCCCAGAGCCTGACGCGGGGCTCGAACTCACGGACCGCGAGATCGTGACCTGGCTGAAGTCGGACGCTTAACCGACTGCGCCACCCAGGCGCCCCTAAAAAATATCTCTAATTTTAATACTCTGTTTAATACCATTGTTTTACTTAGAAGGCATGAGAAAAAAATATTAGCTTACACATAAAGAACCCTGATTTTTGTTTTAAAATATTTCCTCCTTAAATATTTCTTTTTTATTTCCATAAAGGTTGGGTTATTATTAGAGCATGTATCCTTGGCTTTTGCAAAATCCTCCAGAACTCAACGTAAAGACAACTTTAATGAATAATCGAATAAAACAATGCAGCCACTATCTTTCTAAATGGAAATCAAATCAGAATATATAACCATTTTTTCCACAAATCTATTGAAATCGGAAATAAAATTCCCTATGATTTTTTTTAAGTTAATTTAGTAATCAAGCAGTTCTCAAAATACTTAATGTATTTATTGAAGATATCATGGACTTCTAAAAATGATTTTTTAGGAACAAAAATATGAAAGTATTGTGAAAACTAATGAAGAGTTGCTAAAGATGAGATGGAAAAATCATCAATATTGTAGGTATCTGCGTACAAAATGCCTGGTGCTCTGAAAAGTAGAAATAAATCTGGATTCAAAATTGACTAGCCGAGGTAATTTAGAGAATTAAGTCAGTGTTGGTAAAAAGGTGTTAGTACAAGCATCTCTGAGTTAAGAGATAGCAGCTCCAGCAGTATATTCTTAAAGTGAAAGTAATAAAAGGCAAAAGGCCCCATTTAGAACTGGTATTAACACACAGTGAAGATAGCTAAAATAACCCAGTTCATATTAGAGTTAGAATAGAAAAGGGTCTTAAAAATTAAGGGTTTATTTATTTTCTTTTTAACTGGCCAATTGGTTTATAATGCAGAGGTGCTACTAGAGTGTAGTTTAAAAAAAATGGCCATTCAGTAATCCTATTTGCTTCATTATCAGTGTTGTCTCCTATCATTACAAAGCTACTTGTGAACAGTCTATATATCTCTGGGCTTTAATTAGCCATGGGAACATGCAGAGTTTAAAAGTAAAGTAATTGCTCAGCCTCTGATAACTTGTGCACAGTGAATCACCTTCTTTCAAAGAATGCTACATAAAACAAACCATTGTATAGAGGAGACAGGAAAATATAGTTTTGTTGCTGGGTCTGCTGGGAGGGATTTGCAGATTTTGTGAGATCCTGCAGAGTCGAGCAAAATCTGCATTACAGCACATTATCTCCTGTGGGGAAGAACCAGCAGGACTGCTTCTGGTTCTCAGCTATCTCTGCTGTGTATACTTTTGTCCTACTATGTAAAAAGCCTCCCATTCGCTGGGAACAGTAAGAATGTTGGAACACTAAGAGAAAAGGATAAAAAAATAATGAAGAATATCAACTACACGAGAAGGACCTTTGTAGCCAAGCTTGAAGGGAAGACTAGGGGTCAAGTTGAAGGGGGGTTAGATAAGCAAATACGATTCTGCATAGGGTTTTTTATTTTAAGAAATAAGTTAAACAGTAATAGGTTTTATCATATAAAACCTTTATAAATTGAACTCTAAAATGATCATTTTAAAGTTAGTTGTCAGTCTCACTTTTTGTATGTAATTTATCTTAGTTTTCTACTTTACTAATTGTAATTTCTGGTACTTCTTAGGAGGGAGGATGTCATTTCATCAATAAACTGTTTATTTACATTGTCGTAAAAATAAAAGCTTATTTCTCCTCCACATAACAGTGGTAGGGTGGTTTGTAAGATTCCAACAACTTTTAAAAATGAATAAAATTGTAACAATGATGTTTTCATGTGCCAAAATTTGTCTAAAATAATAGTTTCTCAAGGATTTTGATGCATTAAAGTGACTTTAAAGCAATGATTCAATTGACAAAATTCCAAGTGAATGTTAAGTTATATTAATATATACATTACTTTTAATTGAACTATTTGTCATTTTCAAGTAGATAACATTTTAAGATATCCCATTATGATTCATTTTTCAGGTGTTAAATGAAATTTCAAAGTGTTTGCCAATATTTTCTCTAATAGTTCAAATAAATAATATAGAATAGAAGGAAAGAAGTTAGTGACTATGCTGTTATTTTAAGCATTTTACAATCTTTATTGAGCAGTTGGTTTATATAAAAAAGGCCTAAGAATCTTTGGTATCTTTAAGAACAGTGCTCAATGATGGAAAGCTATTGATAATTTTAAAGTATATGTAGTATGAATTTTCATTATAGTTCAAAATAACTTTTTCTTGAAACTTATTTTTATATACAATGAAGACTTTTTCTTGAAGGATCCTGTATTAAAGAGTTTCAGTATATATGTATATTCTGGGTGTATGTGTTCTTTAAAAAAAATAACTGTTCAAGTAATTGATATTGAAGAAAGCAATTTTGACACAATTGAACAGAAAAAGTTTTATTTTTATATATCAACACAATTCATGAAATTTGCTGCTCTTTTCTGAAAAAAACTATTTTATTTACCTTGATACCCCATATCCAGCAGTTTCTGTCTAGTATATATTCGGTAATTACTGAATGCATTTCAACATCTTTTCTCATAAAAGTTTTATTTGTCACTATTTAATCAAGCTAAGATATTACCTTTGTTACATAATCCACTGAAAGTTTAAATGAATTTAAATGTTTCTAAATTCAGTTAATTATATTTGAATTACTGTGCTTTTCTGCTGTGAGGAGTAATCATTTGAATAAAAAACAAGGTGTTGTGAACTACAATGCATTTTTTTCTTCTAATGCTTTTGCAATGTTATATTGATTTTCTGATCATAGAAAATATATTTCTGATATCAGTCCTCTTTTTGGTCAGTTCTCTAATGTTCTCTTCCTGTTTATTAATTTGTAATCATCCTTATTTCTTTTTTAAGTTTATTTTGAGAGAGAATGTGCATGCATGAGTGGGGGAGGAGGGGCAGAGAGAGAGATGAGAGACAGAGAGGGAGAATGAGAGAATCTCAAGCAGGCTCTGTGCTGTCTACACAGAGCCCGATGTAGGGTTGATCTCATGAATTGTGAAATGAGACAATCCCAAGCAGGCTCTGCGCTGTCTGCACAGAGCCCGATGGCAGGGCTTGATCTCACGAATTATGAGATCATGACCTGGGCCAAAATCAAGAGTCACACTCTCAACCAGCTGAGCCACCCAGGTGCCCTTGTAATCATCTTTATTTCTTAGTTGTATTCTTACACTCTGATGCCTAAACAAACACCTTTTCCTTTTATTTTTACTTCAGGTTTTCCTTAATCTCTCACTGTTCTATCTTAAGTGTGAATATATGCACATGTTTGTGTGTGTGTTTATGTGCATATTTGTAGAGACAAAGATACTATAACAAAGAGACCCAGCATTTACATTGGCTTAAATAAGATACAAGCTTATTTCTCTTTCATGTAACAGTGGTAGGGTAGTCCAGACTGTCAAAGTGGTTGACTTCACAAAGTTAGCAGTCCCAAATTCACTTAATGTTACTGTTCTGCAGTCTTGTAGGACATTGTTCTTGTCAGCAAGATTAAATCTGGATCACTACCATGTCTGTATTCTAGTTTGCGAAAAGAGGGAAAGAGCAGAAGTGCAGAAGGAAAACAATTTCCTTTAAGAAAGTAGCCCCCAGTTTTCACATTCCATTCCAAATTGTCACATGGCTACACAGGGGCTGCAAGGAAAGCTGGGAATTGCCGTCTCACTATAGGGGGCCACTCATTCACCTAAAACTCTGTTACTATGAAGCAAAGGAAAAATGGATTTAGTGACCACTACTGGTTGCCACAGTGCATTGAAATTTTATCATACTGGTTGGTAGTCCTGTTTCATTTATGCTATTAAGGAAAGGATCGAGGAAGGATAGAGTATTTCTGTTTTTTTGCCATGTGTCTTCAGTGACCTTGCAGCATCGTATGTCAAACATAATTAGGATTTCCAATGAGAAAATTGAATCTTAGTTGTGCTTAAGGGCCTAAGTGACCCCATGTAAGGACTTTACATAACAGAATTTGGGTTTGAGGGTTTTTTTTAAATTTTATTTAAATCCAAGCTAGTTAACATATAGTATAATAATCGTTTCAGGAATAGAATTTAGTGATTCATCACTTACATATAACACATAGTGCTCATCCCAACAAATGCCCTCCAAAGGCCTATCACCCATTTAGCCCATCCCCCTACCAGCTCCCTTACAGCAACCTTGAGGGGTTTTATTAAGGTAAATTGGGTTTCATACACAGGACATCTGGGTATCCATCGTTAAATATACTGCTGCTTTATGTTAATGTTACTGCTATAATTTGCTTCATTTTTTTTCACAGCACTTTGGTGAAGTCATAATTCCCAATGGTGCTTTTCATATATTGTCCACTCTCTTAGCTTAATGAGTGCAAGACCTATTAGAACATTTTTTATGGTTTATGTATCCTATCTTCAAATATGAGACTTTTCACAGTAAAACACACAGAGAATTGTTGCATTATTAAAGCTGAGGGAATTCAGGGGCCCTCATATATTGCTGGTGGGGGTCTAAAATGTCAGGGTTTTTTTGGACAGCAATTTGTTAGTATTTATGAAAATTAACAATACATACCCCTGTAATACAGCATTTCTATTTCTATAGGTATACTTATACATGTGGCATGATTTATTTATAAGGTTATTTGTTATAACATTGTAACAGCAAAGATTTGCAACATTCTGAATCACTGTCCATTATGGACTAGTTAAAGGAACATGCACTTCTATAAAATGGAATACTATGTAGCTATATAAAATGTTGATGCAGTTTAGGTACTGAAATGAAAAATCCTCTAAGATTTATTATGTGGGAAAAAAATGGTGTAAAACAATATGTGTGATAAGACTCCTGTGTAAAAAGAAAGGAATAAACTGATACATATTCAGATAGCTTGTAAGCACATAAAATATCTCCCACAGAAGGAAAAATGCATATGGTAGAACCAAAATCTATCTCTATTTAAGAATTACACTATAAACCCCCTCTTAGGAATCCTAATTTTGTTCTTCTGAAATTACATCTATTTTGGCATAGCAAAGGGGATTTTTTTCTTTTTTTTTTCTTTTTTTTTTTCTTTTTTTTTTTCTTTTTTTTTTTTAATTTTTTTTTTCAAAGTTTTTTATTTATTTTTGGGACAGAGAGAGACAGAGCATGAACGGGGGAGGGGCAGAGAGAGAGGGAGACACAGAATCGGAAGCAGGCTCCAGGCTCTGAGCCATCAGCCCAGAGCCTGACGCGGGGCTCGAACTCACGGACCGCGAGATTGTGACCTGGCTGAAGTCGGACGCTTAACCGACTGCGCCACCCAGGCGCCCCGGGGATTTTTTTCATTAAGATAAAAATTACAGTGTTCCTTTTGGGAAAGTACAGTACTGACTGGCTAGTCTAACTCTCTGACACAGCAGTTCTCTTATACAGTATCCCAAATAATTGGTTATCTATCATGTGTCTGAACACTGTTATTGATAGGACTTGCTTTACCCTCCCAAGGTAGCTATTAGTTTCGTTCACTTTGCTACAATGAGAAAAGATCTGTCTAGGGCAGGGCAGAGATCTGGGAACTGGACATTACTAGTCTGAAGGTACTGAAAAATTCAAATTCATTTCATGAAATGAGGGGTCAGATTGTTGTGGGGAATCTTGTAAACAGTGTCCATTGTTCGGATTTGAGGCAGTGAATTCTCTTGCTAAATAGTGTTAGAATTCCTTTTTATGTGAGGCTAAAGTCTACCCATATTTACCTCTTGTATTTCTTCTGTTTATTAGATGTTAACTCTGATCTGTGACCATTATTTAAATAAAAGGTCTTCAGATATTTGAAAAAGGCATCAGATTAAAGAACCTTGTTCTTTTGACTGTTCTTCATATTATACAATTTCCAGACTTTATTATCCTGTTTCTGTGGATATTCTTCAATGGACATGTGGTATGCAGAAGCGAACACAAATTTCTAGATAGGATCTGAATATGCAGAGGATAGTAGGGCTCTCACCTGCCTTGTTTTAGATGATGATGATGATGATGATGATGGTGATGATGATGATGGTGTGTGTGTGTGTTTTAATGCTAAGAATACATTAGTTCTTTTGGCACTTAAGGCACATTGTTGTCTCATTTTGAGTTTGAAGTCCATTAGAGTACCTAGACATTTTTCATATGAACTGCTATTAATTATTGTCTCTATAGTTACTGTACTTTTTATTTTTTATATAAACTGTTATAATTCTCATTTGTTCATTGTAGACAATTTTTTTAAACATTTCGAAAAGCAAGAAGGAAATTCCAAATGGCACTCATCATAGCCTCTATTAATACTTCATTGTGTATCCTTGCAGGGATTCTCTGGAATAGTGTTCTTTAAACTGCAGGATGCTACTCAGTGGTCAGCTATGAAGTCAATTTAGCGAGTTACAATTAGCATTCAAAAGAAAAAAGAAACAGAACCATGTAAAATGGAAAATATTGCTTTGCATTATACACAGAAGAGTAAATATTGTTCCATTGAAAATATCTTAATTTAGTGTATATATATATATACACACACACACACACACACACACACACACATGTGTGCAGTGGACCAAGATGTACAATATATTAGGATTGATCACATTTGATCAGTGGACAAACTTTCCTTCTTTTCCCTTTCCTTCTTTTCTTTCCTTTTTATTTCTTTCTGTGTCACCATCCATCTTGGCAAATGTTCAGCCAGCTTTGAAGCTGCCTGCTTAAAAGATCAACCAGCTCACTATGTCCTTTCATTTCCACATGAATTCCATGAGAGACTTTATCAGATTTTTTCCTAGGTATCTTATATGAGGCACCATACACAGCAATTATAAGAACAAAGCCTTTGGAAGAAGAGTGTTCTGGGTTTGAATCCAATGCCCACAAGTGACTAACTCCATGACCTTGAGTAGATTGCTTTAATCTCTATATGACTCAGTTTCCTCATTTTTAAAATACAGTAATTATATTTTCCCTAATAGGGTTATTATAAGGATTAAATGAGATAATAATTAAAATATTAAGTAAAGTCAGTATTCAATGAGTGTTGACATTACTGTTAATAGCTTTAGTGTGTCTTTAATTTTCCAGGTTGATAATTCTAAGAGAAGATTATTAAAATCTTCTTAATGAAGAATTCTTAATGAACTCACAATAGGTCTTGATGAGCAAGTGTTTCCTTTCATAAGAGCTACAAATCATCTATTAAATAATTATTTTTAAAAGATGTATTCTAGAAATTTGCTAGGGATTATATGACTGTCTCTATTCTCTCTAATTGCTATCCTTTACTCTTTGAGAATCAGGATTTATTTTCCAGTCTCAGTTTTCTGCCACAGTCAGTGGTCATATCTATACTTCATGAGAGAATTTTGAATTAGAATTTGTCTGGGACTGAAGAGTTGAAATCATTCATTTAAGACAGCCAGGTACTCTTATTGTCTCTCTATCTATCTTAGCTTTCAGTTAGCTCCTAACCATGTTTATTATACCTTTTTCAGTTTGAAGATCATTCTTGATAGAACTAATAGGAATTGAATAGTTCCACTTTCTCTATCATTTGTTTCCATTCATTCAGCGAGTATTTATTGAGCAGCTAAGTACATGGGATTGTTCCTGGTGCTTGAGAAACAAGGCCCAGGAAACAAGACTTGTCCTCAGAGTACCAGTGTGGGTGTGTGTATATATATATGAGTGTGTGTATGAGTGAGTGTGTATAGAGAAGAATTGTTGAGCATCAGGGAAAGAAGGAGGGATCACAACATTCCATTTATAATGTTTCTCTTTGTTTTAAAATGTCAAGATCTCTCTGTGCTTTATTCATCATTTCATTAAACTTGAGGACAGAATTATTGTTTTTGCCAACCATGTATTCTCAGTCTATTCCACTAGACATGAGTTGCATCTCACAGTGCAGTGAATCCAAGTATTGTTCAGAGCCAGATGTTGCCCTTATAGAGCCATCTATACAACAAGCTATTCCTTTTCCATAGTTGTGGTTATTTTCCAATATCGCTACTTTACATGGGTAGGAGAGATGAAAACACCTCAGTTTCAATGTCCTGTAATTTTCTACCTAGGACTTTAAAGATTTCTTCTGACACAATCCTGTGAATGTGGTAAAGTGGAAAGAGCATACATAATCTTTGGAATCAGAGAAATTTGTGTTCAAACTCTGATATCCCCTCCAGTTAGCCATGTGATTTTCTTTTCTTTCTTATGAACTTCAAACCTAAATTTCCAAATATGCAGAATGGGGCTAATAATACTTATCTTGGTGAATGTTAGTGATCTCCTACTGTTCACCCCACCCTGCCACACCTGCCAACTTGAATTAGTAGACTGGTTAGTGGTTGAGGATTGCCACTACATCTGATCTCAGCCAGAATGCCTAGAAGCAATAGGACTGTTAAGTTTTCAAAGCCTCTCTTGCATTCTGAGATGATCTGCTTCAAGAAAATACCACTTTCTGCTTAACTAAGTCACATCTATAGGGGAGCATTCATCTCTGTGCTCACTTTTCAGAGTGTCAACCTCATGTTTCCTCCTACTCTGGCTAATAACAGGAGTCCCCTAATCTTAATGAAACTTGGTTCCTTCCTGTGAACTTTCCTTATTTTCTATGTCAATGGAATTCTCTTTCAAAGTTGAGAGACTTGGATCTTGGATCTTTTCCCTTTTCTGATTACTCTGTTTACTTGCTAACCTGTTGTTTTTACTGAAAAGACAAAAATGTGCCTAGACATATTTAAGAGTCATTATACATTAAGTTCATAATTAAGAGTAGCCTTACCTCATGAGAATATATAAAAGTTGGCAGAAGTTTTTCTGGGGTAGGGTGGGGTGGAGAGGAGGGATGTGATAATAATAACAATGTTGGACTAAGGAAGATAAAATATATCCATTTGTTTTGGAATTCACTATTTAATTAGATGTTTTTTGGAGAATGTTTTTCTGATAAATTCACATTTTGAAACCAGTATAAAATAGTATCTCATCCTTTCACAACTTAGCTTAAAGGAAATTACATATGTTGTCTAAATAATGCCTTATTGAATTTAACATATTCCTAGTGAAAATTTCCTCAGGCCATTGATTCACAAATTTTAATTAACAAAGTTGAAATTAAGATTCCTTTAAAAACACTGAATGTAGTCATGAGCCTTCAGACTTTGAAAATTAGGGTCACAAGTTTCCATTTATAAATAGAAAATTCTCAAGTCGTATTAGAAATGAGATTTTTGAAAAAAAAGAAATGAGATTTTTGATTGAAGAATTATTATGTACTAGTTAATAAAAAACGAGAATTAAAGTGTATTTTGCCAGAGTGATTTTTGTCATTACTGAAAGTATGAACCAACCTATTCTAACCTATATTATAAATGGGAGTTATTTGAAAATCAATAATTTTTACATAGTTATTGGTGTGAATAGTGAGTTTGATGAAATCTGTATTTTGTAGTTTTGTGTTTCTTGTAAAATTCTGCCACTGCTTAACTTCTTCCAGTTACTTGAAAAAAATCTCCCATCTTTTGCATTTAAACCATCTTTCTTATGGGACTGTTTTTCAGTCTTGCCATAATTGGGCTCACTTCAGCAAATGCTTGTTGAGTCTCTTTGTTGGGCACTATCCTAAGAATGTGGGATCTGAAAATGAGGGAGACAGGTGTTTTGCTTTAAAGGGTCTTCTAGTATACTATGGGAGAATGACATATGCATTTTCATTATCATATTTAGATCTCAGAGCAGGTCAAATACCTGAGAATTTTGTTAATAGAAAGCGTTTATTTAAGTGCCTAGCAGTTTATTCCATTGTATTGGGTGTAGCACACACAGGATGTTACATAGGTATGAGTTACACTCTGTTGCTTACCACAGTCTGATACAGACATTGGCCTTAGAATAAGAATTGCTTATATGTATAAATATAAGATATGATCAAAGAGCTCAAATTTGTGAGAAGAGAAATCATATGTAATACATGGTGTTTGGACTTTTTCATAGGGATTAGGAAAATGATTAGATTCTCACCTAACAGGTCATGGCATAATAAATTCTACCTGGAATAGTAGTAAAATTTAAAAAAAAAAGGAAGCCACTGGTGAATTAGAAAAAGTAAAATTGAATATTAAATATCAGAAGGGAAAGGAATTTCAGTGTCTAAAAGCAAAGAAACATGACAGTAAGGAAAACATGGACTGGTTTGATTAAAAATTTTTTTTACATAAAATCATTAAAAGGGAAAAATGTACTATTAGAAAACAAAGTGGACAATATTGATGTTGCAGCATATATAAAATACATTTTACAGGAAATATTAAATTCTTGAGTAAGATATATAAGGGATGATCATAAAAATAATAAATATAATACTCTATATAGTTTGTGAAATTAGTTTCTTTTAGTCTCATAAAAAAAGTAGTTACAGGGACTAAAGTTAGAACCAAAAAGTAAATTTTTTTATTGTTTATTATTTTTGAGAGAGGGAGCGAGAGAGAGAGCAAGCAGGGAAGGGACAGAGAGAGAGGGAGACACAGAATCGGAAGCAGGCTCTAGGCTTTGAGCGCTCAGGACAGAGCCTGACGCGGGGCTCGAACTCACAGACCACGAGATCATGACCTGAGCTGTAGTTGGCTGCCCAACTGACTGAGCCGCTCAGGCACTCCCCAAAAGAGTAATTTATGAAAGGATTGACTAAATTTCTAATTAATAATACAAACTGTTGTAAGAATCACATACTCAGTGAAATTCCAGCATAAATCAGGTACTTATTCATTCTGCATTCTGCAAATATTATTTGAAGATTTAATATGTGCCAGATACCACACTAACTGCTAAAATAATAAACATGAATAACAAAGAGCTCTTTCTCAAGGTATTCACAGTCTAGGGACAGAACATTGCTTTACCTCCTTTCTTCTCTTTCTTTTGTAAGGCGAGTCCCATCAACCCAGCCATTCATCTGTTTATACAAAAAACAGAGTTCATGAATCCCTAGAGGTTATAAGACTTTATGCTAGGTGCAGGGATATTAAGACAAAAAATGATACTCTGTCATTGAGGAATTTATTCAAGGAGATGGGCAGAGGAAACAGTGGTTAAGAGACATCAGAGGTAGATGCCGTTCCAGAAAATAGCTATCTCTAGTTCTCATGGGAAAATATACACTGTGTTGGCAGATCTTACAAATTAACACCAAAATAATAATGCAATTTATTTATTCAAAGTTTACACTTTAAATACAATTAAAATGTTACTGTTCTTGGGGCGCCTGGGTGGCTCAGTCAGTTGAGCGTCTGACTTCGGCTCAGGTCATGATCTCGCGGTTTGTGAGTTCGAGCCCCGTGTCGGGCTCTGTGCTGACGGCTCAGAGCCCGGAGCCTGCTTCGGATTCTGTGTCTCCTCCTCTCTCTGCCTCTCCCCTGCTCATGCTCTGTCTCTCTCTGTCTCTCAATGATAAATACACATTAAAAAAAAATTAAAAAAAAAAAACAAAAAAAAATAAAATGTTACTGTTCTTTCCAGATATAATACTTACTGAAATAATCAAATCCTTATGAGAACATTGTTTCTTGTCAAAGACCCTATACAAGTTTGTTAAGATATAAGCAGATTTTACTAAATATCTGTCCTTGTGATTTGTTAGTGGTTATTCAAAGGCTAAAAGAGTCTTCTTTTTGACACAATTATTACTGATAGAATGAAGTGCATGCAGAAGATGAGCACAATACCCAAGAACTTTGTAGAGATCAGTTATGTGTTTTTCCTATTTTCATGTAATACTTTTTATTTGTCTTGTGGTATCTTGTTCTTCCAATTTTTAGTCTTCCTCTCTTTCCTTTAGTTTTATTTCTGTCTTATAGTTAATTTGATCTCTATGTTACATTATAATATCCTAATTTTTCTCAAAGTTTATTCACGTGGTCCATTTTACATGAAAAAAAAATGTTCCTAGGTATATAAATGCTCAAAAATGAGTATGATTTCTTAAAACATGTTTGTGTGCCATGTAAACTTTGAAATAAACTACACATATTGTATGTTAGAGAAATACAGAGGTTAGTTTTTAATAATAATTAAGTATGTATAATAATATATTTAAAATATATATTTAATAAAAATATATTTAAAAATAATGCTTAAAAATGGATTTATTGATATAAACCATTACTTGTATTGACTAAAGTGATTTCATGAACTATACCCAATTGAACTTTTCTTTAACTAACTTAAATATTTTTAAATGGGAATTACTGAGGAGGCATTGAAGTACTAGTCTAGGGGAGGAATGAAAGCCTCAGGGAACCAGATGTCCCTTTGTGGTAGGTCTATCTAAATACTTCCTGTTAAGGGGCACGTAGGTGGCTCAGTCGGTTAAGTGGCCGACTTTGGCTCAGGTCATGATCTCACCGTTCATGAGTTCAGGCCCTACATCAGGCTCTGTGCTGACAGCTCGGAGCCTGGAGCCTGCTTCAGATTCTGTGCCTCCCCTCTTTCTGTTCCTCCACCCTCATACTCTGTCTCTCTCCGCTCTCAAAAAATGAAGAAACATTAAAAAAAAAATCAAATACTTCCTGTTGAAATTGACCCCTAATGGCTTATAATCAGGACTAAAGTTCTATGAAGATGAAAGAGCAAAATTACTTGCATGCAACTTTTTTTTTTTTCAAAATGTGCACAAAGTCTTGAATTCATTAGTCTTCCTTATGGCCATTCTGTCATATATCTGGTGTTTGGACCAAATATAGTTTTTTCCATATAGAGCTTGGGTTAGAATCTCATTCTGATCCTGTGCTCTTCCTACACACTTTTCCAGTTTTATTTATAATAGAAAATTGAAGAAATAAAACCACATGGCAGAGGTAGGAAGTGAAAATAAATCAAAACTCATACTTAACAAATGCATCCCATTTGAATGCTTGTATAGGCACCTTGAGTCACTTTTAAACAGTCACTTGCTATAGACGTACACTCAGAGATTGACATCTTAGAATCATAAAACATCATATTGGGTGTAAGTAAGGGGCAGTGATTTGCATTAAGTTGCTGCTTAAATTGGTTAATTGGCTTTCTACAGAACTCCCTTGTTTAATTTGGTTTTGAAATAATAACAGTTATAGCATTAAAAAGCATGCTTCCCGAGCAAAAATTTGCATGCTGTATGTAGTTTAGCTGTTCAGTTCTTATTATCAGGAACCAATCTGCAAAGGCCCTAGAGCAAAAATTATCCCCACATAGATTTCCTCTGGGGAAGGATTATAACTGGAAAGTCAGTGAGCTGAAGAGAGTTAACATTCTTGGGTTATAAACGTCATAGAATAGGTGAATAGTTGTTCTGAGGAGGTATACAAGTATTATTCTTTCACTGTTACTCATGAGTATCTCTATGGGAATTGATAAGGAACAATTGTAGTGTAAAGGTGATAAAAAAGAAATGGGTTTTCATAGATTAATGAAGAAAAGTCATTAGCTATAATCTATGTAGGAAGAGTTTAATGAAGAGTGGTTACTACATTTAGCTGAAAAGAAAAATGCCCATTTACTTCAATTAATGATTGTTTAACGTAAAATATGATTTATTATTTTCCATTTTACAGGTGGAAATTTTGTGATGTGTTTATGATGCAAAATTTTAAATTGCCTTTAACATTATGTTTTACAAATATTGATCGGTTGTGTTTTCACAAGCTTATGACTGATTTAAAAGGAGAAATATTGTCTCGTGTTTTGCATTGTTTTCTGATATATTTTTATATATAGACATGTGCTGCAATTGTAAGATTTATGGTAATTTAAATTTAGACTCTGGAAAACAAGACCTCCCCCTAGTGACAGTCTCTAACAATGTTTCTGAGAATTTAAGCATTAGAAAAACAGTACTATTTTATGTACTGTGCAGTTACACAAATACCTAGAGTCTAATCAGATTGCTATTTAAACTCTCCATAGTATATACAGAAAAAATAATGTTTATAATATCACTTGTTCAAACTGTGGTAAAAAATTAGTCAGTTTTAGAAATCAGATGTAATTTGGGCTATCACTTTTCCCTCTAATTGCACAAAAAATATAGTACTCATCTGTAGCCTTATTAAAATATGTTAGCAAATGTGTATTAGATATCAGTTGAGAAGATATTCAGTGGGAATATTCATGGGTAGTTACTAATACATATATTTTTACTATAGATTCTTTTTTTTACAATAGAAATACCAGTTTTTGTCTTAAATATGATCTTTTATACCTCTTATCCCAGCAATGTATGAGAATATATTTATTCTCTAATAATAGCCAATAATGTCTGTAATCTGTCTTTTAAGTATTTGCCAGTCTGATTGATAAATAGGAAATGATAGCTCATTGTTACCTTAATTTACAAATCTCTGAGTTTGAGCTTCTGTTTATGGAAATTGCCACTTGATTATCCACTTTTCTATTGGGTTGTTTATATCAACCTTATCAAGTTTTAAGGACTATTTTATACCATAGAATTTAATTGCCCTCTTTAATGCTTTTTTCAAATACATGGTTTGTTGATTTTGTTCAAAATATCTTTTGCCATGTGAAAGTTTTAAAGCTTTGTGTAGTCAAATATATTTTATAATTTTATAATATATTCTATTATGATCATGAAAGTCTTCTAAAACTACATTATGCATATAATATGCTGTATTTTTAACCGGATTTTTGTTGTTTTATTATTTTATATTTAAGTCTTTAATCCTAAATTTTTAAAGATATGTTGTAAAAGAGTCAACTAATTTTAGTTTCTTCCAGGTATATATATTTAATTTTGCCAGTACTATTTATTAAGCTATGCACTCTTTTCTCCTTACTGGCCTATTATTATTTGTGAGATTATCTATCTGGTAATCATATTATCTTCTACTCTTTGTTTTTATGTTAATCCCATGTTTTGATAATAGAGGTTTTTTTTGGCAAATTCTCATATGTACATGTACCTTCTAGCATTTTTTTTCTTCAAATTTTGGGCATCTACTCTTCAATATAAATTTAGGAAAATCTTATCCACTGAAGGACAAAATTGGGATTCTGATTTGGATTTTATTAAATATACATAGTAACATTGAGAGGCAATATTTTTAATATTAGGAATTCTTATTCAAAGCATTAAATAACTTTTCATTTTTGGAATGTCTTTATATTCTCTAATAAGATTTTAGTGTTTTCTCTGTAAAGTTTCTGTGATCTTTCTTACTGAAAATAGTCCTAAGTATTTTATGCCTTTTTGAGTACTTCAAATGAAATTTTTTGTTTTTACTGTTTTTAACCTTCTTAACCAATTCTTATTCTAGTAATTTCCTTTCACTAGAACTTTCAATTAAGTGTTTTCTTTTTTTCTTTTTTCTTTTTTTGAGACAACATGCACGTGCAGGTGCCAGAGATCAGGGGAGGGGCAGAGAGAGAGAGAGAGAGAGAGAGAGAGAGAGAGAGAGAATCCCAAGCAGACTACCCACTGCCCACTGTCAGCACAGAGCCCTACACAGGGCTCCATCTCAGGAACTGTGAGATCATGAACTGAGCTGAAATCAAGAGTTGGGCGCTTAACCTACTGAGCCACCCAGTCCCTTTTTTCTTTCCTTTTCCTTTTCCTTTTCCTTTTCCTTTTCCTTTTCCTTTTCCTTTCCTTTCCTTTCCTTCAAATGTTTTATTTATTTTTGGGGGAGGGAGAGAGAGAGAAAGAGAGAGAACATGAGAGAATGAGTGAGGAAGGGGCAGAGAGAGAGGGAGACAGAGGATCTGAAGCCAGTTCTGGGCTTATCGCCGAGAGCCCGATGTGCGATGTGGGATGTGGGACTTGAACTCACGAACCTTGAGATCATGAAGCTGAAGTTGGTCCCTTAACTGACTGAGCCATCCAGGTGCCCCTCCTTTTCTTCCTTCCTTCCTTCCGTCCTTCCTTCCTTCCTTCCTTCTTCCTTCCTTCCTTCCTTCCTTCCCTTCCTTGTACCATGTTTTTCATGGGTTTTCATGTTCCATTTTATGTGTGGTCTGATGTTTGGCAATGGTAATGCTACTGTTTAGAGACAGTGCACATTAGGATTTAGACTACATGGAAGAGTCACCCATTATTCTCTATTGAAGCTTTAATTCATACAGAGTATTTGAGTGGGGATGCTTGCAAGAATAAGCAACTCTATAGCTTTATTAGTTATATTATTAACTTAGCTCCACATTATGTTTTGTTCCCTACTTAATTATGTTTTATGCACCTTTTTCCTTTCTTTTATTTTTTTAAGTTTATTTATTTATTTCGAAAGAGAGGGCAAGTAGGAGAAGGGCAATGAGAGACAGAGAGAGAATTCCAAGCAGGCTCCTCACTGTCAGCCCAGACCCTGACATGGGGCTTGAACCCATGAGCCATGAGATCATGACCTGAGCTGAAATCAAGTGTCAGATGCCCAACCAACTAAGTTACCCAGGCATCCCTCTTTTATGCACCTTTTACCTCATGCATGATCAATCATTAACTTTGCCTTTTTCACCCCTACTCCCTGTTTACTTACTGATTATAGAAACCTCATCGTGACTAGATGGTAACATTTGTCTTGAAATTATCTGACATATCTGATCATACCAGGTCCCAAATGGTATATTATTACCCAGAAGAATGTGTACCTCCAGATTGGTTCAAGCTCTCCCCCACCCTCTACCAAGGTTTTAAGAGACCCATCACCTGCCTTTCATATATTCACTTCATTCCCCAAACATACATAAGCTATCCCTAGACTCAACTGGGCAACGTAACTTTGGGAACAGTCCTCTTCTTCGGGTTGGGTTGCCCATCTGATAATAATGCTTTCTTTGCTTCAGAACCTATGACTTAGACGTTGGCTTGCTGCTTGTGTGCACAGGCAAGTTTGAGTTTGTAAAACTATGTACTTGTACTTTCTCCTCAGTCTCATTGTATCATTTTATTGGAAGAATTTTGTGTGTGTGTGTGGATAAAGAGCTAGAAAATAGAATGGGAAGTATCAGTAGTAAAATATTTGACATCTGATTATTTTTCTTTACCCATACTAGATAACCTCCTTGGAATATTACTTAAAATAGGAAATATACATATTTCCCCCAACATTAACTATCCTCCCCGCCTGCCCCCCCCGCCATAATCTTGGTTTGATTGGTTTGACTAGTACTGCAAAAATACTTATACACTAAAGGATCCTTAGGGGAAAATAAAGAGGGATACCTGGATTGCCTGAAGAGCTATTCACAGTGGTTCTTTACATTGGTGTAATATGTACTTATGCTGCTCTCTTGGATGGAATGACAAACATAGAGATGATAATTAGACCTGTGGGCTAGTCATGGCTTTACTGCTTACAAGATGGTACAATCAGTGATTCTCCAAAAGTATCTTTTCCCCAGTTTTGTTTTTCCTTAATCATTTTGGGATTATGAACTCCTTTTTAACTCTGATGAGAATATAAAACTCCTCCCCAGAGCATGTTTACATGTACATATACATAGTTTTGCATGTTATAAAATTTGTGGGATTTGCATATGTCTTGAAGCTTGCCCATTGAAGGATCTCGTTCTTTTATCTCTAGCATGCATGACTTTAAGTATTCGTTCTAACACTAACCATTTATTTTATCATTGGTTAATCATTTAAACTCTCTGACCCTCAATGTTTTATCTACAAAGGAGTAGATTGGATCTGATGACCTCTAAAGCCTGCTGTAGCACTAACTTCCCAAAGGTTATTGCAGTATCATAGTCTAACTTGATGAAAGCAGTGTACTTTTATTATTCCACAATTATAGAGCTCATCCTAATTAGTATTTGCTATTAATTGAACTCTTTTGCACTCGTAAATTGTTTTTAATCTGATTTAACAGATGTTTATCAAGTACTGAATAAGTACAAAGCACTGTGTAGTGCTTATAAAGTTGAGCCTTTGCCCTTAAGGATTATAAAATGTAAGTTGAAAAGATGAGTAATATAATGAACGATGCTTAAGATATGAAGTGTGGGGGTTAAAAGTTATAATTGTCCTTTTAATATTTTTTTGAGATTGGAAAATTTTATCTATAAAGGGCCAGATAGTACATATGTGGTTTTTTGTACCATACAGACTTTGTCATAATTACCCAACTCTGCCATGGCATCACTCACAAACCTAGACAGCACCTAAATGGATAGGTATGGCTGTATTTCAGTAGAACTTTTGTTTAGAGAAACAGGCAGCGTGCAGGACTGTAGTTTGCCCACTCCTGAAATAAAGATTATATTCATCAAGGAGCACTTTAATAGAGGCGATGCGGTATGTTATGAAGGACTGATTGGCATTTAGATGGAGCAGAAGCAGTCGGGCAAGAATTCCAGGCTGGAGAGACAACGTGATCAAAGACTAAAGAATGTTTCAGAAACTGTTACATCATTTCAGATGGAGAAGCAGTTTAATTCATAATATTCAGTATTGGAAAGATTTCGTGAGAATTATATCCATTATCATGAGTCACAGGACCTTCAACCTTATTTTAACATTTTAAATGTTTTACTGCAACTTGTTTCAGGAAATTTGATAAAGGATGGATGACTTGGAGAGAATTGTGGGCTGTTACTTTTGGTGAAGGTAATCAAGAAAGAAAGCTCTTTCAAAAATTTTCTATTACATGTTCTTAGATTGATGAGGGAAATATCTCTCTTAAGAGTTTATTGAGATATAATTGCATAAAATATAATGCAATATATAGCACCTACTTAAAATGTATAATTTGATAAGTCTGAATTTACTTACGAATTGTCAAACATCACAACAGTCAGGATAGTAAATGTACCCATCATCTCCAGGCATTTGCCCATGCCTCTTTGTAATCCCCCTCTCACTTCTGGCCCCTTTCTTCACATCACCAAATGACTACCTCTTTGTCCTCTGTCACTATATATTAGATTGTATATTCTGTAGTTTTATGTAAATGGAATCTTATTGTATGTACTCTTTTTTTTTTCTTCTTTTACCAAGGTAATTTTGAAATTCATCCACGTTATAATTTGTGGTGACAGTTAAAATTCCATTCATGTCTTGGTCTTTGAGTTGTTACTAATTTTTTGCTGTCCTAAATAACACACTATGAACATTTATGTACAAATCTTTATATTGTTATATGATTTTTTTTGTTTTGGGTAAATACCTAAGAGTGAAATGGATGAATATTATGCTAGGTATGTGTTTAACTTTTTAAGAACCTGCCAGACTGGTTTTCAAAGTGATTGATCATTTCACATTGTAATCAACAGTGTGTGTGATTTCTAGTCCCACCACATTCTTGGCAACACTTGGTATGGTTAGTCTTTAACATTCTAATTGGTTTGTAGTGGTGGTATCATTGTGATTTTAATGTATATTTCCCTAATGTCTAATGATGTTTAGCATATTTTCATTTGCTTATTTTCCATTTACATATCTTTTTTAGTGAAGTGTCCACATCTTTTGCCAAATTTATTGGGTACTGTATTTTCTTATTGGGTACTGTATTTTCTTATTTATTGGGTACTGTATTTTCTTGTCAGAGTTTTAAAAATTCTTTATTTTTGTATACAAGTCCATTATCAGTTATATGATTTGCAAATACTTTCTCCTAGCCTTATTCTCCTAACAGTGTCTTTTGAATAGAAGTTATTAATTTTTCTTTGTTTGTTTTGAGAGAGAGATAGAGAAAAAGAGAATGTGTGAGCTCATATGAATGGGAGAGGAGCAGCAGGAGAAAGGGAGACTCTTAAGCAGGCTCTATGCTCAGTGCAGAGCTCGATGTGGGTAAGCCTTGAAGTTGGGTAGTGCCATGTCAGTCTTCCAATTTTGTTCTTCCCCTTCAATATTGAATTGGCTATTCTGGGTCTTTTGACTCTCCATATAAACATTAGAATCAGTTTGTTGATAGCCACAAAATAACTTGCTGGGATTTTGATTGGGATTGAGTTCATTCTGTAGATCAAGTAGGGAAGAACTGACATCTTGACAACACTGAGTCTTCATTTCCATGAACATGAAATTTCATTACACTTATTTTGATCTTCTTTGATCTTATTTTCATTGTGAGATGCTTTTTAAGTACAAATTTGATCTCTTTAATAGATAAAGGTCTATATATTTCTCTTGAATATATAGTTGCTCTTCTTGGGAGGTTTTCCATTTCATCTAATGATACTATTAAATTGTAAACTCTCTTTTTTGTCATTATTTTAGGTAGATGTTTATCAATCATTTTGATTTTTCTCCAAGAAACAGCTTCTGATTATATTGATTTCATTATGGCTTTAGATTGCTATTCTGAAGATTTTTGCTCTGATTATAATTAATCTGAGTATAATTATGATTTATGTATTTCTCTAAGTTCTATCAATTTTTGCTTTATGTATGTTGACATTCCCTTATTAGATGCATAAATCTTTAGAAATGTTATGTTTTCTTGATTAATTAATCCTCTTATTATTATGAAAACCCTTCATCCCTAGTGTTATTCTTTGCTCTGAAATCAAATTTTTCTGATATTAATATAGCCATTCCAGATTTCTTGTGGTTAGTGTTAGCATGATGTATATTTATTTATCCTTCTATATTTAGCCTATTTGTTTCTTTATATTTAAAATATGTTTCATGTAAGCAGTACATCTTTGGGTCTTGCTTTTTTCTTTAAATTCAGTTGTGTAATATTTGCCTTTTTTAAAAAATTTTTTTACATTTATTTATTTTTGAGAGACAGAGAGACAGAGCACAAGTGGGGAGGGGCAGAGAGAGAAGGAGACAGAATCCGAAGCAGGCTCCAGGCTCCGAGCTGTCAGCACAGAGCCCAGCGTGGGGCTTGAGCTCACAAACCATGAGATCATGACCTGAGCCGAAGCTGGACACTCAACCAACTGATCCACTCAGATGCCCCAGTAATATTTGCCTTCTAATGTTAGTGTTTATAAACAGTTTGCTTATTGTACAGTTATTAACATGGTGAGGTTTAAGTTTATCATCTTGCTATTTGTTTTCTATTAATTCCATCCCTATTTTGATATCCTTCTTTCCTTTGTCTTCCATCTTTTGGATTGAGTACTTTTAAAAATTATTTTATACTATCTAACTCATTGGCTTATTATTGGCTATATTTCTTCATTTTGTTATTTTAGTGATTAGTTCAGAATTTGGAGGATTTTTTTTTAACTTATCTGAGTCTACTCTCAAATGATATTATACCACTTCATATGTAATATTAGAATATTAGTATTAGTATTAGAATATTAGTATTCTGCTATTTTTCCCTTCTGATTCTTTATGCTATTGTTGTCATATATTTTACTTACACACGTTATATTCTCTACAGTACCTTCTTTTCTCTTTCCCCTTTTCTTCCTATTCCTTCCTTTTCCATCGCTTCTCTTTCTTTGCATCTTCTCTTTTTGGTTCTCTTTCTTCTCAGTTTTCTTTTGCATAGTTTCCATTGCTGTGTTTTCAAATTCATGAGTTTTTTTTCCTGATTTATATAATCTGCTGATAAATTGATATGTTGTACTTTTCACATCAGGCATTATTTTTTCATCTTTATAGTATGATTTATTTGTTTTTAAGTATCTTGTAATTTTCTTCTTGACTCTTAGGGTGAGGTCTTTCCTTTTATTTTCTGAAAAAAATATATTTCCATTTTCCTCATCATTTCATTTAGGCTTTTTGTCATAGATCTTATTTTTATATATGTATCAAACACATTTACATTATTTTTTCTTTAAGAACTCAGGTATCTTTTAACTAGATTATTAATATATCTTTTACCCATATATCTTGACATCCATTTTTATTCTTTTCCTTTCTCCCAGCATCTATTCATAGTCGTTTCTATAAGTAGTCCCTTCTGGTTCTCATATTTATCTCCCTTTTTTTTTTTTGACAGGAATTGACAGTTCGTTGGCAAATAAATTCTTGATTTCCTTCTGTTTGTATCCTCAGTTGACTAGTGCTATACACTTATTGCTGAAGTACATGGCAAACCATTTATTTCCCTTTCCCAAGTTCTAATAACCAATAAATTTGAATCCAACTGGATCTCCTAATAACAAGTTTATTATGTTTTCTGTTGTTCCACTGATTAGTCACAAAGCTCTTTGAAGCTTGGGAACATGTGATTAAATAACAAACAACAAATGAGGACTGTAGAAACTCAGATATCAGTATGGCTGATAGTGGTTTTAAATGCCTTCATAAAGAGGATTAAATTGAGCAGTTTAAACATTTAAGTAATAAGGAATAAATGAGAATGACAGTAAATGCTGGCTGTGTGATAACTTAATATTATATGAGAGAGCATCTATAAGAGTGAATTGATTATCCATTTGACTAAGTTCTTCAGAGATAATTTTTAGCATTACATTTACCTAATGCTTCCCATTAACAAAGGAAGAATAGTTCTTAAAGTAAATGTTAAAATTTTAAATAGTGTTTTAATGGACTAAGACCAGCATTTTCTTCTGGAGAAAGTAATCTTTACAATGAAAATGTAATTAATAGAAAACTATGATTTAATTTGCAAATCATTAATTTTGTACATTAGCATTCATTCAATGAATACTTTTGAATATATCTACATAGGATATGAATTGGTCTGTTTGGCACGTACAGCATTTGAAACAATATTTAAATTAGTGGCTCACATTTAAAAATCAGGAGGTTTCATATATAGCCCTGACTTTCTGGAATTTTTTAATAAAAAGAACCACATGATTTCACCACACTAGTTTGCCTTCTATCAATGAACAGTTGGCTGGAACAGCATAGCAGCTGCCCACTTCGAGTAGGCACTTCTTACAGCACCATATTTCTTACTCATTTATGTTGTCTTCTTGGCCATTATGGCCATTTGAAACTATGATTCTTGATGTCCTGTGTGTATGATACTCTGAGAGATACATGATGGATATTTCCAACGATGATATTAGAGGAGATAAATGTTATGCAAGGAAAAAAAATGATAAGCTACATAAGAAAGGCTATTATTTTAACCATCACAGAATATTAGATTCCCAAACAGTTATGCTAAGTGGCCATTTTCTTTTCCATATTTATGAACAGTTGTGCACAGCCTTACTTATCAATAAACTATGTACAAAATCTGAACCTGCCCATGTAAGAATGTTGGAGAAAGAACAATAATATGAAGAATGGGAAAGTAAAAGATGTGATGTGTATCTTTTTTTTTACTAAGTGTCCCAAAATGTTGTTCATAGACTGATAGACTAAGATTTTCCTTTAATCCTTTTTTTTTTTTTGACTCAACTGTTTAACAGTTAATCAGTTATTATCACTGAAACTTTTAGCTACTTACAGTGGACATCAAGTATTTTCTCCATGTAATGCGTCTTCCCTCATTTTCTGAGTAAGTCATCACTCCAAAAAATGTACACACATATGAATACTTCACTTTATCCATGAGGCCTGAACAAGAGCTAGCACCTTCTATGCTCAACTTTCGTCCACAGTTGTTAATTCAGTGATCTAAGCTGGGCCAGTAAGAGATTTTTTTCACGTATTTAAAAATTTTTTTTATGTTTATTTCAGAGAGAGAGAGGGAACGTGTGTGCGGGAGAGGGGCAGAGAGAGAGAGAGAGAGAAAGAGAGAGGGAGGGAGGGGGAGAGGGATTCTCAAGCAGGTTCTGTCCTGGTTAGCACAGAGCCTGATGCGGGGCTCGATCTCATCAAGGGCCGTATCTCATGAACTGTGAGATCATGGCCTGAGCCGAAATCCAGTCTGATGCTTAGCTTACTGATCCATGCAGGTGCCCTCCCTATTTTTTAAACAGATGCAGGGATAAGGGTGAATGTTGTAGAATACTCCTTTTCTCTCTGGTCCTGAAGGTTAGAGAATGGAAACTGAGAAGCTGCTAGTGGCTGTCTCTGAGGAGGTAGGCAAGTTCAGTCTGTAAGGGGGGGGGGGACAGAGCCAACCCAAAGGAGATACACAGCAACATAGTAGATAGTCCTGTCAATATCTGTCATTTGGAGGCCAGCCCTATCATTTATTCTTCATAGTTTGTTTACATGTACCAAAAGCAATTCCCCCTTTAAGCTAGATGGAACACATGCCATTTACAGCCAAGATATTTCTGATTAACACACCACTATATTGTTTCAACTTTAATAATAGTTTAATCTAACAATTATTTTTTAGTGCCCACAATTTCAAAGAATCTGCTAAGTGTTTATGGAATTCAGAGAAGAATAATATATAGGTTTTGCTTTCATTGAAATCTAGAAAGAGAGAATAGGAAAATCCATAAAGCTAGAATAATTTAGAGTCATATGAGCCATACAAGAAAAATGTAATTAAAAGAGGAAGCAATCATTATAATCATTATCTTGAGGGAATTGGTTTTCAGGGATGTTTCTTGTACAGTGTGACATTTGAGGTGGATTGGATCTTTCTTTCTTTCTTTCTTTCTTTCTTTCTTTCTTTCTTTCTTTCAAGAGAGTGTGAGTGGGGGAGAAGGGCAGAGGGTGAGATAGATTTATTTATTTATAAATTTAAATCCAAGTTAGTTAACATATAGTGTAGTAATTGTTTCAGGAGAATTTAGTGATTCATTACTTACATGTAACACCCAGTGCTCATCCCAACAATTGCCCTCCTTAATGCCCATCACCCATTTATTTAGCCCATGCCCCCACTTAACTCCCCTCCAGCAACTCTGTTTGTTCTCTGTATTTAGGAGAAAGAGGGAGAGAGAGAGAGAGAGAGAGAGAGAGAGAGAGAGAGAGAGAGACAGAGATAGAGAGAGATAGAGAGAGAGACAGAGAGAGAGAGAGAAAGAGAAAGAAAATGAGAATCTTAGGCAGGCTCCATGCTCAGCATGGACCCTGACCTGGGCTTGATTCCATGACCCTGAGATCATGACCTGAGCTGAAATCAAGAGTTGGAAGCTCAACTGACTGAGCCACCCAGGTGCCCTGAGGTGGATTTGATTTCTGTGGGAGGACATGAGAAGGCATTTCATGCCAAGGAAAAGAATGAATAAATGCATTGAGTTTGGAAGTATGGAACATTTTTCAACGATAGTAAATGATACAGTTTGGTTGTAGGTGGCTAAGATGTTTAGGCTGGATGGGGAAGACATGGCTATGTTGTAGAGGCCTGGCATGTGGAGGTCAGTTTGCTATATTTGATGAACATGAGGGGAGATTATTGAATATTTTTTAGAGTAGATGTGCCTTGATTAAAGCTGCATTTCAGGATTAGTTTTGTAGTACTGAATCACCTAGATTTATGTAAGGTGAACCAACAGGAAACTTTGGTAAATATGAGAATTACCAAGTCTCGGAGTGATGATGACCTGAAATATATCTGTGAGTGTGGAATGGAAAGGGGATGGATGTCAGGTAGAAATGACATGTTGGGTGAAGAAATCAGAGAAAGCTCAAGACATTTCTAATATAGGTGATTAGTTTGGTGGTAACACTAATAACCAATGAAGATTAGAAACCCTATCAACCTCTAATCTTTAGCATCCAAGTCATATACCACGTATATATTACTTTAAGTAAAGGGCTAAGCTTTTCGCTCCTGATGCAGTTTTTCTTTGTCTTTACCTGTATAATCAGAAGACCAAATAATTTGGAGTCAGCTTAATCTGGTTTTAAATCTAGACTTAACTGTTTTATAGCTGTGAGACTTAGAAAAGATACTTAACTTTTTAAAATCTCAATTTTGTTACCTCTAATATGAATATAATAGGGTTAACCTCTTATGGGTACTCATGAGAATTAGGCGAGATAATACATGTAAAAACAACAGAGAGTGTGCCTGGGATATAGCAAGGATTCAGTAAATGCTTCCTTATTGTAGGCATTGATGTGCTATGTCTACAAATCCATAAGCCATTCCTTACTAAGGATGCAGTGTGAAAAGCCTCTTTTTAAACAAAAAGTGGAAATTGCTTTCAATTTCTATCTAGGGTTATCTGGGGTAAATTCCTAGTCTATTTTTTTTTTTTTTTACAATTCCATAGCATTCCCCAAACTTTTGTCATATTTGCCTTGTATGCATAACTTGGTTTCCACCTTCATTTCTTGATTCATATCCTCCATTGGATCTAAACCCTATTCTGAATCAGGCTACTAAGGAATTGGTTTCTATATCCTGTTTAGTTCCTGTTATTCACACTCACAGATGCTCCACCTTATCCTGTGAGGCTGCTCCTCATATATCTTCAAAGTAGATCAATTACATAAAATATTTCCATAGCCAACTACTTGACTTTAGTCATTATTATGGCTTATAAACACTTGATATCATTGCCTACCTGTGTGATTTCAGCTTTTTCATCTCCTAGCCTGTTATCACTTTTGTTACTTCTATTGATGTGCATAAAGTCAGTGTTTCATTGACATACTCTGCCTATCATCTGGATGTTAGTAGCCATTTTTCCACTTCATTGATGGTTACTGGCTAAATCTCAGATTAATATTTTGAAAATTTTCAGGTGACCTTGTCGCTTAAATTTTGTGTTATTAAACTCAATTTTATAGTCCATTATTTTTTGACAAGAGTACCAAAACAGTTGAATGAAGAAAGAAGAATTCTTTTCAACAAATAGTGCTAAGACAACTGGATATGCTCATACAGAGAATGAAGTTAGATAGCTCTACTTCACACACCATACACAAAAATTAATTTAAAATGGATCAGATGCCTAAATGTAAGAGCTAAAACTATAGAACTCTTAGAAAAAAATTATGAAGAAATCTTAATGACCTTGGTCTTTGCAGTATTTTTGAGATATGACTCCAAAAGCACAAACAACAAAAGGAAGAATAGATAAATTAGATTTATCAACATTTAAAGCTTTTGTGCTAGAAATTATATTATCATAAAGTTGAAAAAAAATGATCCATATTTATGGGAGAAAATGTTTTCAAATTATATATCCGATATGGGATTTATATCTAGAATATATAAGTAATTCCTACAACTCAGTACTAAAAAGACAAATAATCCAATTAAAAATGCATAAAGAATCTGAATAGATATTTTACCAAAAAGGTTATACAAGTGGTAAATAAGCATATGAAAAGCGTCATTACACATTGGGAAAATGCAGTTCAAAATCACAGTAACATACCACTTTATACCCACTAAGATGACTGTAATTAAAAAGTCAGATAAACAGAATGTGTTGGTGAGGTTGTAGAGAAATTGGAACCCTCATAGGTTGATGAGGGGAATGCAAATGGGTGCAGGGGTTTTGGAAAACAGTTTAGTAGTTCCTTAAATTATTCAGCATAGAAGTTCCATATGACCTAGAAATTCCACTGCTAGCTATATTTCTAAGCAAAATGAAAACCTGTGTTCATCTACACAAAGACTTATACATGAATGTTCATAGCAGCATTATTCATAATAGCCTAAAAGTACAAACAACCCAGTTGTTCATCAGCTGATGAATGGGTAAATAAAATCTTGTGTATTGGAATATTATCTGGCAATAAAAGTGAAGTATTGATATATTCTACTACATGAATGAACCTTGAAAACATTACAGTAAGTCAAAGAAGCCAATTGCAAAAGATCACGTACTGTGTGATTCCTTTTATTGAAATGTCCAGAATTGGTAAATCTCTATAGAGACAGAAAGTAGATTATTGGTTTCTTAGTGTTGGGAGAGGAGGGAATGGGATGAAAATGAGTATGAGTTTCTTCCGGGAAGGATGAAAATGTTCTAAAATTAACTATTGTGATTGTTGTACAACTCTGTGAATTTGCTAAAATCCATTGAATCATACACTTCAAATGGTTGAATTTTATTTATGTGAATTGTATCTTAATGATGAAATTAAAAAAAAATCAAGAACCCTTGGTTTCAAGTTTGGAGGAAAGTGATAGTGTATAATTTTCAAAACATGGGGAGAGTATAGAGGTGGGAAACTTAGATGAATTGAAAACAATTGAATGAATTGAATAAGTAAGGCGGGGGATGCAGCTTCTATCCCACAGGTGGGAAGAGCCTTTCTGTTTGGAGAATGCACCCTTGAGAACCTTTGTTTGAGTATCTCAGTGAGTGAAATAGGAGTTGGGTTTTTATTTCATGATTAGCAAAATAAGCTGGCCAGTTAATCTCTTCATACTCCTGCATATAAAATAGTGTGACCTCCAATCTTTTTTTTTTTTTTTTTGGCCACCTCTAATCTTAATTAAAATTTGCAATGGGATTTGTATTCTGAAAGGAAAAGGAGAGCTATGTACTTCAAAAGTATTTTATAGGTATGTAAAGTACTTATATTTTCCAGGGCTATTGTCAGCAAGAATGAGTAAACCATTCTCTGGGAGCACTTAGCCATAAGAAGTGAATCAACCATATAAGAACATTTGAGACACTATCTTGTAAGAAATTACTTGTAGAATGGGGTATTGCTTAAATGGAAGAATTACTTTATCAATTTTGAGTGATTGGTGTACTCTTAGAAAGTACATTATGAACTTTCGATCACCATAACACGCCTTAATATTGCTGGTGTTCTTTTTTTCAACCCTGTATCATTTTTCACCATTATATCAATTACTGAATCTTATAACTGTAGACCATGATTATATAGCCATCTGCACCATGCTCTACTATGCTCTATAGTACCTTTTTGACTATACAACAGCAGCAGTCTGAGCAAAATTTGTGACTCTTAGAGGGTTAGAAGGTTCAGGTAGTCAAAGAACCCTTTTAGACTTAGCCTGTTCATTAACATAGTTATTTAAAAAAGAACCCAAACTTGCATTTTATACTCTTAAATGTTTCATATATATGGCACTCTTTAAATAATTTATCATTATCATTGTCAAGTGTGGAATATTAACAGAATTGCTTTTCAATGTCAGCTCACTTGTTCTCCAATATCTATATTAAGTTTAAATAAATAATGCCAATTATACATAGCTGGTATCCTCAAGAATTCATCTCAGCTGGTAATTTTACATAGATATCCCTTCTGAAGGATTCTTTGTATCTTAAGCAAGCTTCTGAAATATTGGCATGTTTTTTTTTCTTCCAGCATTGATGTTGTTTCAAATTGTCCTAACATACCCTATAGTCTTTGTTGTAATAGTCCATGATTATTTCTCAAAGGGAATGTTTATATGAATCATTCTATTCCAACACGTTTTCCTGAAACTTTTGATCATTATACTCTGTATCAAATTTAGGAAAAGCACTTTTATCAGGAGACATGAATTCTCTTTCAAATGCATGTTTCTTTCTCCTGTGTCAAGAAAGACCATTTCATTCTTGATTCTGTTCTCATATGGTGTATTTAAAATATGGATATGGTGATGTATACCTTTTTTTTTTTTATTTTTGAATTTATTTATTTATTTATTTATTTATATATATATGAAATTTATTGACAAATTGGTTTCCATACAACACCCAGTGCTCATCCCAAAAGGTGCCCTCCTCAATACCCATCACCCACCCTCCCTTCCCTCCCACCCCCCATCAACCCTCAGTTTGTTCTCAGTTTTTAACAGTCTCTTATGCTTTGGGTCTCTCCCACTCTAACGTCTTTTTTTTTTTTTTTTTTTCCTTCCCCTCCCCCATGGGTTCCTGTTAAGTTTCTCAGGATCCACATAAGAGTGAAACCATATGGTATCTGTCTTTCTCTGTGTGGCTTATTTCACTTAGCATTACACTCTCCAGTTCCATCCACGTTGCTACAAAAGGCCATATTTCATTTTTTCTCATTGCTACGTAGTATTCCATTGTGTATATAAACCATAATTTCTTTATCCATTCATCAGTTGATGGACATTTAGGCTCTTTCCATAATTTGGCTATTGTTGAGAGTGCTGCTATGAACATTGGGGTACAAGTGCCCCTATGCATCAGTACTCCTGTATCCCTTGGGTAGATTCCTAGCAGTGCTATTGCTGGGTCATAGGGTAGGTCTATTTTTAATTTTCTGAGGAACCTCCACACTGCTTTCCAGAGCGGCTGCACCAATTTGCATTCCCACCAACAGTGCAAGAGGGTTCCCATTTCTCCACATCCTCTCCAGCATCTATAGTCTCCTGATTTGTTCATTTTGGCCACTCTGACTGGCGTGAGGTGATACCTGAGTGTGGTTTTGATTTGTATTTCCCTGATAAGGAGCGACGCTGAACATCTTTTCATGTGCCTGTTGGCCATCCGGATGTCTTCTTTAGAGAAGTGTCTATTCATGTTTTCTGCCCATTTCTTCACTGGGTTATTTGTTTTTCAGGTGTGGAGTTTGGTGAGCTCTTTATAGATTTTAGATACTAGCCCTTTGTCCGATATGTCATTTGCAAATATCTTTTCCCATCCCGTTGGTTGCCTTTTAGTTTTGTTGGTTGTTTCCTTTGCTGTGCAGAAGCTTTTTATCTTCATAAGGTCCCAGTAATTCACTTTTGCTTTTAATTCCCTTGCCTTTGGGGATGTGTCGAGTAAGAGATTGCTACGGCTGAGGTCAGAGAGGTCTTTTCCTGCTTTCTCCTCTAAGGTTTTGATGGTTTCCTGTCTCACATTCAGGTCCTTTATCCATTTTGAGTTTATTTTTGTAAATGGTGTGAGAAAGTGGTCTAGTTTCAACCTTCTGCATGTTGCTGTCCAGTTCTCCCAGCACCATTTGTTAAAGAGGCCGTCTTTTTTCCATTGGATGTTCTTTCCTGCTTTGTCAAAGATGAGTTGGCCATACGTTTGTGGGTCTAGTTCTGGGGTTTCTATTCTATTCCATTGGTCTGTGTGTCTGTTTTTGTGCCAATACCATGCTGTCTTGATGATGACAGCTTTGTAGTAGAGGCTGAAGTCTGGGATTGTGATGCCTCCTGCTTTGGTCTTCTTCTTCAAAATTCCTTTGGCTATTCGGGGCCTTTTGTGATTCCATATGAATTTTAGGATTGCTTGTTCTAGTTTTGAGAAGAATGCTGGTGCAATTTTGATTGGGATTGCATTGAATGTGTAGATAGCTTTGGGTAGTATTGACATTTTGACAATATTTATTTTTCCAATCCATGAGCAGGGGATGTCTTTCCATTTCTTTAAATCTTCTTCAATTACCTTCATAAGCTTTCTATAGTTTTCAGCATATAGATCCTTTACATCTTTGGTTAGATTTATTCCTAGGTATTTTATGCTTCTTGGTGCAATTGTGAATGGGATCAGTTTCTTTATTTGTCTTTCTGTTGCTTCATTGTTAGTGTATAAGAATGCAACTGATTTCTGTACATTGATTTTGTATCCTGCAACTTTGCTGAATTCATGTATCAGTTCTAGCAGACTTCTGGTGGAGTCTATCGGATTTTCCATGTATAATATCATGTCATCTGCAAAAAGCGAAAGCTTGACTTCATCTTTGCCAATTTTGATGCCTTTGATTTCCTTTTGTTGTCTGATTGCTGATGCTAGAACTTCCAGCACTATGTTAAACAACAGCGGTGAGAGTGGGCATCCCTGTCGTGTTCCTGATCTCAGGGAAAAAGCTCTCAGTTTTTCCCCATTGAGGATGATGTTAGCTGTGGGCTTTTCATAAATGGCTTTTATGATGTTTAAGTATGTTCCTTCTATCCCAACTTTCTCGAGGGTTTTTATTAAGAAAGGGTGCTGGATTTTGTCAAAGGCCTTTTCTGCATCGATTGACAGGATCATATGGTTCTTCTCTTTTTTTTTGTTAATGTGATGTATCACGTTGATTGATTTGCGAATGTTGAACCAGCCCTGCATTCCAGGAATGAATCCCACTTGATCATGGTGAATAATTCTTTTTATATGCTGTTGAATTCGATTTGCTAGTATCTTATTGAGAATTTTTGCATCCATATTCATCAGGGATATTGGCCTGTAGTTCTCTTTTTTACTGGGTCTCTGTCTGGTTTAGGAATCAAAGTAATACTGGCTTCATAGAATGAGTCTGGAAGTTTTCCTTCCCTTTCTATTTCTTGGAATAGCTTGAGAAGGATAGGTATTATCTCTGCTTTAAACGTCTGGTAGAACTCCCCTGGGAAGCCATCTGGTCCTGGACTTTTATTTGTTGGGAGATTTTTGATAACCGATTCAATTTCTTCGCTGGTTATGGGTCTGTTCAAGCTTTCTATTTCCTCCTGATTGAGTTTTGGAAGAGTGTGGGTGTTCAGGAATTTGTCCATTTCTTCTAGGTTGTCCAATTTGTTGGCATATAATTTTTCATAGTATTCCCTGATAATTGTTTGTATCTCTGAGGGATTGGTTGTAATAATTCCATTTTCATTCATGATTTTATCTATTTGGGTCATCTCCCTTTTCTTTTTGAGAAGCCTGGCTAGAGGTTTGTCAATTTTGTTTATTTTTTCAAAAAACCAACTCTTGGTTTCATTGATCTGCTCTACAGTTTTTTTTAGATTCTATATTGTTTATTTCTGCTCTGATCTTTATTATTTCTCTTCTTCTGCTGGGTTTAGGCTGCCTTTGCTGTTCTGCTTCTATTTCCTTTAGGTGTGCTGTTAGATTTTGTATTTGGGATTTTTCTTGTTTCTTGAGATAGGCCTGGATTGCAATGTATTTTCCTCTCAGGACTGCCTTCGCTGCGTCCCAAAGCGTTTGGATTGTTGTATTTTCATTTTCGTTTGTTTCCATATATTTTTTAATTTCTTCTCTAATTGCCTGGTTGACCCACTCATTATTTAGTAGGGTGTTCTTTAACCTCCATGCTTTTGGAGGTTTTCCAGACTTTTTCCTGTGGTTGATTTCAAGCTTCATAGCATTGGGATGTATACCTTTTTTAATTTACTAGTTCAGAATACGTGGACACCATTTAGTAAGTGAATAACTAGATGCTTTTAATTTTATCATAGAATCTATGAGCATCCAAGGGGATTTTCATAAATTAATAACTTAAGTCCTATAGCCTATTGTGATTAGTTCTAATTTTCTAGGACTAATTTTCAAGAAAATAAAGACTGCTGGAATATTCAACCTTAATAATTTTGGAGTCACATAAGGCACTGTTATGAGGGATACCTACCATAGGTATTTTTTTTGTGCTGAAAGCAACATTCATGTGCATTTACAAATCCAAAAACAGTCTATCCTCAGAGAATGGATGAAATTTGTCCAAGAAGTTTGGAAGGTTCATGGTTTTCAGCTGTGCAAACATTTCCAAACTCAACTGAATTTATATTAATCTCTTCATTTAAATAAATGTTCTTGTACTATTTCTAGTCTACCTTCAACCCGCCAATTGCTGTAGCAAAATAAGACAAGACAGAATCAGAGTCTTTGGTCTTGTGGAGTTGCAGAGGGATTCAGTCCAACCACTTCCTTTTCCAGGTGAAGAATTAAAGTATGCATTATTTAAGTACTAAATATAGGGCAAATTCAATGGTTAATCGCTGAGCCAGGACTAAAATCAGTCCATTTGTTCTTTTTTTCTACTGTTCTACTGTCGAAGTTCTACTGTTGACTTTGCTGTAACAATTGAGTTTCAAAAGCATAGTTAGAGACTTTAGGGACTTTTCCTTAATATAATGCTTTAAAGGTAATAGAAAAAACTTTTAAAAATATGGCTCATTATTTCAAAACATTTTGAAAAGACCCCAAAATATAACCATAGCACAACTTTTTTTTATGTTTGAGGAGGGATGTTATAGGCTGAATTGTGGCCCCCACAAAAAATCATGTTGAAATTCTAGCCCCCAGTACCATAGAACATGTCATTATTTGGTGATAGCATCTTCACAGAGGTGATTAGGTTAAAATGGGGTCATTAGGGTGGGCCCTAATCCAGTATCACTGGCATCCTTATAAATTTGGACATAGACATGGACAGAAGGAAGACCATGTGAAGACACAAAGAGAAGATAGCCATCTGTAAGCCAAGATGAGAGGCTTTAGACAACTGTAAAGTTAAAATAATATTCTTGTGGGTGCCTGGGTGCCTCAGTCAGTTGAGCATCCGACTTTGGCTCAGGTCATGATCTCACGGTTCGTGGGTTCAAGCCCTGCATCGGGTTCTGTGCTGCCAGCTCAGAGCCTGGAGCCTGTTTCGGATTCTGTGTCTCCCTCTCTCTCTGCCCCTCCCTCGCTCATACTCTGTCTCTTTCTGTCTCAAAAGTAAATAAACATTAAAAAAATTTAAGATAACATTCTTGTAATTGTTTTCAACAAACAACTTTGGAAAAAAAGGCTTTTCCCACTGGGTGAGATCTGATTTAGGTCAAATATAGAGAAACTTGAGTCTTCAAGGAACAATAAAATAGGTCATATCATGACATTTCTTTGGGAATGAGAGTTTGAAGATGCTCCAGACCCATACTGCTTTTTTTTTTTTTTTTTTTTTAGAGGTGGCCTGTCTTCTAGTATTCATGACAAATATGTGTGCTTAGTTTTCCACTAATGGGGGAAAGGAGTAGGGCAAATTCAAATTCCTCAAAGATCACCGTTTTTGCTGAGATCAGTTATTTTTCTTGAATAAACATTCACAAGAATGCTCCAAGCCTTTGGTATTTTGAGTTTTGAAAAAGTTGATTCTAACAGTTTTGCCAGTTCTCTTGTTGGTTTTATGTAGGAGAGGCTTTTGGAGGTTCTCACTCTGATTTTCACTGTTGTCACCCCATTTCATGAATTTTATCTAACATGTATTTATTATTTTTTAATACAATATGTTTCCTGATTTTCCTTGTTATTCCTCCATTGGCCCATGGGGATGTTGGAAGTGTGCATATTTGGGGATTCTAGATATCTTTTTGGTACTGATATTTAATTGACTTTCATTTTGTTCAGGTAATATATTTTACTTCAGTATGTATATTTCATAAAATATTGTTTTAAATGTGCTGATAGAAATATGGATAAAATGCTAGATTGGAAAGCAAATAACTGACTTCCTGTGGGGGAGACAGGTAAGGTTCTTTTTGCAGCCTTTGCCTAAGCCGTGAAGGAAGGATAGCGTCTATGCCTCATGGAAAAAGTGTCCGAGAGTGTTTTACGGAGCGGGTACAGTATATGCTAAAAGTTAAGGGAATAAAGAAAATAGGCTGACATGGAAAACCTTGGCAAGGTCTCTAAGCAGGATGTTTAAAAGAGCCTGTAGGAGATGTTACGGGTTGCCGCACAAGAGAATAGAAAGAACACCAAGCTTTAATTACCTTTAATTTTAAGGTAAAAATCTGAGTTTACTTGAATGCAGTAGGAGGCCACTAATAGGTTTCAGGCAAGAGTAAAAAATGATTAAATTTGCTTTTTAGAAAACAAATTCTGATGTCATTGAAGGAATAACTAGAATGGGAACAATTAAAGGTAGCAAGAATTGTGAGTTCTGGCTTATGCTGATGAGGGCCTATAAGAAAGCATTGGCCATGGAAAAAGGAAGTTGTGAATTTGATAGATAAGATATATCTGGGTATCCTTATTCAGTGGATGTTTTAGGTAAGAGAAAAGTTTAGTAAACTTTTTGGACTGGGGACTAGATAAATTATATGCTTCTAATCACAGTAGTTAATAGGGAAAGAAGCAGGTTTTGCAGAGGAAAACACTTTATTTATATTTGAGATGGAGAATTTACTTTGTACAAAATCATATTTAGTCCAGTGGCAGCTTGCCCACATTAGCAATATGTTATTAGACCCCAAAGACCACTGTCAAACCATCTGAAAGTGAATCAAATGATGTTAATTAATTTGATGAGAGATTCTTATTAGCCAAAATATCTTACTAGAGAGATTTCATCTATATATCTATATCTAGGTCTAGATCTAGATATCAGCAACACTGAGAGAAAGTCTTGTGAATTTATTGAACTTGTAAAGCCCTGGTTTCTGTTTGTAAAATCAGAGGTATTTTGGAATAACTGAAACATTGATGAATATGTATGGAGTTGCTTAAGCAAAGCTAATTTAAAAAAAATAGCCTTCGTGTATTCATAAGGGAAGCAATTCTTGAGCAAGAATTCTTCCTCCTTTGGTAATGGTCAGGGTGACCATTTGTCAGATGGTTTACACATCAGTTCAATTCAGTTCAGCAAACATTTGCTGAGCATCAACTATACACAAGGCAGTATAAGTTACTGCATAGCTCTGCCCTTGAACACTTATATTCTCAAACCTTTTTGTATCCTCTAATTTCTTCCTTGAGTGTTCTGACAGACTACCTTTGGTTTCTGAGATGCCAGTAGGGCATGAGCAGCTACTTGTGTCAGATATTGATTCACTTGCAAGGGCTGCCAGAACACAAATATCACACAGGTTATGTTTGGCACTTTGACAAGGAAGGGCAGTATAAATGGACTCTTGGAGAGTTTATTGAGTGATTACACAGGGTGTATTGAATATTTTTGAAAATCTCAGATTAGGGATTGCAGCTGTCTGTCTTTTTCTGCTGCAGTTAAGATTGTTAATACTTAATACTTGGTATGTTAGCAAAAACAAATAGCTGGGACTCAAGAGATCTTGTCTCTGATTTAGTACTAGTGAGTTGTGAGTATCAGTGGAACTGTTTCCCCATCCATTAAATGAAATGATTCAACTAGATAAATGGTTCTTCTGCATGTGTACACAGATCTTTGTATATAATTTCAAGAAGTTCATAGAATCACTGAAGTGTAACCATGACCTACTGATTTGGACACTGTTACTATGTGACCTTTTAGAGCCTTTCCAGCTCTTAACATTTTCTGATTGTATGATGTTTGTGCTCTTGAACTCCAGTGATTCTTCCTTTTGGTTCAGCAGCTGCTGGCAGGAAGAGGGGGCACCTCTGGCTCTTTTAGGGTGGCTAATGAACAGTCAGCAGGCAAGCTGCATTGATTTGTTCCATAACCTCATTAGATATCCCTCAGTATTTCTCAGCTCATTCTATGTACATACTGTCTCTACTGCCTGAAATTTTCTCATTTGATATACTATGAACATATTGGACACTCTTAAAACACTAAATATGCCAAGGAGAAAATGTAACTTCCATTAGCACTTTGGCTCCCTCAGTGTTGACGTTAGATGTTGATAATATTTGACTCATTTCTTGGCTATTTGCATGATCATAAAACTGTAAAGATTTATTTTTCCTTTGCCTAGATCATGGGATAGAGAATTCTCTCCTAATGTTAAAGGCATGTATTCATTGATGCCAGCTGGTGTTATATATGTGAGAGTGTGTGTGTGTGTATATATATACATACACATATGTAAATGTGTGTGTGTGTGTGTGTGTGTGTGTGTGTGTGTGTATATATATATATATATATATATATATATATATATATATATTCCAACACATGCATGTATTAGAAGTGGGTAAAGGAAAGGATTATTTGGCCATCTATATATGTAGACGGGATCTGTTCAATATTCAAAGTTGGAATTATTAATCTTTTAGATATCCTCAGTTAAAGCAGTGATAAATTTTGGTTTTTATCTCAGCTTATTCCTATCCTTGACCTTGATGGGATTAGCTATAGTGTTGTTATTCTGATGGATACTGCAATAATAGAATATTTAAATAACATGGAACCCAAATCGTGTTAGAATACTTCCATTACTATTCTTCTTTACCTTCATAAGTTCCACAATTCTTGTGGAACTCCTCAAGGTCTATAATACTACAAGAAGTTAAGCATGAATCTATTGGTAGTAAGATTTAGACTGAATATATTCTTTAAAGAATTAATTCATCCTAAGTAATTAAAATAATAAGGCCAGCATACAGATGCATTCTCTGTCCTAGCTCCATTATATATCTGTTCCATTACTTGCACATGAATAAAAAAGTGAATTATTTATTAAAGCTATTACTAAAAACCTTTACCTTTATATTCTTATCTAGAATCTTTTAACATTTTATCCATTATTTTGCCAAAATATTTTAATATTTTGGAAGTACGGGTGATATGCACACAGGTACTACCTTTCAGAATCATTCCTTCTCTTTTAAAGGAACATGTCAGTAGGTACTAAAAGGTACTAAAAGGAAGAGATTTATTTTTGTAACTGAATTATCATGTTATTTTAATGTTACTATTTACATATGGTTTAGAAGTTTCTTCCTTTGCAAAGCTTTCCCTCCCCTAGCCTGCATTGTATTTATTGTCCCCAGCCAGTTAGGTATGCCTCTTCCTTGCTCACATTATGCAATGAACACACTTCTGCATATCTTTAATATTGCACTTGCCACATCTTTTGAACATTAGCTTCAAAAATTCCTATCTTCCCCACTAGACCATGACCTTCTTGATGGTGGAAACTCATTTTTATTTACTGTATTTTATTACCTAGCACAGACTGTAACACTCAGTAAGTATTTTTCTAGTGAATAAATGATAGTTTCAACCCTTGCTGATTGCTTGTTATGAATATGAAAATTAGAGGACTTTGCCTAAAATAAGTGACCATGTATTGAATATCTAACATTTTTTGGTGCTGGAGTCTTTTATATCAACAACTGAAAGATGAACCTGGCAAATGGTATCTTTGGAATGAAAATGAACATTTCAATGTACACATGTTTAATGGTTCAAGTGAAAATCAGTGAATCCTAACAGTTTAGAGGCCTTATTTCTTTTTTATGTTTTTAGAGCTTTATTTTTACCTTTATTGAGGTATGATTGACATACAATAAGGTACATATAAAGTATGCAGTTTGTGAATTCTGACATATTAACATACCAGTGAAATCATAACCACATTATATAGTGAACATAGCCATCAGGCCCAAAAGTTTCCTCAGTCCTGTTTGTAGTTCCTCCTGTTCCTGCCCCTGCCTTTATTTCCCGGGCAACCACTGATATGCTTTCTGTTATTATATATTGGTTTTCATTTTCCATAATTTTGTGTAAATGGATAATATCGTATGTGCTGTTTTGTGTTTCCTGAAGTATAGTTTTGAGATAACACTTGTATTGTTGTGTATATTAATAGTTTATTTTCTTTGAAGAAACATTCTATTATATGAACATGATACAATTTGTTTATTTCCCTGTTGATAAACATTTAAGATCTTCTAGTTTTTGGCTCTTATAAATAAAGCTACTATGGACATTCGCATACAAGATTATATCTGGGCTTCTGCTTTTATTTCTCTTGGGGAAATATCTAGGAGTGGAATGGCTGGGCTATATGGTAGGTCTGTGTTTAAGTTTTTAAGAAACTGCCAAACTGTTTTCCAAAGTGGTTGTATCATTTACATTCCAGTCAGCAATATATGAGATTTTCAGGTTCTCCTCAGTTTTGTTGCCACTTTCCATGGCCAGGCTTTCTAAGCCATTCTTAGAGAAGTATAATTGTATATCTTTGTGGTTTTAATGTTCATTTCTCTTATGACTAATGATGTTAAGTATCTTTTCATTTGCTTATTGTGATCCATTTATATTTCTTGATAATGTGCTTGTTTTAATCTTTGGCCAAATTTTCAATTAAGAGTTCTTTATACATTTTAGATACAAATTCTTTTTCATATAGGTGTCTTGCAAATATATTTTCCTAGTCTGTGGCTTGTCTTTTCATTCTTCTTAACGGTCTTTCAAACAGAAGTTTTTGATTTTGGTGAAATCCAATTTGTCATTTTGTTCTTTTATGGATTATGCTTTTTCAGTATCATACTAAGAAATCTTTGTCTACATCAGGTGCACAAGGTTTTCTTTTATGCATTATTCTAAATGTTTTAATTTTTTAGAATTTAAGTCTGTGATTCATTATGAATAATTTTTATATAAGGATTAAGGCATGGATCAACTTTTTTTTCTTTTTCTTTTTTCTGTATAGTGATTTTCACTTGTTTCAGCATCAGTTGTTCAAAAGACTATTCTTTCTCCACTGAATTGCCTTTTTTGCCTTTGTAAAAAAATCAGTTGTCCATATATATATATATATATATATGTATATATATGCCTCTTTTTGGAATATCTATTTTGTTCCATTGATCTATTTGCTTATCTCTGTCTGAGCCACTACTACACTTTCTTGATTACTAGCTATATAATAAAATCTTTTAATCAAGTAGATAATTCTACTTGATTAAAAGCCCTACAGTTTTGTTCTTCAAAGTTGTTTTGGTTATTCTAGGCCCTTTGCATTTCTACATGAGTTTTAGAATCAGCTTTCAATTTAATACAAAAATCCAGCTAGGATTTTGTTCTGGGATATGTTGAATCGTATCAATTTGGGGAGAATTGACATCTTCACATTGTTGTTTCTTTTGACCTATGGATAAGGTATGCCTCTCTGTGTACACATGTCTTCTTTAAATTCTCTTAGCAATATTTTACAGTTTTTATTTCACAAGTCTTGTACATTTCACAAGTCTTGTACAAGTCAGAGTTACTTATTTTGTCCTAAATATTTCATATTTTTTATATGTGTTAAGGGCATTTTTTTTCAAAATTTGAATTTATGATGATTCATTACTAGCTTATAGAAATATAGTTCTCTTTATATATTATATGTTGACCGTGGATCTTACTACTACCATGCTAAAACTCATTATTTCTAGTATTTGTTTTTTGTTGTAGATTCCACTGGATTATTTGTATAGATTATCATGTCCTATAAGATTATTTGCAAAGGCAGTTTTAGTTCTTCCTTTCCAATCTGAATGCCTTTTATTATTTTATTTTAATTAAAATTTTTTTTAAGCTTTATTTATTTTGAGAGAGAACATGACCAGGGGAGAGGCAGAGAGAGGGAGAGAGAGAATATCTTAGGCTCCGTGCTGCCAGCGTGGATCCCAATATGGGACTCGAACCCACAAACTGTGAGATCATGACCTAAGCCAAAATCCAGAGTCAGAAGCTTAACTGCCTGAGCTACCCAGGCACCCTATCCTTTTATTATTTTAAACTCCCCATTCCCCTCAACTCACACACACACACACACACACACACACACACACACACACACACACTCTTAGAACTGCTCTAGCTTGAATCTCCAGAGTGATGTTGTATATAAGTGGTGACAAACATCTTTATGTTTTTCTTGATCTTAGGAAAAGAGATTAAGTGTGATGTTAAATGGAGGATTTTTGGTCAATGCCCTTTATCAGGGTGAGAAAATTCTCTGTTATTCCAGATGTGCTAAAAATTTTTAGCATGAATGGAAAAGGGATTTTGTCATATAATTTTTATGCATACATTAAAATGATCTTGTTTTCCTTTTTTCAGTCTGAAATATGGTGAACTATATTAATTACTGTTTGAATGTTAAGCCAACCTTGCATTTCTGGGGTAAATGAATAAACCCCATTCGATCATTTATATATTGTTGGTTTCCATTGGCCTAAATTTTGTTTTCAAGTTTGCATTTTTTAAAGTGAGGCATATTGGTCTCAATTATCTTTTTCTTGCAACATAATTGTAGTAGGGTAATGATAGTTTTATAGAATGAATTGGGAAATATTCCTCCTCCTTAGTTTTCTGGACGATTTTGTTTGGTGTTGAGATTATCTCTTCCATAAATATTTAGGAAACTTTTCTGGTGAAGCTGTCTGGGTGTAGATTTTTACTTGTGGATAGGGTGTTAGCTACAGATACAATTTCTGTAAAAGGTACAGAGGTATAAATGGCTACCTGTTTCTTCTTGAGTGAGCTTTGACAGTTTGAAACCATTTTTTTCAGTTTTATCTAAGTTGTAGAATTTATTGGCGTAAAGTTTTTCATGATATTTTCTTAATTAGTAGCTATGGCATTTGGAATGATGCCATATCTCTAATTCCTGATAGTGAAAATCTGTGTCTTCTCTCTTTTTTTACCCCCCGTCTGGCTATTTTTTCTTGATTATTTCAAAGAATCAGTTTATGCTTTAATTAAATTCTTCTATTATTTTCAGTTTCATTGATTTCTATTTTATTCTTTATTCTTTCATGACTTTTACTTAATTTAGTTTTAATTTTCTCTTCCTTTTTAAAGAAATTCTTACATTTTTAAAAATTACTCATGTAAGATGGATATTTTATGATCATGTTGAGTTTAATTAATTTTGGTTTAGTTTTATATTTTGTAAAGAATATACTGTTTCCCCAGGAACAGTGTAGAAGACTTTAATGCACGCTTAAGATCAGCATTTTCCTGGGCCACCTGGTGGCTTAGTTGGTTAAGTGTCCTACTTTGGCTCAGGTCATGATCTCGAGGTTCGTGAGTCCAAGTTCTGCATTGGGCTCTGGGCTGACAGCTCAGAGCCTGGAACTTGCTTCAGATTCTGTGTCTCCCTCCCCCACTAACACACTCTCTCTCTCTCTCTCTCTCTCTCTCTCTCAAAAATTAATAAACTTCAAAAAAAATAAAGAAAGATCAGTGTTTTCCTCTCCATTCCTTTCCCATACCATCTTTTTTTTAATTAAAAAATTTTTTTTTAATGTTTATTTATTTTTGAGACAGAGAGAGACAGAGCATGAGCAGAGGAGGGGCAGAGAGAGAGGGAGACACAGAATCCGAAGAAGGCTCTAGGCTCTGAGCTGTCATTACAGAGCCCGACGCGGGGCTCGAACCCATGAATCCCGTGAGATCATGACCTGAGTCGGATGTTTAACTGACTGAACCACCCAGGCGCCCCTCCCATACCATCTTGAAAGCAGCCATCTGTTGATTGAAATACACTGATTTGTAAAGTATATATGCTGTTAATGTCAAATTTATCATGCTTAGAGAGCATTGAATTTATATTTATTATTTTTTGTTATAATGTAACAGTTTTAATTGATGTAAAATTTACATTCTGGCAATTCTTTTTCTTTCTTTTTTTTGAGTTTTAAATTTATTTTCTAAAAATCCCTCCTACAAATATTTTTCTTCTATATCCTCTTTAAAAATGAATAATTATGGAAAGAGCCTAAATATCTATCCACTGATGAATGAATAAAGAAGATGTGGTGTATATATACAATGGAATATTACTTGGTGATCAAACGATTGAAATCTTGCTATTTGCTGCAATGTGGATGGAACTAGAATGTCTTCTGCTGAGTAAAATAAGTCAGAGAAAGACAAATATCCTATGATTTCACTCATTTGTGGAACTTCAGAAAGAAAGCAGATGAACATAGCTGAAGGGAAGTAAAAATAAGATAAAAACAGAGAGGGAGGCAAACGATAAGAAACTCTTAAATACAGAGAACAAACTGAGGGTTGCTGGAGAAGTGTTGGATGGGGGGATGGGCTAAATTGGTGATGGGCGTAGGAAAACACTTGTTGGGATGAGCATTGGGTATTATAATGTAAGTGAAGAATCACTAAATTCTACTCCTGAAACCATTATTACACTATATGTTAACTAACTTGGATTTAAATAAAGTAAAAAAAAATGAATAGAAACAAAGCAATAGTTTATCTTAATATAGGTTTAAAATCAGCCAAATTCAGGTTTTAAAGAGTTAAAGTCAACCAGAAGTTCTGCACTTAGCAGCAGCAGATGATCTTGTCTTTTCCCAGAGATGGAGTCTGTGAAGACAGCTGCTGAGAGAAATGGATGAAGATGATAGGCCTCTATGGTGTAGAGCACATACTGATGCTCCCCTGAGAAAGGCACCTCTTTGGTGGTCATTTGCTAGAGAATGATAGAAGAATAGGTGTCAACTTTGGGTGTTATGGTCTTTCAGGAGCTCTGGGGCTTGGTGGATGTATGTGTTCTCTAGATGGTAGGAAGTCTCTGGAAACACAGCGAATCTTCCAGCTTCTTGAAGCAACCAGTCACCAATTTTGCAGGCATCTTGCTCACTAATCAAAATGTTAGCAAGCCTCAGGGCCAAGTGCACAATACTTTATGAGTGACGGAAAAGCAGGCCATCAAACATCTAGGGAATCCTTATTTCCCTAGGTGTATGACAGTATATACTTTCCCAAATTTAATTGTTTTCTGGCACAGCAGTGAAGCCCCCTTTCTCTTTCTCAGGGCAGCTGATAGCACCATATATGACTTCGTGTAAAGTGACATTGCCACCAAACTCCACGATTTTGGCATACAGACTATTAAAGCACATGGGGCTGTGAGTGCTCACAGTCACAACCTGCATGATATTGTCGTGACAGAGCCCTGCTATATGTGGCTCAGCCCAGAAGGTCCACTGGGATGCCATTCAGTGTGTTTTTAAACATTTTTTTTTTTTTGATATGTGTAGGAAGAAGAATCCCGGAGACAGAAAAACTAGGTAGAGAGAAAAGAAGAGAAACAAGGGATAATGTTACTCTAAAACCAGGAGATGGGGTGCCTGAGTGGCTCAGTCGGTTGAGCATCTGACTTTGGCTCAGGTCATGATCTCATGCTTCATGGGTTCAAGCCCTGCATCAGGCTCTGTGCCGACAGCTTGGAGCATGATGCCTGCTTCCGATTCTGTGTCTCCCTGTCTCTCTGCCCCTCCCCTGCTCTCTCTCTCTCTCTCTCTCTCTCTCTCTCTCTCAAAAGTAAATAAACATTAAAAAAAATTTAAATCAGGAGAGCACTTGAAGAGGGGAAATTGATGAGTAGTATCAAATATTGTAGGGAGCTCAAGTAAGAGAATGGAAACCTGGCCTTTAAACTTAGAAACTTGAAAGTCATTTAAATGATCTTAGTGAGAGTAATACCGATAGTGTGGTTGAAGTAGCAGCAAACTGCAAAAGATTGAGAGATGCAAAAGGGGATATGGAGACAGGGAGTATACTTATAAGAGGGTACTTGGGAAGGGAAGAAGTAAGCATAAGTCAAAGGTAGGATTTTTATTATGCTGGGAGAAATGTGAACATATTTATATGTTGCTGAAGGAAGGATCTAGTTGAGAGGAAGTTGATGATGCAGCAAAGAGAAAAGATCATTGATAATATAAAGATCTTGAGTAACTGAGAGCGAATGGGATTTAAAGTACAGATGCAGGGACCAGCCTAAGGTAGAAGTTTCTTCCTTTAGGGCATGAGGAAAAGATGGCATGATTCTAGGTAAATATATTTCTGGGAAATGGAGAGTGAGAAAGATGCTTCTTGATAATACTCTGAGGAACTATTTGCTAAAGGAGAAGAGGTTTGGGATGAGATACAGTGCTGGAGAGAATAATGGACATTAGGGATAGTCACTGAGGGGAATGGAAAAGACGACCAACCAAAGGGGAGCTCAGTGGCCTGGGGAGCTCAGCTGGGGTGAGAGGCAGTGTATTTTTAGCATGGTGTCTGCATTAGTCTTCAGGAATCTGGGCACAGGCGCATAGAGGGCAAATGATAGGTCTGAGAAAGGCCTTTGTTAGCAGGGCTGGAGCAGAGGGAATGGATTTTTGATAAGAAATTTGTTGAAATGATGTGCCATAAAGTCTAGGTTGGATCAGAAGGTATTTAGACAGGGACATGGCAGAGCTGGGGTGGGGTGGGGAGTGGATGATGACCTCCAAGAAAGTAGAGGTGGTCAGAGCATCAGAAACTCCAGTGAGTTTCAAGATCAAAGGTATCAGTAGCAATGGAGTAAGATTTTTGGAATGATGAGGACTATAATCAGTGGGAAATTTAAGCTGTTTGAGGTGATGGTGGCCCAGGATGTGACCCTGGGAATGGGGTGACTGAAGAGGAGCACTGCTGCTGGAGTTGAAGGTCAGAGTTGAGAAGTCTTAGAAATATTTACAGCTGTAACTTAAGAAATTAAAATTACTTTTTATATGAATTTTTCATTTATCCAGAGCCATGAGGGTTTGCTTCTTCCCACAACTCAGCAAAAGTGGCAGTGGGATTACTTTGGTGAATATCTCTTGATAGTTAACTTTGGCCTGTTAGGTATTGTTTAATTAGCAATGTTGCTTTGCAGAAATGTTCATGTTTGTTCTCAGAAGGGTTGTTCTCAGTAGGTGAGACAAATAAATCCCAAAATGCCACTTGGTCATGGTGTATGATTCTTTTAATGTATTGTTGAATTTGTTCTGCTAACATTTTGAAATTTTTGCATCTATGTTCATCAAGGATATTGGCCTAATTTCCTCTCTTCCCCCATCTCTTCCTCTCCCCTTCACTCCCCTCTCCTTCTTCCCCTCCCCTCTCCTCTTTTACCTTTCCTTCTTTCTTTTTTTGTGTCCTTGTCTGGTTTTGGTATCAGGATAATGCTGGCCTCATAAAATGAGTTTGGAGGCATTCCCTCCTCTTCATTGTTTTGGAGGAATTTGAGAAGGATAGGCATTAAATCTTCTTTGAATATTTGGTGGAATTCACCAGTGAAACCCTCTGGTCCTGGGCTTTTGTTTGTTGGAGCTTTTGATTATTGGTTCAGTCTCCTTACTAGAATTAAAAAATGTATTACAGCCCACCAAGATAAAAGATATGCTATAGACTATGCTTCAGCCCAAGAACGAGGCAGATATTTGATTAGGCCTTTTTTTTAACTTTTAAAAACAGGGTGGATTTAAATAAAATATGAGTAAATTATACTTGGCTCCTTTCCCTTTGCTCATTTTTTTTTAATTCCTGTTTTTGGCAAAGAATCTCCAAAAGATGTTCATACTTAGAAATTCATGCAGGATCGCTCAGTGGTGTACTCAAACAGATGTCAAAGACAGAGATAAGGAAATTTGGCTAAAGATAGACAACAGAGTATGGATGGTATGATTATGGAGGCTGGCAAGCCCAAATCTGTAGTATGGGCCAGCAGGCTTGAAGCCCAGGAGAGCTAACGGTGCAGATACAGTCTGGAGGCAGTGTGCTGGAGAATTCCTTCTTGTTTGGGGAGGCTTATCTTTTTCCTATTCAGGTCTTAAGCTGAGTGGATGAGATCCATAGCAAAATCAGTGGCCAGAGCTTTTTTTAGAGTGACTTCTTTCAGGTCCCAATCCTTCAAATTTCATGAGGGCAGCAAGAGGACCTCTTCCTCACCCCTCTTCCCACACCTGTGACACCTAAGAAGATGCGAGGTAGCATTTTGTCATGATTTGTTTGTACCGTGTACCTTCAGTCTCTGAAATCGCTATTCTCACATAGTCTCCTGCCTCAGATCTTCTACAGTTTGAGTGTCCACCTCATCTATGCTGAACAATCTCAAGCATAGAGGAATCCCTAAGTCAGTGATTCTAAAGTGTAGTCCATACAGTGACGTCAGCTTCACCTGTGACTTATTTGAAAGACAAAAATCTCTTTTTTATTTTTTTAACTGCTTAAGTTTTTTTCCTGCTATCCTACCTGAAATATTTCTCTTTTCTAAAATGCCATTATATTCATTTAGTAAATGCATTATGATAAGTAATTAAAAACTGATATAGCATTTTTGATACACATTATTTGTGGTCATTAAATTATCTCAAATCTTTTTTCTTAGCTCTATTTTTCATTAGTAAATCATTTTCATGTCTATTATTATTAGCTATCACTATGTGTATATATATTATATATTATATTATATTATATTATATTATATTATATTATATTATATTTTACTGTTTTGAATTAAAGAACCTGTTGATTGGGGAGAATAATCCTTTTTCCAACTTCACAGTAACATGTTATACTTTCTAAGTGTGTGCACAAGTCTTAGGCACTCAAAATACTTGGTATAAGTAAAAATAATCTTGGTGGTTTTCATAGAAAACTTTGACAGCGCAGGAGGGGTGGGGGAGTCCATTCAAAAGCAAGGGAAAGTAAGGGAAAGTGAATGCCTAAACAGCTACGAGAGGGAAGTTTCTTGAGCTCTAATCATCTCTCTCTATGCTGTTTAATTCTGGTGTTACTTAAATTGAAGCTTTCTTGTCCATTTCATAGATCTTCATCGCCCTTGGTATTTCAGAGGCAGAGTATTATGACTTTTTTTCTGTTAATATAGTCATTTTAGTATTGAACATGTCTATGCATTATAAAGTGAGGGTTGCATCATACATATAGCTACACTCAAGAGAGAAGACTAAAGTCTAGAGAAATCTTTGGCTTTGGCTGAGATTTCCTAACTTTATTTCTATTTATTTCTATTAATGATTTCTGGCACAGTCTCATGAATAAAACAAGGCACTGGATGTTTTTCTTGGCTTTTCTTAAAAAAATATAAAGGTAAGGTAATAAGGAAATATTTAACATGCCTAGTCAGTCCAGTTTCTGAAAGTTGAAGACACAAGTTATAGGGCATGAGGCAGCGTTTCCTACCCCTCAGGCGGCATGTCTCAGTACTGTAATGGTACCAAAGATGTCTGCTGTATTTCTGCATCTACAAAAGGATTTTCCAGATGCTGTAAGTAGTCCTTGATATCAGTGTTCCTTAAGAAAGTCTAACTATAACTTAACTATTTATATTTTCGTTTATATTACCTCAGTCTATGATAAAAACAAAAGTTAGTAATAGGTAATACTTATTTTTGATGATCTGGCTCAGTTTACCTTATTGATAAGAAAGGTAATTGTTCAAACTACTTTTCCTTTAAAAATGTCTTTTTGGAATTTTAGTTTAATAATTTGACTACTTAAAACAAAAAATGACCGACTGAGATTTTGCTTATTTCCCTTAATACTAGAAATGCTATTTTAAAAAGAATGCAATTTTGAACAAATAGAATTACCTTGAAGTGGTGAACATTTTATGGAATGTTTTGTAATACAAGAATAACAAAATGGATTGCTTTTAAAATTTTAATAATTTTGCAAGAATAAAAATATGTCCAAGTTATGGCTAAGAATTTCCTTTTATTATTAAAATATAAAGTACTCCTATTGTAGTAGATCTTCTAATAAAATATATTCTATCCTTGTTTCTTATTACTTACTGCTAGGATGAATGATTGTATGCTATTTAGTCTTTCAGTTTTCAGTATTTTCTGTGGAAGGGTCAAATCAACAATTTTCACAATATAAAGGATGAATCTTGACATTATTTTTCAAAAGTAGGAAATTTTAAGCTACAGGTTTCTCTGTAGCTTGTGCACCAAATACTGCTACCTTAATGCATAGAAAATCTAGGCTAACTTTCTCTGTGTTACCAGCTTTTATAGAGGAACAAGCCAAACTACTCTACTTTTTGCTTGAAATGGGGCCTGCCCAGTAGGACAAGAGTAGACCTGATTCTAATCTTTGGAGCATTGTATTTGTCTCTCTAGAGCTTTAGAGAAAGAAAGGAAGGAGCAGTCTCTTCCTTTGGTCCCTCTTCCTCCTGCTTTTCTTTTTTTCCCTTTTTTCCACTTCAGAGGCTAGTAGAAAAAACAAATATCTTATTATTGACTATATGCTATTTGATGGACTATTTGCTATTAATTAGTATTTATAACAAAAACATTTTATTAAACATGTCTATTAAAACATGCAAAAATTAATTAAGGAACTGTATTACATTTAAAATGTATCATCTTTGTTTTACCTTTATTATTTGTATTAAAATAACTTATTTTATTTTAATTATATTTCTTAAAACTTTAGTATGTACTGTGTATCATGCAGATTAATAAAGGTGTATGTTTGATATTATCATCTTACCAATCCTCTTTTTTATTATTATTTAAAAAAATTTTTTTAACGTTTATTTTTATTTTTGAGACAGAGAGAGACAGAGTATGAATGGAGGAGGGGCAGAGAGAGAGGGAGACACAGAATCAGAAGCAGGCTCCAGGCTCTGAGCCATCAGCCCAGAGCCCCATGCGGGGCTCGAACTCATGGACCGCGAGATCGTGACCTGAGCTGAAGTCGGACGCTTAACCGACTGAGCCACCCAGGCGCCCCCCAATCCTCTTTTTTAAAAATTTTAGATTGGAAACTTTACCTCTTTATCTCAATGAAATGGTTAATTTCATTTCTGTATATCATTTTGGAACTTCACTTAAAAACAAAATATTACTCTAAACTGTTGCTGTAAAAGCATTTGATCTGTTCAATGCTAAGATGCTGTAGTCACTCAAAGGAAGCTCTTTGCTATGCAGCTCTTCTGTCAATTTACATATTTTGCCAGTGGTTAGACAAAAAAAAGATAGCTAGCAGTCCCATTTATATCAAAATTATATTGTGAGGTAATTATAATGTCTGTGGTGAAATAGTGTTTAACTCAGTTTTCTTAGGGGAACAAAATATTTTATTCTACAATTAGATACAAGACCTCAAATTCATATGTTCTGGGGGACAGTAGCAGTTTAATATTTATTTATTTATTTATTTATTTATTTATTTATTTATTTTTGGGGGTGTGCACAAGTTGGGGAGGGGCAGAGGGAGAGAAAGACAGAGAATCTTAAGCAGGTACCATGCCCAGGGTGGAGCTGCACTCAGGGCGTGATCTCATGATGGTGAGATCATGACCTGAGCTGAAATCAAGAGTCCAGTGCTTAACTGACTGAGCCACTCAGGCAGCCCTGATTTTCTTTTTAAGTAATATGGTGATGACACATAAAGATTTTCAGGAAGAAAGTAATGGTTATCCTAGTAAATAGTTGTCCCTGGTTTGGTGTTCTACCTTGACACTACCCTGGGTGCAATTGGATACTAATGATCAAATCAAAATAAGTTAAGGGAATTAGTGACTCAAGTAGGCATTTCTCATTTTTTTTAATGTTTAAAAATTTTTTAATTTATTTTGAGAGAGAGAGCACAAGCTGGGGAGAGGCAGAGAGAAGGAGAGACAGAATCCCAAGCAGTCTTCGCGTCATCAGTGTAGAGCCCGTTGCAGGCCTCGAACCCACAAACCACAAGATCATGACCTGAGCCAAGATCAAGAGTTGGACGCTCAACCGACTGTGCCACCCAGGCACCCCTACATTTCTTAGTTGTTTAAGACTGGAGGAGACTGGTCTCTAAGTCTCTATTCTCGCTACCCATTTAAATATTGTCTTCGGATTTAAGGGATATTTCCAAACTCAAATTTGTTCTCTGAATTACTATGTTCCTTATTATAGTATTCTTTATTTTTAAAATGAATATTCTGTCCTCTTTTACTTGAGGGAATGACAACTTACCTATTTAGTGCCTATCATAAGATGGCTAGTGAATAGCATGCTGAAAGGAGATTCTGGAAGAATCTGGATATAAGTGGTCATCACCAGACTACTGGCACTGCGACTGGTTTTATGGAGGTAAAGAAGGAGGAAGGATGCACCAAAAATAGATGCCACTTATCTAAAATTAGCTCCTAGTTCATTAATAGTAGTACAAGTTTATTTCCAATCTGTGTCACTGGACATCTCTGTATAAAGAAGTATTTTCTATTTTCATAGACATTTTCTTTAATCCCAGCAAATAAACTCTTGAAAGCATGGAGTTGTCAAAGAAGAATCAGCCTAAACCATCTCCACTAAGGAAATGTTTCCAAGTATATAAATTGGTCATAACATCAACTCTGTATACAGAAGGCAGCACTTTAAAAAATTTTTAAATATGGTGTAGGTCAGTACTGTTATCTTAATCTGATTATGTATCTTCAACTGGTAAGTTGTTTCCAATAGAAATCCATTTTGTAGCCATATAATATTATGGAGTGAGGGGGGAAATCCCTTTGTAAAAATTCTCCACTACTATCTCCATAATCTCTACTTCACTGAGTTTCATCCAAGTGCGAAAATGAAAAATTATAACCTGCCAAGCATCAGTGGCAGAGTGAAATGAAAAAATTGCGAGTTAATAACAGTGATGCCTCAAAAAAATTTCCTGGCCAATTTAACATTGCTTCATCCAAGGTCACTTCCCAGAGCTGATTATTTTTAGTAATTTGCAGATGAGACCATTCTACCTTGGTCATGGTTAGTGAAGATCAAGAAAATGCCAGAGAAGGTTTAAGACTCAAGGTTATCTATCTTTCTCAAATAAGATGCAAACCACAGTTCCACTTTATTTTCTTAAGACCTAGCAGAAAATAATTTTCAAAGAAAAGAAACTTAAAGCCAGTAGGATCTTTTATTGGAGATATAAAGCCACAAAGTGAAACACTGGGGATAAGGGTAGCAGAAAGACTATTTAGTAGATCCTTAGGTAGCATTTCATGTGGGAAAGAAATCCTCAAGATATTTTTCTAGAATTTTTAGTCTGACACTTAAAAAAAAACAGTAAAACTTGCTGTAGATTGTACTTGGTGTAAACATTGATTATGATGACTATCTACACACCTTGTTTTTAAGCTTTTAGAAAATGTCCGGATTTACTTTTTCTTGTCCAATTTGAAATTTGAAATTACATTGTAAATAATCCTTTAAACAGTCTTATTTTTACACATAAATAATTCAGATAATATAGACAAATATAAAAAAAAAGCTTTCCTTTAATTTTGCTAATCACAGATAATTTGTATTGATCTTTTAGTATAACTTTCCATACCTGTGTATCTCTGTGTGTATGTGTATGTATATGTAGGTAAAAAGAGAGACAGATGAGTAGAAAGATAGTTTTTTTTTTAATGAGTCTTCATGCAAAGTATATTCATATTTTATCTAACCCCTTGCCATGGATACATATTTTTTTAATTTTATTTATTTTTTTTTTTAAATTTTTTTTTTTCAACGTTTATTTATTTTTGGGACAGAGAGAGACAGAGCATGAACGGGGGAGGGGCAGAGAGAGAGGGAGACACAGAATCGGAAACAGGCTCCAGGCTCCGAGCCATCAGCCCAGAGCCTGACGCGGGGCTCGAACTCCCGGACCGCGAGATCGTGACCTGGCTGAAGTCGGACGCTTAACCGACTGCGCCACCCAGGCGCCCCTTTAATTTTATTTTTTAGAGAGAGAGAGAGAGAGAGAGACAGAGTATGAGTGGGGGAGGGGCAGAGGGAGAGGGAGACACAGAATCTGAAGCAGGCTCCAGGCTCCGAGCTGTCAGCACAGACCTGGATGTGGGGCTTGAACCCACGAATCGCCAGATCATGACCTGAGCTAAAGTCTGACACTTAACAGATTGAGACACCCAGGTACCCGCCATGGATATTTTTCTATGTCAATAATTATTGGTTACATTCTCATTTTCAGTGGCTTCAGACTGTGTTTGTAGCATCTGATATTTATGAACATTTAGGATGGTTTTCCACCATATAAACAGTTCTGAGCTAAACACAACTCTTTATATATCAGATTATAAAGTAAATTTTAAAACTTTTAAAAATGATGAAGATTTAGACATTTGATACTTACTGCAAAATGCTCTCCAGAAAGATGTAAACATGTATTTCCACTAGCACTACATTCTTACAACAAGGGTATTCTTTATTTAGGCAGGTGAACTTTGATATTTCAACATTGGATTTGTTCATTAGTCATATATTTTCAAATATTTAGTAGCCATTGCACTGTCTTTTGTGAATTTCTTGTTCATGTCTTGCTTTTTCCCCCTATTAGTATAATCTTCTTTTTCTTATTGCTATTTAATACCAACTCTATATTTTTAAAGGATATTAGTCTTTTGTCTCACCAATTACAAATTTTTTTCTATATTCTTAATTCTAATTTCATTTGTATTTCCCCCAATAGTTGTTAATCTTTTCCTTATAGTTCTGGCCATGGAGCCATGCTTACAAAAGCTTGTCCTACATGAAGTTATATGACTAATTATTAAACATTTTCCTCTGTTACTTTTTTATGTTTAATGTTTAATCTGTAAAGAATTTATTCTGAGGTATGATTTAAGACAAGAGTCTAGCTTATTTTATTTCTAAATGGCTGGGTTAGTGACACACTACCACTTGATGACTAGTCCAGCCTTCCTCATTAATTTGGAATGCCTCAGTTATCATGATAGATGTTTTTCAACTGTGGTCTGAGGAGCTTCAGGCATTCCATGATGTGCTCTCAGGGAATGTTGTTTATGATCTGGAAACTAAGTAACTGGTTTTCTCTTCTTAACCTTCTTTAGATCTTCATTGAAATATCTGTGAATTTTTTCTGACTAATTTTTTCCATATTTTAATGCAGTTTCTGCATTTTTTATTGAGGCATAATTGACATATAATATTATATTAATTTCAGATGTACAGTATAATGATTTCATTTGTAAATATTGCAAAATCACCACAATAAGTCTAGTTAACATCTATTACCATATGTAGTTACAAATGTGAAGTTTCTTCTTATTTTTTGAAAGTCAGCTTTATTGAAGTATAGTAAGTATACATATTATATGATATACATTCAGTAAAGTTGTATACCCCACAAGTACATTCAGGATAGAGAAAGTTTCCATCACCTGAACAAACCTCCATTGTGCCATTGCAGTTGATCCTTTTTCTCTACTGCTAGCCTCTGGCAACTACCCACAGCTTAGATTTTTCTAAGAGTTCATATTAATTAAACAATACAGCAAGTAGTCTTTTATGTCTGGATTTTTTTCACTCAACATAATACTTCTGTGATTCATCCATGTTGTTTGTGCTCAAGTAGTTTATTCCTTTTTTAATCATGAGTAGTCTTCAGTTACACAGATATACCACAATGGGTTTATCCACTTATGTATGGATATCTGGGTATCATAGGTATAGCTGATTTTTGGCTATCATGTATGTAGTTACTATGAACAGTCTTATACAGGTCTGTGTATGGACATATGTTTTATTTCTCTAGAGTAAATACCTAAGAGTGGGATTACTGGGTTGAATGATAAGTGTGTATGTAATTTTACAAGAAACTTTGTTAAGAAACTGCCAATGATTTTCTTAGGTGCCTGTACCATTTTGCATTTGCACCAGCAATATGTGAGAATTGTAATTGTTTTACATGCTTCCCAGCACTTAGTAAGATCAGTCTTTTTATTTTGCCTTTCTACTGGGTGAATAGTGGTATCTCGCTCATTGTGGTTTTAATTTGCATTTCCTTAATGGCTAATGTTCTTTGCATTTCCATGGAAATTATAGAAGAGTTACTTCTACAAAAAAACCTGCTCAAATTTTAATTATGATTTTGTTGAATAAATTTGGGGACAGTTGACATTGAACAATATTGAGTCATTCAGTTTATGAACAAGTTTTGTATTTTTGTTAATTTGAATATTTAACTTATTTCAATGAAGTTTTACAAGTTAGACAAATTAAAAAAAATCATCCCTGGGTATTTCATAATTTGATGTTATGTTATTTGAACATATTAAAATTAAAATTTCTACTTTCATATTAAAATTTTTTATTAAAATTAAATTTCTTGTTAAAATTTAAATTTCTAATATTTATATCTAGTATATTTTGTACAGTTGGTTTCTGTACATTTGAGTTTATTCTGTGTATTTGGTAAGTCATTTTTTAGTTATAATAGCTTTGCATATATTTCCTCTGAATTTTCTGCATGTTTTTCTGAAAAAAGTTTTTCTTTTTTTTCAAATTGTATGCCTGTATTTCTTCTTTTTGCTTTATTTTACTAGCCTAGATATTCAGTACAATATTGATATATATATGGTAAATGCCAACATTACTTTTTGTTCTTGATCTTAAAGGGAAAACATTTAGTGTTTTTAGTATTTCACCATATAAGAATGATGTTAACTGTGGGATTTTCAGAGATGCCATATTAGTCTGCTTGGGTTGCCATAATAAAATACCACAGGCTGGGTGGCTTAAACAGCAGAAATGTATTTTGTCGTAGTTCTGGAGGACAGGAGTCCAGAATCAGAGTATTGTTAGAGTTGGTTTCTGGTGAAGGCTCTCTTCCTGGCTTGTGGATGGCTGCTTTCTTGCTGTGTCCTCACTTGGACTCTTGTCTGTCCAAAAGGAGAGACAGAGGCAGAGGCAGAGTGTGAGAGATGGGAAGGACAGATTGGGAGAGAGAGACAGAGAATTTGTAACTAGTCCTATTGAATTAGGGCTCCACTCATGACTTTATTTAAACTTAATTTCATTAAAGGTCCTGTTTCTGAATACAATCATATTGCGGGTTAGAGCTTTAACAAATGAATTTGGGGTGAACACAATTCAGACTGTAACACATATCCTGTTTCAGATTAAAAGGTTCCCTTCTGTTTATAATTAGCTTAAAATATCATGAATAGATGCCGAATTTTGTGAAATCCTTTTTGGCATCTATTGAGATGATCATATGTTTTTTTCCTTTTTAAAAAATATTTTAGTATGGGAAATCACATTATTTTTGGAACGTTAAACCCATCTTGCATCTACTTGGTCACATTTCATATGCCTTTTATATGCCTTTCATGTATTATTTTTTAAGTGCAATATATGTTTATTATATGCATTTAATCTATATATTATATATTTTAAATATCAGAGAACTAAATTTGCTAAAATTTTGGTAGGAATTTATTTTCATGTGTGTGATCATAAAAGACATTGATCTGTAGTTTCTTACAGTTTTGTTTGGTTTTGGATCAGGCTAATGTTGGCTTTATCATGTGAGTTGGGAGATGTTCCCTCCTCTTCCACTTTATGGAGTAGCTTATGTAGAGTTGATACTATTTTTTACTTAAATATTCAGTAGAATTCCCAGTGATTCTATCTTGGCCTGAAATTTTCTTTTGGAAAGGTTTTTAAACTTGAGTTTAATTCTTCTCTTTGATAAGGGCTATTTGGGTAATCTATGTCACGCTGAGTCATATCTTCCAAGGAATTTTTTTTCACCAAGTTTTAAAATTGTCCATAATATTATTTTCTAATGGTTTTGTCTGTAATCTGAGTAATGTCCTCTCTTTCATTCCTGATATTGGTAATTTGTTGTCATTTCTCTTTTTCCTTGATTAATCTGTTTGGAATTTTATCAATTTTATTCTTTCAAATAACTAGTTTTTGGTTTCACTGATTTTTCTGTATTATTTGTCTATCTATTTCATAGATATCTGATTTTACCTTTATTATTTTCTTCCTTCTATTTTGTGCTTAATTTCCTTGTTTATTCTTTTTAGTTTTTTAAGGTAGAAACTTAAGGAAAATGATTTAACAATTTCCTTCTTTTCTAACATAAGCATTTAATGCTACAAATTTCTTTCTATGCACTGTTTTAGTTGCATCTGCAAGTTATGATATGGGGTGTTTTTGTTTTCTTTGTATATATATAAAAAGATATAAATTACATTATATATAACATATATAATATATTTATATTATATAATTTATATAATTATATAAATATAATTAATATACATTAATTTATATTATATGTATAATTTAAAATTTAAGTTTAATTTTATTTATTTATTTTGAAAGAGAGAAAATCCCAAGCAAGCTCCACACTGTCAGCACAGAGCCTGACATAGGGCTTGATCTCCTGAACTGTGAGGTTATGACCTGAGCCAAAATCAAGAGTCATATGCTTAACTGACTGAGCTACCCAGGTGCCCCATCAATTGATATATTTCTTTATTATGTTTTTTTTCCCTTTTGACCCATGTGTTATTTACAAGACTATTGTTATTAGATTAGTATTGGAATCTAATATTGTGGAGTTTCCAGATACATTTTTGTTACTGATTTCTCATTTAATTCCATCGTGGTATCATACATTGTATAGTTGCAATCTTTTTAATTTATTGAATTTGTCTTATGACCTAGAGTATTGTTCATTGTGATTGTTCAACGTGCACATGAAATAAAAATGTTCTACAGATGTTAATTAGATCAAGGCAATTGATAATATTTTTCAAGTGTTCTATATACTTACTTTTTCTGTACTTGTTATACTAATGATTGAGAAAGACGTGTTCAGATATCTTACTGTAATTGCTATTTTTGTATTTCTCTTTACATTCCACCAGTTTTTACTTCATGTTTTTAAAAGATATTTTATTAAATGAATAAACCTTTAGGAATGTTATGTCCTCTTGGTAAATTGACCCCTTTAACACTATGTAATTATCCTTTTCATCCTGATATTATCCATTACTTTTAGATCTTCTTTTCTGGTGTTGATGCAGCCATTCTAGTTTTCTTTTAAATAGTGTTTCCAGATTGTTTCTTCCTCCATTTTTAAATTTTAATCTGTGTGTCATCATACTTACAGTAATTTTTATTGGTAGCTAATATATAGTTTTTATTCAATCTCTACCTTTTAATTAGATTTTTCAAACCATTTGTAGTCTTAAGTTATTATTCCTATGTTTGGGTTTAAATCAGCTCTCTCTCTCTTTTTTTTAATCAACTGTCTTGATATTTGTTTTCTATTTCTCTTATCTGTTCTTTGTTACTTTTCCCCCTTCCCTTTTTTTAGATAAAATGAATATAATTTATGATTCCATTTTGTATTCACTGTTTTTTCCCATCTGTACCTTTTTATTTGTTTACTGGTTACCCCAAAGTCTGCATTATTTCTAACTTTTCAGTTCACCAACAAATATTATGCTGCCTCATGTAAATGTAAGAGTAATAAAAAATACACTGTTTATTTCCCCATACCTTCTTGTTTTCTTGCTTTTATAATTTTACCTCTCTGTATGTTAAAGAACTTACAATAATTCACTATTATTTTTCTTATATGATTATCTTTCAAAATGATTAAAATGGGGGGTGCCTGGGTGGCTCAGTCAGTTAATCATCTGACTCTTGATTTCAGCTCAGATCGTGATCTTATGGTCATTGGATCGAGCTCTGTGTTGGGCTCTGTGCTGACAGCATGGAGCCTGCTTGGGATTCTCTCTCTGCCCTTTCCCTGCTTGTGTGCTCTCTCTCTGTGTCTCTCCCTCTCTGAAAATAAATAGTGAATAAATATTTATTTAAAAATGATTAAAGTGAGAAACAGTATGCTCTGTATTTACCCATGTATTTACCATTTTCATTACTCTTCATCTTTTGCATAGATGAAAATTTCCATTTATATCATTTTACTTCTACCTGAAGACTTCTTTTTGTGGTTCTTATGGGCTGGCAAAGAATTCTCTCAATTTTTTGTCTGAAAAAATATTTCTTCACTTTAATTACTGAAAAATGTTTTTGTTGAGTGTAGGTTTCTGAATTGATGGTTTTATTTTTGTGTTGTTTTTTTTATTTCAGTGTTTGAAGCATTCTCCATTGTCTTTTGTTTCTCAGTTTCTGATGAGAAATTGGATATAATTCTCATCTTTATTCTTTTGGAGTTAAGGATGTCTTTTTCCCCCCTCTGTATGCTTTCACTAAGGTAAGACTTTCTAGAGTTTCCTCTGGATGTCCCTCAGTATTTTTTGATGTCTCTCCTAAGTGGTGGAAATCTTTTTCCCAAATACTGTGAACTCTGCCAATTGTTCATTCTACTGTTTTCCAGTGAGTCTTTTCCTGGTCTCCAGTGATTTCTCCTCACATAGGCCAAATCAGTAGCCACCTAACTCCTGAAATGGACCTCCATGCAGATTTTTAGAGCTGTCTCTGTGCAGTGTCTGTATCCTTGGTATTCTTTCCTACAAATTCAACTGCCTGGTCTTCCCAAACTCCTATTTCCTTAACATAGTGAGACATCCAAGGTCTATTTGTCCTCTTCCTTCCATGATACTTCTTGGAGACTGCCTCCAAGTAACAAACTGGGGCAATCATAAGACTCATCTTTCTTGTTTCCCTTCTCTTAGAAGTAACAGTCCAATGTTACTGTTGTTTAATGTCTGAAAACAGTGTTTTCATATATTTATTTTGGTTTTCTTGTTTAAAGTGGAAGTGGTAAGTCTGGTTTCTGTTACTTCATATTTATTGAAGTTGAAGCCTAGAATTTCTTTTGAACAAGACATACAATGTCAAAAGATAAGCTTGAATTCCAGTGATATGTTGATATTGTATATAAGTCCATCTGTTTCTGGATTATTCATTCTGTTACAGATTTATTTATTTATTTGTCACCAATGTCACACCAACTTAATTATTTTGTCTATTTTTAAATGAATCTGTTCTTCAGTTATAGTTAGTTTTAAAATTATTCAATTAGCATGTTTCTAACTTCATTTAATTTCTGATGTTTCTTAGAATATATCTTTTTTTTTATATATTGGTAAGATTATCTGGAGCCCCATATCATGTCCTGTGAAGTCCAAAATCCCTTGCAGAGGTAGAGTAAAAGAAGTGTTTCATATTGTCACTATTGTTTTTATGAGCTCCTGCTTTTATTGAATAGATTCGTTTTAAAGATCCTCTTGTCATTTTGTGCTTCCTCAGTTTACTCCCTATTGTGTTGTGATGTGAGACTCAACTTTATTACAGAGTCCATTCACAAAAGGCATATGAGGTTACATTTTATTAAGTGTTTGGGTTTGGAAGGCCAGGATTGTGATGTCATAATACACACAATTTCACATAAAATATGAGACATCCCTGTTTTTAAAGTCCGTCTGTTACCTCAACATCAGAATTTTATTTTACCTGTTTTCAACCCTGTGCCCTGTCTTTGCCTAATTTAGTCTTGCTAATGTCTCTTTCTCTTTCTCTGCTTCTCAGCTATTGGCTCTCTCCCTGCCCATATTTAAGTTTTGATCACTTCTAGTGCAAAAAGGTTAAGCTGTCTTTTTGGTTTTAGTGGAATGTACTAGACACTTTGGTTGCTTTACCTAAAGTGAATCATCAATTATTGTTTTCTAAATTCTGGTGCCCACTGTTGAGATAATGAATTTTTCATCTCACTGAATTAATAAAATGATGCAATTTATTTCTATTTTAATTTTTTAAAATTGAAGATGTATATTATTCCTAGGAGATTTGATGGCTGTGGTGGCACTCTAGATGCTCCTGCCTTAATCATAGTCTTGTATAAGTTTCATAAGAAAATAATTAATTATGTGAAGACCCATATGAAAGTTATCTGCAATACATAAAAATATATGCATACATATATATGTGTGTGTGTATATATATATATATATATATATATATATAGTTTCTAATTCAAGACATCTAATATGAAATACATATATTCATTTATGCCCATAGGTTTAATTGAGGATTATCTACATTTTTACTTGTTTCACTATTAATAGAATTAATTAGTTACTAAGTAGTTATTTAATAGTCTGTTTTAAGGAAATGAAAATGAGTTGTATGCATGGATAGATTAAATTATCTATATATTATTCATTGATCCTCTTTCAAATTTAGGGCTCTTTTTTCATAAGTGATTATGTTAGCTATCATCTTATTTCTTATTGTTTCTTCAAAAATATATAAATATTCTTATTTTTTTAATTGACCATATTACATTTTATTATCAATTCCTGAACAGAATAAATATGATTTGGAAAATAACAGTACTGCTTTTTTACTCAGTAATGTTACTATTTTATTGATTTTTGTTCCCCAAAGAATTATTTGTATGTCATCATTTTTAAAATGCTACACTGGGTACCATCAGGCTAATCAGAAGAAAGAGTGGTGTGATACCTACATCCAAGAATGTTAGTATCTAGTTGAGGTCATAAAATAGTCACCTGTGAAATTTCTATTATAAAGAATGTTTTCAAATGAATTCAAACTCAGTATTCTAAAGAGATTTCAGAAATGAAGCAGATAAGGAAATCAACAAAATGCAAAGGCATTCTATTGAATGAGAGAAGATATTTCCAAATGCTATATGCAATAAGGGGTTAATATCCAAAGTATATAAAGAACTTAACACTAAAAAACCCCCAAACAATCCAATTAAAAATGGGTAGAAGACCTGAATAGACATTTTCCAAAGTAGAAATACAGATGGCCAACAGACACATAAAAAGATTCTCAACATCACTAATCATCAAGTAATGCAAATCAAAACCACAATGAGATATCATACCTGTCAGAATGGCTACAGTAAAAAAAATGTAAAAACACACAGGAAATAACGTGTTAGCAAGGATGGGGAGAAAAAGGAATCTTCATGCACTGTTGGTGGGAAAAAATTGGTATAGCCAGTGTGGAAAACATTATGATGATTCTAAAAATATTAAAAATGTCAATACCATATGATCCAGTAGTTCCACTACCGGATATTTACCTAAAGAAAACAAAAACACTAATTTGAAAAGATACATGCACCCCTATGTTTGTTGCAGCAGCATGATTTACAACAGTCAAGGTATGGATAGTCAACCTAACTTTCCACTGATAGATAAACAAAGAAGATGTGGTACACGTGCGTGCACACACACACACACACACACACACACACATGAGTATTACGCAGCCATAAAAAGGATAAGAATTGTGCTATTTGCAAGAGCATGATGGACCTAGAAGGTATTATGCTAAGTGAAATAAGTGAGACTGAGAAAGACCAATATTATATAATTCCACTCATGTAGAATCTATCAAATAAATAAACCAGCAAAAAGCAGAACAAACCTATAAATACAGAGAACAAACTGATGTTTACCTGAGGTAGGGGTATAGGGCGATGAACAAAATGGGTAAAGGGGAAGGAGAGATAGAGGCTTTCAGTTATGGAATGAATAAGTCACAGGAATGAAAAGCACAGCATAGGGAATATAGTCAATGTTACTGTAATGCTGTCCTATTGTGAAAGATGGTAGCTACACTTGTGGTGAGCACAACATAATGTATAGAGAAGTTGAATCACTACATTGTGCACCTAAAACTTATTAACATTATGTGTCAACTGTACTCAAATAAAAACATTAACAAAAGAGGGCAGGTTGATCCAAGTATGTCTTTTGCTACCAAAATACCATAGGACATTTATTATTGGTTTCATACTAATCTACAATACTGACAAAAAGATACTTTGGTGATCATGCTCTCTGTGCTGTCTCCCTTTGTTTTCTGTTAGTGGAGCTTTGTAAATGTTACATTCCAGGAACAAGTACCTCTAAAATACCGACTTCACTCCACCCTGCCCCACCCCATGCTTCTTGTCAGTATTCAGATAGCAATCTTAGTTATAAGCAATTATTATATTTTAAAAATAATGTGTTTTCAGACATCAGTTGTGCATCTGCTCATTTGCTCCACTGCTGTATATATGAAAGGGAATATTACCTACCCTGAGATGCTTATATTTTCTTCCTGGGGAGAAAGGAAATTACTACTTTGACATCAGGACACAGTAGCTCACCTTCTGTTTGCAGACACTTCAGTCTTACTTGGTAATTCGACTTTACTAACCAAGAGTTTTTGAAAGGGCCCATCAAGCCTTTATGAAATGACTGGAACAAACAGCTCATTTCTCATAGTTGCCCTAGGAAAACCACTTCATCGAATATAATCTTAGTAGAACTCATTTGGATTAATTTGAAAGGCTTCCTATGAAGTTATTACCGAACAAAGATGATTAAAATTGATCTGTATACTGTCGTCTAATAAAAGTGGTTTTTTATATTACCTTTGTTTTAAATCATGAGTATGTATAGTTTGTGAACAACTCCTATGATATACAATTCTGTTATTGCTAAATTTCTACTAATTTTTCACTTGATGAAAGAAATTATGAAAAGCGTGTTTTTATGCTTAATGGGAAGGAATTTCAAACTTAAGTCATTTTTATAAATGTTATAAACAGAAAAAATAGTAACTTTTTTTGAAATTTGAAAAAAATCACAAAATTTGAAAAATAGAAAAAAAATCAAGAAGTGAATGAATTTGAAACCCTAATATTTGACAGTAGTATTACAGTTTCTAAATTATTCCTTAGGTTTTTTAACAGTATATTTAAAAAGTATTAGCTAAGAATTAATTGTGAAAAGCTCCCTTGCTATAGTTACTTTTAAAATTAATTTTAACTGTTTATTTTTGAGAGAGTTATGTGCATAGGGCAGGGGCAGAGAGAGAGGGGAACAGAGGATCTCAAGCAGGCTCTGTACTGACAGCAGAGAGGCTGATGGGCTTGAACCCTCTAATTGTGAGATCATGACCTGAGTTGAAGTCAGACACAACTGATTGAGCCACCCAGGCACACAAAAATTATTTTTGAAATCAATGTGATTTTCCTATAGTAAAATACGTATATTTTCAGTGTTGATTGTAATGTGAAGTTGTTTTCAACTTGAAGATTCTTGTTTTTTGTTTGTTTTCTATATTATTAGAGAAAATGAACAAATTTTCACATTCCAGTTAAGACTTGGATTTTTGTTTTTGGGGGGGAGTTGTTGCTATTTACCTATCACCTACTGATTATTAAATATTACATAAGGGACTGCTCATTTATGCCAATAAAACATTCTTTTGTCATAAAAATCAGTATGATTTTTCATCTTTAATTGTAGTACATCCCAAACAATTATCCTAGCAGTTCCTTTTCATATTCTTGAAATCATGTTTGCTTGCTAGATTTCATTGAAAATAGTGTTGATCATATATTAGGATTTTCTTTTCCTGGTAAGGTAATATGTAGCATGGTAAGTGTTTCTGCTTTTATCTTGGATATTGTTTTTTTTCTTCTTCATCAGTTTTAAGAACTTCTACCTGAAGAAAATCTAGATGAGATATTTAGCTAATGAATAGTTGATTTTGCTCCTGATTAGTTTTGAGATGTTTTAAAATCAAGTTGAAAATTTGCAAATTGTTCTTTCTTGAAGAGAAAGTATTTGATTCGGTTATAAGGCCAGATTGGCACAAGTGATACGTGGCACCAAGCTACATAAATGCTTTCTGATTAGTCTGTTTTTTTTTTAATGTTTATTTATTTTTGAGAGACAGACAGATCATGAGTGGGGAAGTGCAGAGAGAGAGGGAGATACAATCCAAAGCAGGCTGTCAGCACAGAGCCCGACGCGGGGCTTGAACTCATGAACTGCAAGATCATGACTTGAGCTGCTGTTGGACACTTAACCAACTGAGCCACCCAGGCGCCCCTATTCTTTAAATGGTGGTACAGTGGATTATTATTCTGTTATCTTGCTCACATCCTTCTACATGTTTCTTTCAGAACTTTCCAGTATGTTTCTGTCCCTTGATGATTTCTTCCTGAAACTGGAATGTCATTTAAAAAATAACTAAAACTCAAATGCCTGTAGAAGTCATATAAGTAAAATAAGTGAATGAATGTGAAAGTGATCTGTAACGAACACAAGGCCTCCCTCTATGCTGGTGAGAAAGTGGGGGAATTCGGGGAATCTCTACAAACTGGAGAGTAAATGCCATATTTAGGGGAAGTAGTCATTAACCAGCTTCAGCCAGTGCTTGCTATGTGGGTATGATGGCCCACAGTTGTGAGATCTTCCAGTTGTATAGAGAAGTTAAAAATCTGTGTGTGTGTGTGTGTGTGTGTGTGTGTAATTTCCTGATTTTTTAAAGTTTGGCAAATAATTTTTAAAACACACTCTGTGGACCAATGCTGTTTGGCATGTCAATAAACTACCTATGAACAAATTGCTTTTGGGTCTATCATTTAAAGTTTTGTCTTTAAAAATAAGACTTTCCAGGGGCGCCTGGGTGGCTCAGTCAGTTGAGCGTGCGACTTCGGCTCAGGTCATGATCTCCGGGTCTGTGAGTTTAAGCCCTGCGTCAGGCTCTGTGCTGACAGCTCAGAGCCTGGAGCCTGCTTCGGATTCTGTGTCTCCCTCCCTCTCTCCCCCTTCCCCCACTCATGCTCTGTGTCTCTGTCAAAAATAAACATTAAAAAAAATTAAAAATAAGACTTTCCAGGGCTCCTGGGTGGCTCAGTTGGTTGAGCATTTGACTTAGGCTCAGGTTATGATCTTACAGTTCGTGAGTTCCAGCCCTGTGTTGGGCTCTGTGCTGACAGCTCAGAGCCTGGAACCTGCTTCAGATTCTGTGTCTCCTTCTCTCTGTCCCTCCCCCATTCATGCTGTGTGTGTCTCTCTCTCTCAAAAATAAATTTAAAAATAAAAAAAAAAAGTTTTTTAAATAAGACTTTCCATCTAGTAATGGTTTAGGCATATTTTTTTTATGCAAAGTGATTTTTAAAAATATTTTTGATTGCCAACTTTTTAAACTTATTTAAATATAAACCAGGCCCAAGGTTGACAGGTTGGATGGCAGGCTGGTTAGAGACCATCTACCTCTCTTCCTTCCCAAGTCCATTTCTTTTTCTGTGCCTCCACCTGATGTGTTGTACTATCCTTATTTCTCAAAATTAGTTAATTAACAAGTCTAGGTAATTCTAACGTCCTAATAGCTTTCATATTTATATTTGCCTTGATATCCATTTCCAAAGTTGACATCCATCTCCACATCTATCTTAAACACTTTTGTTGACTCCACCATCCTGTTTCATATGTTTAATGCCACCATTTCCTAACTGGTCTCTTTTTGCTTGTAGTCTTTCCAAATCCATTCTACACACTTGGGATAGAGGAATGACTTAACTATAACATAAATCATAGTCCTCCTTCAGATATTTCAAGTATTCTTTATTGACCTCAGAATAAATCTAATTGCCTTAACATGACCTGTAAGCCCTTTATTTTCTGGTCTTTGGTTACATGTCTAACTTCCTCTCTTGCCATACCTCCTCAATATTCCATGTCACAATCGGATTGAATACTTTCAACATTTATGTTTACTTTTGTTAATAGGTCTTTATAAATGTGGTTCTCCAGCCCAGGCTTCTTCTCTTTACCCATTTTGCAGCAAGTTGATGTGTGAAGGAGAAGATAGATAAACTATTAAAAAGTTCAGATGTATTCTTTTTTTAAAAAAAATTTTTTTAACGTTTATTGATTTTTGAGACAGAGAGAGAGCATGAACGGGGGAGGGGCAGAGAGAGAGGGAGACACAGAATCGGAAGCAGGCTCCAGGCTCTGAGCCATCAGCCCAGAGCCCCACGCGGGGCTCGAACTCACGGACCGCGAGATCGTGACCCGAGTTGAAGTCAGACGCTTAACCGACTGAGCCACCCAGGTGCCCCAAAAAGTTCAGATGTATTCTAGTTGCATTGAACACATGATTGTCCCAGTTGCTCTTTCAAAGACCAGAGACCTGGTCAACTTTTTAACAAAGCAGACATTTTAAGAAAGACTTTCTAAGAAAGTAGCCCTTACATGATAAATCTCTTTGTACTCTGGACTTTTTCAAGGTAAAGGCTCAGTGATTTGAATTATTCAGATAGAAAAATCTCTGACATTACAAAGGTATCTCATAATTTCTCTGAGTCAGCAAAATATCTCTCTTCTTCTCTTTGTTATCTCTGTCTCTCACACACACACAATGCACCTACAAAAATGCCAAACAAATTCTATTAATGAGAGTTTATTAGAAGTAATAATCATGGTTCACACCAAAATTTGGAGAGAGCTTAATTAAAGATTTTAGATTTTTAAATATGACGATAACATTTTCGAAGTAAATAATTTCCTCATAAGTCATTGAAACAAGATCATCCAAAATATTCAACCTGAAGACCAAGCTTGCCCTTGGCAAGTTGCTGAAATGAATGAATGAATGAAAGGTTTTGTTTCTTTTTGCGCTTCATGTCTTTCGTTCACTGTCTTTCCTTTACTTACATGTTTCCAATATCTCTTTCAAAAAATGCCATGTACAGTGGCATTCTATGTGTCCCACAGAATACAGTGGAATCATTATCTTATGTGTCCTGTAATTTGTCCTGGTATTAATACAGCCCAAGTTTGAATGGACTATTTTGGTAGTCACAGCGCACTATGAACTTAGAGGCAACTAACGTTGTTAGATGATGAGATTGATATTTAACAAACTCTCATTTATTTTATTAAAAATGCTTAAACAATAGCAGTGCCATTGGGGTCAGTGTGGAGTCTCGCATGAGGAAAACAAATAATTTATATACATAAATTCTGGTTGTACATAATAAATCCACATTTTTATCATTGTAACTCATATTCTGTCATTTTGATATAGTTTTGTGGCTTAATCCACATCAAAAATAACCTCTTTAAAAGCATTAATCAATTATGGTCACCTAATAAAGTATTCTGAAATTTTTGTCTACTTCTCTTAGACAAGTGCACTTTGTTTAAGCTCTCCAGTAACAAAGATATGTTATAGGTTGGTTTAAGTATAAAAACAAAACCTAAAACAGGATAACAAAAATGGAGTAACAAGAAGAATAACTGCTTAGCACTAGCTGGATGAATTGAAAACAGTTGAAAGATAATTCTATCTTACAGGATTTTGCTGTGTGCCAGAACTAATCACATTAACTTTAACCCACCTGAGGCTTTATATTGCCTATCTATCTCGTCTGTGGGGTATTCTTTATTTATGACTTTGCTATTCTTATATTGACAGATTATTTTCAACCTGTGCTTAAATATAACAATTATATTTCTTATTATTTTAATCATCACAATTGTATGATGCTCTAACATTATTTTGCTTTTTTCCTCTTTTTAAAGTTAGTTTGTGGGACAGAGTACAAGAACAGTATGCACTTCATTTTCTTTTTATTGAGGTGTAATTGGCACATTATGTCAGTTGCAGATGTGGAAGGGAATGATTTTATATTTGTATATATTGCAAAACAGTCACCACAACAAGTCTAGTTAACATCTGTTACCTTACATAGCTACAAAATTCTATATTCTTGTGATGAGAGCTTTCAGGATCCACTATCCTAGTGGATGTAGTATGCAATACTGTATTATTTACTACGGTCACCTTGCTGTTTATTACACCCCTCTGACTTATTTATTTCATAACTGGAAGTTTGTACCTTTTAACCCCCTTCACTCACTTTGCTCACTCCTTACCTTAGGCAACCAGCAATCTATTTTCTGTATTTATAAGCTTGTTTTTTTTTTTTTTAGGATTCCACATATTAGTGAGATCATATGGCATTTATCTTTTCTGTCTGACTTAATTCAGTTGGCATAATGCCCTGAGGTCAATCCATGTTGTTGCAAAAGGCAAGATTTCATTCCTTTTTATGGCTGAAAAAGATTCCATTTTATATACATACCACATTTTCTTTACCGATTCATCATCTATGCATGGACGCTTAGGTTGTTTCCTGGTCTGGGATGTTGTAAATAATGTCACAGCATGGAGGTGCATATATCTTTTCAAATTAGTGTTTTCTTTTTCTTTGCATAAATTGCTGATTGTATTATAGTTCCATTTTTAATTTTTTGAGGAACTTCCATACTGTTGCACTGTGGCTACACCAGTTTTCCTTCCCACCAACAGTGCACAAGGTTTCCCTTTTCTCCATATCGTCACCACCACTTATTTATTGTCTTTTTGATAATAGTCATTTTAACAGCATTGGGGTGATATCTCAGTGTATTTTGATTTGCATTGTTTTGATGATTGGTAATGTTGAGCATCTTGTCATGTGCTTGTTGGTTATCTGCACATATTCTTTGGAAAACTGCCTATTCAGACAGTTCTGTTAAGAGAAAATGACAAAAAAAGACTTTGTTTCTATAAATATGGTTGGTCTCCTTATTTATTTTTTTGTTCATTTGTATGTCTTTCTATTTTTTCCTCTTTTAAATTAACAAAAGCTCATTGAAATATGATCTGCTTCTTTATGATTGTGCCCAATGTTACATAATTAATACAATATATTGAAAATTTTAGTGGTGTATGATTTAGCTACATTAAAATGTTTGTCACCACCTCATTTAATCACAAATATATCAGATGGCATTCAGTAATACAGTTCTTTTCTATCTTTGGTGCACATATAGACAGTGATAAATGATAATATTTCTTTTTTTAATAAGTTTATTTATTTTGAGAGAGACAGAGACAGTGCAAGTGGAGAAGGGGCAGAGAGAGAGGGAGAGAGAGAGAGAGTCACAAGCAGGCTCCACGCTGTCAGCGCAGAGGGGCTCTAACCCACAAAACCATGAGATCATGACCTGAGCCAAAACCAAAAGGTAGACACTTAATTTACTGAGCCACCCAGACACCCCAGTGTTAATATTTCTATATGACACATTGGGGAAAATGGATGAAGGAGGTTGCTTTAAACTAGAAATAAGCAGATGGAGTTGTGAGAGAGGGTGTTGAGCCTTCCTGGCCCTGTAAGGCTTGCAGAAGACTGAAGGGATCATCAAAGCATACTGTAGTCACAGATAAGGTAGGTAGTTCTATGAGTTGAAATATTGAAATAACAATAGTATCCATGTAATATGTTCAGATGAAAGTGAAAAATTCAGTCTTCTAGAGAGTTGTTTTTATGACTAATCACAACTGTTTTTTTTTAAAATGTGGTTTCTAGCATATAGGAGATAATCAGTAAATTTTGAGGAACTCAGAGTTATATAGACAAGCCATTTAAGTGTTTGGATACATTTTGTCTTTTTATTCAGATGTCTGGTGTCTTTTAACATAAACACCATTTGCCACTTCTGTAATTAAAAACAAACAAAATCCTGAATAATAATAGCAGTTACATTTTGAGGGCACCTAGTATGTATCAGGCCCTTATGAGCTTATTTAATTTTCATAACACTCCTGAATAACAATTCTGATTATTATCTTTATTTTATACAGCAGGAGTCTGCATTTCATAAATTATATAAGTAATCAAAAAATGACCTGGTAAGTAGTATGGACTTAGGATTTAAACAGGCTGAGCTGATTCCAAAGCCTGGAATAAATGTGTTTGGCAGGTCTACAAGGAGCATTATTGACCTGTAGCATTTGTAGAAAAAATGAGTTTGGTTCCCCAGATACAAACTTTCAGGAGGTTCCCTCTCTCATCATCTGTCACTTTTGGCTTGTACTTCTCTGTGTTCACCTTTAGTTCTTGATTCATTATCTTTGCCAGTGGTGACTTTTTCTAGAGTGTAGAGCACACTGGCTGTGCCAGTAGACTAGCATTCCTGTGTAGACCCTGAATCATGGCCTTGACCTCATTTGCATTCGGAGCCTGGAACACTTGGTTTTCAAATCCTGTCTTTGCTACTTAGTAGACGTGTGACCTTGGGCAAGCTATATAACCTCTCTCTGGCAGTTTTCTCCTCATTGTATAATGAGAATAATAATACTATGTGCATGACATAGGATTCAGTATTAAATGATTTAATAAATATATAGTACTTGAAATATTGCCTGGCCTATAATAATTAATCATTATTTATTACTTTTTATTATCCTTTGGGAAAACTAGATCATCACTTTTTATAACTTTTCTATAGGAAACAATAGAGAAGTTAAGTCTTAATAGGCTGGATTTTTAAATAGCTAGCTAGTGTTTACCAGTTACATTTTATAAAGCTGACATTTTTATTAGTGGTTTATCACTGGAATAATTGAGAACCATGTTACAATTACTAACATTTTCTGTTCAGAATTTTGAATGTTTTGTGATATATTACATGATGGAAGTTGTCATGATGCTTAAGGATACTTGTACTTAACGATAATTTTATCCTGTTCTACTTTCTTCTTTCTTTTATTTATTTATTTATTTATTTATTTATTTATTTTTTTTTTTTAAAATTTTTTTTCAACGTTTATTTATTTTTGGGACAGAGAGAGACAGAGCATGAACGGGGGAGGGGCAGAGAGAGAGGGAGACACAGAATCGGAAACAGGCTCCAGGCTCCGAGCCATCAGCCCAGAGCCTGACGCGGGGCTCGAACTCCCTGACCGCGAGATCGTGACCTGGCTGAAGTCGGCCGCTTAACCGACTGCGCCACCCAGGCGCCCCTATTTATTTTTATTTTTTAAGTTTGTTTGTTGATTTATTTTGAGACAGAAACAGAGAAAGGGAGCAGGGAAGGAGCAGAGAGAGAGAGAGAGAGAGAGAGAATCCCAAGCAGGCTCCACACTGTCAGCGCCAATGTGGGGCTCAAGCCCATGAACTGTGAGATCATGACCTGAGCCAAAACTAAGAGTCAGATACTTAACTGACTGAGCTACCCAACCCGCTGCCTCTGTTTTACTTTCCAATGTATTGAAATATTTGGATTTCCAGGAAAGAGGTATAAAATTGGGGCCCATCTGAGTGATAGAAAGATGTCTTTTATTTTTGTTTTTAAAATGTAAGTAAGTTTTTAATTGTCAAAATTTGTTGTATAGATGTTTGTCAAAGTTATTTCAATTGCCAAGGAAATTCAGTGACAGGAAATGTTTTTGCCTAATTGGTGGATTCTAAAGAATCTGTTCTTAAATGGTGGGAGGAATTTGCATGGATAATATAAAACAATAGCCAATAAAAGCATCCATCAGATGTTTTTGAAATTATATTTGGGGGCACCTGGGTGGCTCAGTCGGTTAAGCGTCCGACTTCAGCCAGGTCACGATCTCGCGGTCCGTGAGTTCGAGCCCCGCGTCAGGCTCTGGGCTGATGGCTCAGAGCCTGGAGCCTGCCTCCGATTCTGTGTCTCCCTCTCTCTGCCCCTCCCCCATTCATGCTCTGTCTCTCTCTGTCCCCAAAATAAATAAACATTAAAAAAAAAATTAAAAAAAAAAAGAATCTGTTCTTAAATGGTGGGAGGAATTTGCATGGATAATATAAAACAATAGCCAATAAAAGCATCCATCAGATGTTTTTGAAATTATATTTGGGGGCACCTGGGTGGCTCAGTCGGTTGAGCAGCTGACTTAAGCTCAGGTCATGCTCTTGGCAGTTTGTGAGTTTGAGCCCCGCATCAGGCTCTGTGCTGACAACTCAAGAGTCTGGAGCCTGTTTCTGATTCTTGTCTCTCTCTGCCCCTCCCTTGCTCACACTCTGTCTCTCTCTCTCTCAAAAATGAATAAACATTAAAAACTTTTAAAAAATTATATTTAAATATAAGTGTTTCTAATATTCTGGGATTTCAGGGTGTATCTACAAAAATTCTACCTTTCCTCAGTCTTTTCTTGCTTTCTATTTCATATTGAAAATGGGACTCATCACTTCTCAAAATGGTGAATTAGACTGGGGATTGTCAAGTTATGTTCCCCAGTCCACAATGGCCCTCCAGCTGTTTTCAGAAACAAAGTTTTATTGGAACACACACAACCATGCTCTTACATGTTGTCTATGGCTATTTCACATTGCAGCAGCAAAGCTAAAAAGGTGCAACAGAGATGGCTAGCAAAGCTAAAAATATTTACTATCTGAACAATTTCAGAAAAAAGCTTCCTAATCTGTAAAATAGACAGATCTGAATATGTATGTGAGAGCTTATTTTAAATTGCTGTTTCATACTTTCTCTGCAGGGAAGACTACCTGTCCTCACTAGATTTTACTAAGAGCATCAATAGTATTGACTAAAAATTGGCTATTGTTTCATGTGTTAATCTTTTCCTTTCATTTATATTATAAACTTCTGTAGCATGATTGGCATTGTAAGATTATCTATATAGAAAATATAAAATATTACAAATATAGGAAATAGGAAATGTGACTATTAAAATATTGAATGGGACAAGTGATTCATCTCTTGTATGATCACATTTTTTGTGAGACTATAAGCTGATTTGTTGAAGCAATTTACTGAGGTTAGGCACATTGACTTACATAATTCATGTGACTTGAAAAGAAGACATAAAATTATGGGTATTCAAAAGCAATGAAACAAACAAAAAAAAGCTATCATGAACATCATTGTCTTAGTTCCCAGTAGCATCATTAAAAATAACCCTATTGATGTTTGAACTTATTTGGCCTTATGTTTGTATGCGTGGTGTTTTCTTCTCAGAATTCTTCGCCAATTTTCATCACATTTACTTTAACTTTTGCTTATTTCATTCTAGCCTTTTTAGTCATTATTTCTGTGACTCTTTGCATAGTTTTTGGATTATTTTAGTTTGGTCTTAGTTTGGAGACCAGATGTGAGATCAGCACTCACATAGAGCTCTCATCAGTGCAAGAGTGATAGTGGGATTACCCTCTAACCCATGCAATCTTGTGAAGAGGCATTGTGCATCATCATAGCATCAGCAAATAAAACCCATATAAAGGCCACTTCCCTAGAGTCTTCTTCCTCTTTTTAAATGTAAATTTAAATAAACACTGCGAGTAGAATTTACTAGGATCAGAATCCAATGAGAGTTAGTCCTCTATAAGGATTTCAGAACTTCCTCTAGTTCATTTGCCTGTAAGTGTTGTTTATCTGCTCTGGGGAGATGGTGCTGATTATTTAAAAATCAGAGATGAAAGAAGAAACCCCAAAGCAAGATGATTTATTTGCTTTTTGGTAAACTTGATTCTGTTTTGTAACCTTTGAAACATGGATTTTATGAGTGATAGTATTAAAATTTATACTCCCTCTAGAGTGTGTTGTTAATCATTATTGCTCTGCTGGGCCTCAGGATTACCTGTCTGCATTGTAATACAGCTTTCCTTAATATTTATATTGAAATACCAATGGTTCCTAAGACATCTCATATATTTCTATGAATGAAGTAGTATTCGCAAGAAACAAGGGCTTGCCTCCAGAAATAAACTACAAAATATTAAATTCCTCTTAAAAATTTGTAGAATTTTTAAATCAGTGTTAATTCTATACTTCTGAAATAAAAAATATCTGATTCTAATGGTTGTACTTAAGTGGTCCAAAAAGTAGATGCAATTATTATCTAAGGATAGTTATAAATAAAAACAGTAAACAATGTGTACTTGATGTATAATTTAGTTCAGTGCTTGGGACATTTATTAAGCCTCTATTTTGGAAGTCCTTGCAGAGATGATGTCAGGTTCCAGTCCTTGGATGAAAAGGATTGAAGACAGACATGAGTATGTACAACTTTTCAGAGTGTGCAGATACATTAGTATGTTCTTGGATGCTCCCATCTTTAGCAGAGTGAAAAAGACACCAGAAATGGAACACGGAGCTACAGATGAATTTCAGGAAAACATACTACACTTTGGGGGAAGGTTTTGAGTCTTATTCACTGGTAGTAGTTGTCAGGATTTATAAGTAGGGCTTGAGGAGTGGGATGCTATCCTAGGCCCTCTGCTAAGCAGTAAGTGATTTGGAGTTACAGGGACGACCTCAAGCCAAACCTGTCGATGATATTTTCAGTTCTGCTAACTTCTTAGCACTGTTGAGAGGTCAGTCTTTTTTACATTTTGAGTAGAAAAGGAAAGTTGGGTATAGAGCTTGCCTAGATTTGGGAGTGGTATGCAAATGAAAAGACCCTTTTTGGAGGAGCTTCCCCACTTGAAGCTAATTCAGTCATTTATTGAGTTCTGTTGTGATTCAAAGAGTACAAGATAACACTGTTCTTAGGAGCTCATAGAATAGTGAGGTAGACAAAAGAATACACTAAGATTTCCCAGTCTATACTGAGGGAAAATTGGCTTGAATGCTTGTTTCGCACCCTAATCTATTCTAGGGCAGGGAATGTTCTCAGAAATTCTTCCCTTCTTGTTTTCCAGTACTCTTTTCTTTCTTCATTGAACCTACTTAGTTTCGGCCCTTTATACTTACTTGGTCCTGCACCAAACTATATCCCCTATTGATTTCAAAGAAGTCCATCATATTATGCATGCCATGACAGTTATAAATTTATAACTTAATTGATGATTTGGTGGGTTATGTGGGAAGAAATCACATCATGGAGCCCTCCATCAGCTCCACTTCATGTTTTCTCCTGTGTGATCATTTCTGATGCTCCCAAAAGCTCAGACTCCTGTATGTTTTCTTCTCTATCTAGCAGAGCCCATCTACCAAGGATAGTCTGGTTTCCCCCTTTTCTACAAAAGTGTTGGTAGTTTTTTTACATTGTTGAATAAATAATACAGAAATTATAAATGGGATGTAGAGAGGGAGAAGCAACACAAAGGAACTTAGAGATTTTGTAAGTAACTGGATTTAAAATGTCAAATTGGAACATGGTAATTATAGTGTTAGCCACTTTAAAACTTCATAGTAGATCTTGGAACAAATCCCTTTTAATCTCATTCCAACTGTGTGGTTGACAGTAAAGCATCATTCCAAAGTATCCCTAGTATTTTCTGGGTCAGGAAAATACCACTTAAAGAAAAGAGAGGACATTTTGGAACCAAAATTATAATCTGGACATTTAATAATAAGACTCACTACATTCAAGAAATGCAAGCTATAAATTAAATAAATAAATAAATAAAAGCAAGCAAGCTACATATAGAATCAAAAGGAAAAACAAAGTTATTAGGAAATCATGTGATTGTTGTGGTTGGATATTAAAAAAAAACATTTTTTTTCTCCACTTTAAGCCCCATATGGATGGCAACAACTTAAAAAAGCAAACACATGCATGTATTTATATATGTGTATATATATATATGTATATGCATATATATATGCATTTATATGTATTTATATATGTATACATATACATATATATATGTATATGTGCTGTAGGAAAATATATTTTAATTGTGTACATTATGTTTGTCTATAAAACACTAGAACAAATTAGTACTTCTGAAAAAAGTTATTTGATGGGATCTGCTGTTAAATTTCTTATATTGTGTATTGCACAATAGTTTTTAGTAAAAATAAATGTTATAAAGCCATTTAAATAAAACTAAGAATTATCTGGTTTGTAAGAAAAAATGGAACATTTTTCACCAGTTGGTTTACTTCATAAAGGATTTCAAAATATAAACAATAAAAGAAATTTTTGACCAAAACTTAGACTTGGGATATACCCGTCTTTGTTGGTTTAATATAGTTGGGATGCTATGTAAGTACAGAGTGCTTTGATGCTGTTTGAATTTGTTTCACATAATTGGGACAAATGGGACAAATTACTGCAGCAGCTGAATGACGTTATCACAGACTCTGTTTCTTTCTAACCTTCTGCTCTGCCATCCTCAAGATGTTAGCTTTGTCCTCAGACTGTCTTCCTTCATGCTTACAAGATGACTACATCAGTTTTAGGCATCATATCCATATGTAACAGCAGGAGAAAAAGCATTTTGTTAGGAGGGTGGAAACTTTGCTAAGAACCCCAGCACACCTTCCTTCCATTTTATAAGGGTAACATATATACCCTGAAGTCAATCTCTGGCAAAGGAATTGGGACCACTATGATTCACTGAGCCTAAATCAAAGTTGTCCTGAATCTGGGCATAAGCATTCACTCCAGAGTTTCTTAGGAAAAGACACCTAAGGTGAATCAGGGGCTCTGATTCACAGAAAAGAAAAGAAGAAAAATAGGTAGAAAGCCAATAGTGTTTATTAGAGAAATGATACAGCTGTAGGCCAGTGGTTCTAAACCCTGGCTGCACATTACAATTACCTAGGAAGCTTTTAAAAAAATATTTTGAATTGGTCTGGGTTGCACATAGATATTAGCATTGAACACATCCCCCTAGTGATTTTAATATGTAGCTACATTTGGGAACCAGTGTTGTAGGTAAACTGAAGATAGAATAAGGAGACAAAAACTTTCATGAGTCTGTACACATTCACCTGCTTAAGCAGTTTTGCAGCTGTATTGAGCATTACTAAAAATTAACCATTGTCAAGCTGGGTAAAATTACCACCCCCAAATCTTGGACCATGGTTAATTTGCCAGACTTAAATGGTGCTCACTGCCATATTTACTGGCCATATTCCAAAAGAATGTATAATATTTGGGTACTTGGAGTACCCAGACAGTTTTCATAGCCAAGCTAAGTTGGGGTTTTATGTAAGGATAGGAATGTCAATGCCATATTTGTGATGAGAGAATTGAGTTGCAAAGAGGCTATTAGTGGGAGAGATAGAACTAGAGTTCTTATTATAGTATCCTGACAGCCAGGGTTTCCTCCTATTTCATGTTGCTACTTATGTTCCTGTTGTATTTGAGAAAGATGTCATGTGTTTTGATCAAGATAAAGCCTTATAATTATTATAAGTATATCATTTTTGACAGCTTACTGTGTATGAGCCAAGCACTCTGCTAGGTGTTTTATTCCTCCCCCAACATTTGTTTAATCCTAACAATCATATGCAGTAAATATTACTAACTCTACTTTATGGACAACAAAATTAGAAACAAAAGCTTGTTACTTCTCTCCTGTCTCTTAGTTAGTTCACTTCTCTGGAATCTAGACTTTGAACCTATAATGCCAAAGATTGTACTGGCATATTAAATGCCAAAATGCATGTTTTTTCATTTTGCTGTTCACAGATATTTGACTTTATGCAGTTTACCAGTTCAGTAAATACCTATTGGCTGACAGATAATAGACTCTGGGTAGCCCAGGATTGGATTGCATTTTACCTGCACATGTTTTACATGCACATAATTTATGTGTTTTTTAGAAGGAAGTTTTTGCCAGTTGCTTTGCAACTTCACCAAGAACTTAGCGTATGATCAAAGAACAATTGAATGAATAAATGAAGTGGAGACTTGAGACTGCTTAATTTGGAGTTGCTCAAATTATAAAGACTAGTGAAACTACTTTGCTGATAATTTCCTTTCCCTTAGGAACTTAAAATATTAAAATTAAAGACTTTTAAGATATAGCTTTAATTATACTCTAATATTTTCAAACAAATATTGACTTACTGGAAAGTGTGCCTTGACTTGTTCAGTCATAGTCCATATTGCCATTTTTAATAAAAAATAATACTCTTTTAATAAGAGGACATAATTAGTCTATATGGCTGACATTTATTCAGATACTTGTTTTACCATTCTTTCCTAATTGAAAAATAAGAAGAAAATAAACTTGGCAGTGGCTTCTAAGGACTGACTGGTTTAGTTTTTCATAGAGATAACATTTTCCAATTTACTGAATTATGATATTGAAAATGAAGGGCAAGCTCCTTGTTGGGGGAAAATGTTAGTGTAGCCCTAATACAGAATCTCATTAAAGCAACTGTCAGGATTTCTCTATTTTACCATCTCCTCCCCTATTCTGTAAGAATCAACTGTCGTTTTGAGTGAGTGTACTGCCAAAGAGGCATTTACAAATAAATGAAAAATGTCACAATTGATTTCACTCCTTCCAGAATACTGTGTGTCAGCTTTGTCACAAACTGTCTTTGTTATTCTCTGTTTTAGATCTCCCAGCTGGACACTGGAAATAACTTTTGATGGTTTAGGGCTTCTCTCATTTGACCCCAGGTAAGTCCTCTATTGGTGACTTTTTACAAATATTTGTAAAACCATTTGAACAGTTAAGAGAATATAAAAGCCTTTCCCCTCTTTCTCTCTATAACTGCTGTTTTTGTCAAAAGTATTCAGATGTCAATATTGTTTACTTACATTTTTGGACATTGGAGAGAATTATTCCATGCATTACAAAGCACTGTAAAATTATGCAATTATATTTCACATTCTCTTCTCCAGTACAATGGTTTGCTGTTATCATGCTTAATCTAATAATAATAATGCTAATAACCATATTACTTGTAAGGAAGTAATATGGCTATGCATTTCTTGTATTTTGAAATCTGTCTAAATTTTTATCATATTTTATAATATAATCTTGAATACATGTCTTTCGTATAATTTGTACATAATATCATTGATACATATTCATTTTTGTCATCACCCTAAACCAGTCCACTATTGTGCACTCCTGCCATCATGCTAACATTATTGAGGTCTTGTACTGCGCCACGTACTGTGCTAAGCAGTTATACGAATTATCTTCTATAAATGTATCATAGTGGTACTTGAATTCTGAGTTAATATGGATTTGGAAAAAAAAGGAACTAATTACAAATTGCTAGCAGCTTTTTTTATTATGGATATTAAATTAAAGTAAAGTAAATCTGCATATAATTATACTTTAAGAGATTTTAATCAGTATAATTGGTTATAGATTGTGCCGTCATTTGAGATTATTTAGCTTTCTACTTGAAAGATCATGGAATGGACCAATTAGTAATATTCTGTTTCTCTTGGAAATAGAAGTTGAACTAATTCACTCATTCATTCAACAAATATTTATTGAACACTTATTATGTGCCATTTACTTTATATTGACGACATGATGGTGAAGAATATGTATCTGCTTCTCAAGATCTCACAATGTAGTGGCAGTCAGTCAAAAAATAGGCAAATACAAGGTAGTATAATGAATGAAAACAATAGGGAAAAGCATGGGGTACAATAGGATAAATGCAGTGAGCACCTAAGCCAGACGCGGGATGGATGCTCAGGAAGTGATGTGTCAGTAGAAGGTGGAGGAAGATTAAGTTGTAGTTGCAGAGTGGTTTGTAATGTCTGAAGTAGAGTATTTAAGATAGCGTGATATGTCTATAAAGAATTAAGCATGAGGCAGATCATGAATGTCCTCATGAGCCATGTTTAGCCATGCTTAGGAATTTAGATATAATTATGAGTAGTGGCAGTTAAATTAGAAAGACTTCATCTGATATTGGATGTTCTCTTCAAATCCGGCTGGTCAAATTCTCACAGCACTAGTTACTATGCATAATAAAGGAGGTCATCTTCCTCCTTCACACCTATATAAATATTTTTATTAGAATATAAGGTCTTTAGAAGCAAGAACCTGGGTTAATTCACCGTGTTTTCTCAGGATCTATTTTAGTACTTTGCACATAGGAGGCTCTCAATATTTATAGTGTGGGATGACAGAATTAAATGTAAAACTCCGGAAAATGGATAAGTTGACCTACCAGGGGCTTCCTTCAAAGACTCACCACTTATGACTCCTTCTTTCCCTGATCAGTTGTCACAAATGGTAAAATTCTTTTCCACATCTCCTCCTTACTTTTTGATTCATAATAAGATGTTCCATCAAAGTAAATCTGTATGAAATGCAATTTTAAAAATAAATAACATGTCAATTTGTAAATAAAAAATGTCAATGAATTCTCTTTAAACAGTCTAAAAAAGTTTTGGAGGAAACTAAGAATAAGTGAAGAAAATGATTTTTAGCAAAAGAAGAAATAAGCAATATAACCAATTTTAATTTATTCATTTTCTAACTCTAGAAAATACATTAGTTAACATACATTATAAAAGCTTATAAATACATTATAAATGTTAAAATGCATTATGTAATTCTTTTGTAATGAGAGAGATGAAATGGTAACTTTGGTTATACTTTTTATATATTTTAAGATAACATATAAAGAGGATAAATTTTATTTGTATTTTAAGCAAAAATAACTTAATAAGGAACCTTTAAATATTGTGGTGATGGGGGGGCAGTGCCTGGATGACTTGGTCAGAAGAGCATGTGACTCTTGATCTGGGGTCATGAATTTGAGCCCCATGTTAGGTGTAGAGATTACTTAGATAAATAAATTATTTAAAAAATTATGGTGATTAACAAATCACAGAAGTACTTTAGTGTACAGTTGACCTAGGGAGTCATACCCCAGGTGGTTGAAAATGTGTGTATAACTTCCAACTTCCTCAAAATTAACTGCTAATAACTTGCTGCTGACTGGAAGCCTTAGCGATAACATAAATAGTTCATTATCACATATTTTGTATGTTATATGTATTTTACACTATATTCTTAGAATAAAGTAAACTATAAAAAAGAAAGTGTTACTAAAATGATAAGGAAGAGAAAATACATTTATGGAACTATGTATAAGTGGACCTGCATAGTTCAAGCCCATATTGTTCAAAGGTCAACTGTATATTATTGTATAATGTGGACATTTTGGGTTCGGTTATAAACATAGATTCTATATTTCTTACTACTTTAACAGTGGCAGTTCTCCATTCTACAGACTTTTCTTTGACTAGCTTTTCTGGCATTATTCCTAAATGTCCTGTTTTATGGTCATTTTTCTGCTGGATTGTCCTTTGAGACCAGTGGAGTATTTCTGAAAATTTTTTTGGCATGACCACATGTAATCATGGAAGGACTGTGAACACCCACTCAAAGCTGCACAGAGTAAGGATATCAGCTTTCATGTCTTTTTAGTGCCCTAAGGATAAGGAGATACAAACTAGTAGTTTCAATAAACCCAATAATTTTGGCAGAATATTTAAATTATGTTTTTTCCCCAAAACTAAAAATCACCTTTAAAAGTACAAAACCTAACCATATAGAATATTTAAGCAATAAAGAAAATATAAACAAGGATGCCATATTGTGTTAATGTAACCTGTTGTCCATAGGGTAATGACAACATTTTGCAAAATGAAGAAGAGACACTTCTCAAAGAAATGCTGCCTAGTGTGATGGATTAATGGACATTTATCTGGCTTGCTATCAGTCAAAATACAGGCTAAGAATACCCAAATAAAACAAATAAAATGAGGAGTAGAAATTAAGAGTAGAAAAGTAAATTAAGAGTAGTAAAGAAGCAGAAGTGAGAGCAATAAAACTGGGGAATGTTGTGGAGGGGATCAGGATATGCCATGTCTGATTTTGCCTCTTTGGCATAAGAGTTATTTTGAGCTGAAGGTATTTGAGTTCCTGAAATCCCTTATCTGCCTAAACACAGAGACTTCCAAAAAGAACTCAAAGTCATTACATCCCTTTCTGCAAAGCAACTCTAAGATTACCACACCCTAACAGATACTACCACAATGCTGTCACATCCTTCATTTATTTTCCTAAAGGCCCATTTATTTTTCCAAATAGTGATTGCTTTTCCAAGGTTCCCTTTCTCCTGCTTCCTTTCCCTTAGTAAGTTAGATATATAGACCCCAAATTCTAACCTTATCTTTGAATTACTCATCTCTAAGTACTGTCTTGTGTATGTCCAATGCACATGTTAATGAATTTTTGTTTGGTTTTCTCTTATTAATCTCTCTTTTGTCAGTCTCATTTACAGAGCCCTGGCCAACAAGTTATAATGGGCAGAAGGCAAAATGATTTCCTTTCCTACAGTTGAGGCCTAGGGGTTCATAACACACAGACACAATACGTATTATGGATTTAATTTTAGGAATATTTAGTGTAGGAATTTGCTTCCCCACACCTCCTATGTCAACATTTGATATAAGCTACCTCTTGTTATCCAGTCTCAGTTTAGGAGTCCTGCATCTGATCTAAAGCTGGTCCAAGTGAAATATACAAACAAATGAAGAGATTAAAGGTGAACCACAAAGGCATTCTAAATGTATTTATAATCCCTCTAAAATATGGGTTTCTTTTTTAGCAAAAACATGACCTCTGTCTTTAACAACTATAGGTTTCTAATACATAAAATAAAAATTTGGTTACAGATCTTCTACTTTTGATGGGGTTACATCCCAATAAACCCATTGTTAAGTTGAAAAATAACCTGTCTAAAATGCATTTAATGCACTTAACCTACCAAACATCATAGCTTAGCCTAACCTACTTAAAAAAATAGTTTTTTAAATGTTTCTTTATTCTTTGAAAGAGAGAGAGAGAGAATGAGCAAGGGAGGGGCAGAGAGAGGGAGACAGAGAATCAGAAGTAGCTTCCAGGCTCTGAGCTGTCAGCACAGAGCCTGATGCGGGGCCTGAACTCACGAACTGCAAGATCATGACCTGAGCCGAAGTTGGACGCTTAACCGACTGAGCCATCGAGGCGCCCCTTAGCTTAGCCTACTTTAAATGTGTGCAGAACACTTACATTAACCTATATTTGGACAAAATTATCTAACTAAAGCCTGTTTTATAGTAAAGTATTGAATAGCTCATGTAATTCATTACATGTGGTCCTGAAAGTGAAAAACAGAATTGCTATATGGATAGCAGAATGGTTGTAAGCATATGGGTCATTTACCCTTGTGATTGCATGTCTGACTGGAAGTTGCAGGTCTCTGTCTTTGCCCAGAATCACAAGGGAATATCATACAGCATATTGCTAGCCCGGAAAAAGATCAAATATCAAAATGTGAAGTACAGTTTCTACTGAATGTACATCCCTTGTGTATCATCTTAAAGTTGTAATATCATGAGACTTTGTAAATCGGGGATCATCTGTAATTTTCTTAATGTGTAAAAGAGCCCAAGGATATCAGCCCCAAATCTATAATGTCTTAACATTTATAAGTGTACAAACTTTAACAATAAATAGGAATTTCTAGTAAGACAAAAATGGTTATTTCCTGGCTGTATCATAAGAGCTCAAACAAATCAGAAAAATCACTAACTCATTATATATTGGAAGTAGGGAATCAAAAGTAGGGAATCAAGGGGCGCCTGGGTGGCACAGTCGGTTAAGCGGCCGACTTCAGCCAGGTCACGATCTCGCGGTCCGTGAGTTCGAGCCCCGCGTCGGGCTCTGGGCTGATGGCTCAGAGCCTGGAGCCTGTTTCCGATTCTGTGTCTCCCTCTCTCTGCCCCTCCCCCGTTCATGCTCTGTCTCTCTCTGTCCCAAAAATAAATAAACGTTGAAAAATTAAAAAAAAAAAAAGTAGGGAATCAAAAGTTCACAGAATAGAATTTCTTTTAGTAAGAAGAAAAAAAAAGGCAGAAGATGTAGCCAAGCCTGCCAGTGGGATGTGTAAACAACTGCAAGCTGGACGAGTGGCCGAAGGATGGCTTCCGGCTGGACCAGGTGTTGGTAACAGTATGAAGCACAGGCTGCCTTGTTTTGGGGTCATTTCCTATGCTCGTTCTGTCTATTGGTTTCCTTCTTTTGCTTTCACCTTCTGGCTCTGACAGCACCTGTTCTATACTATTACCTTGGCAGGCAGCCTTAATGTACATTTTAACAAAATCTCTGTGCCAAATTTTCTTCTTAAGTTACCAAAGACAATTGTTAAAAAACTTGCAGAACAAGTAGGACAAAGCAAAACAGTTTTCTGTCAAAGCTTTGATAGTCAAATATACTACTGGCAGGAAGACCTCTTGTGAATTTTGCACACAACATTAGAAGCTGGCTGTTGACAAGGATAACTTTAATTGTTTTTAATTGTCTCGACAAAGGGGTATAAATCTCCTCCATTCCATTACTGTGTATTGAACGTCTGTTCATGCTAACATGCCCAATTTGGCTTCTCTTTTTCATTAATATAGCTATGCAGATTTTCAGGAACTGAGACAAAAGTGCGTTTTTGTTTTGTTTTGTTTGCATTAGGACAAAGCCTTTCCCAGCAATACAGCATGGCTCATGACAACTTGTTGCCTGGATACTAGGGACCTCACATATGGGTTTTCTTAATAATAGGTATTTTGAATTTCTCTCTTGAAAATTGGATAGAATTTTCTTCTGTTAGTAGTTGTGGCCAATCTATGTACTATTTGCCATATGGGTTTGGAAGGGGAGAGTTAAAATAAAACATCTCTCAAAACAGGAATAACAGTTTCTGTTTGGGACACATACTTATTCTACTGTAAGTAAGGTTTTGCACACAGTAGAACTCTACAAAGCTTTTCTCACATTTTTTTTACTCTTACCATATTGTTCTTCTTTAATTCCAAACTTTTATTGGATATTTATTCCTAAAATATTAGAATTCAGGTAACATGAATTTCAAAGAAAACTTTTCAGAGGCTCCTTCCTCTCAATACCTATTACACCATCCTCCACATTCCATTTGTTTTTAAACCCATTTCATTTTAACTTGGAATGAAGCACACTAAAAATTATGAAGAGACTTTAGTAAAGAATTTTTGTAACAGATTATTTTTGATTACCAGATATCTGAGTAATCTTTTGTGAATTTTTTACATAATGATCTAATTGCTTCTAAATTAGAAAGTTGGAATGTGTGACAACATTGATTGATATGTGCTAAAGTACAGATTCAGGTCAGAAAGATGAAAGGCAATAATTAAATAACATGAAGGATTATCTAGGGATTTGACAACTGTATAAGTACAGTATGTTTATTTAGTAAATTTAAAGTGGGTTGGTCAGTGAACCATTCAGTATATCCTGAGTATGTGGCATGTGTATGAAAATGCACTAGATGCTAAGAAATATATTTTTTAAGCAGTCAAAAAGCTGTACTGGACTCCATTTATGATTTTAGTTATAGAATGTGGCATTCTGTATGTTTCCTGCTGCACAACTGTCTATAATAATAGGAAAACAAAACTGGCAATGAAAAAATAAGACAAAATTGGGGATAGGAACATATTAAATCGGTGCTAATATGAAGTGAAAGCAGTGTTTGTCAAAGTCATTAGATAAGAGTTAAATATGTGTGCTGTGGAGTTTTCAGAGAAGGCATGTTTTGAAGTCAATATGACTTGACTGTGACAGATGAGGAGATTTTTGGTAAACGAGACAGGTAAATAGAAACCTTTCTGGGGTGACCAATAGCATGAACTATAAAAGTAGTCCTTTGTAGTAACACCAGGGAGAATGGCAGTGCGAGAAGACCTTAGTGACTGGAACAGAGGATTTGTCCTGGGCAGGTACTGGATTTGAAGAGAAGTAAGCAGTGTCAGGATTTCATAGCCAGGTAGAGTACTGTAAACCTAGGCAATGGACAGTGTTAAGTTCTTCAGCTGGGTGTGCCATTATGAAGAAAGGTCTTCTGTGAAAGGAACCAATAAGAGGCAGGATGGTTGTCTGGGAAGGAGTTGGGACATCTGTGTGTAAGGAGAGTAGGCCAAATTAGGATATGATGAGAGAGTGAATGAAGAAATACAGTGTAAATAATTAAGCATTTTACTGATGCTTATTTCTTATTTACAAATATAGTACAATAATTAACACATTCCAGAGATAGTAATTAGCAATCAGGTTAAATTACTTTGATTACTTCTTTTGCATTTAACGAAAAACATTTTGAGAAAGCTACTTTCTGAGGTGTTTTATAGATCCTCTCTCTATAGTGTCTCTTTTGCTTTTACTTCATTCTTTTCCTCTCCCTTTCCCTCACTTAGGTCTGTTTCTCTGTCCTCTCTTTCCAAGTTTTCCTTCTTAAAATTTATTTAGAAAAATTGTTTTTAATGTTTAATTAGAGAGAAAGAGAGAGAGAACACACACAGGCGAGAGCTGGGGAGGGGCAAAGAGAGGGAGACACAGAATCGGGAGGCTCCAGGCTCTGAGCTGTCAGCACAGAGCCTGACGTGGGGCTTGAACTCACCAAAAGTGAGATTATAACCTGAGATGAAGTCAGATGCGTAAGCAACTTGGAGGTGCCTCTCCAAGTTTTCCTTCTTAAACAACAAAAGTTTAGGCTGTGTTTTATTTTTAAATCATTTTATGTAAGTATTCTCCAAACAGTTTAAAACTTATATAGGCTTAAAATGAAAAAAAAAACACAAACAAAAAACAAAAAACCCAAAAACATAGCAACCTGCTACTACCTCTGTCCATTCCTGCTCCTAAGAGATGAGTTTCAGCTGTTCCAAGTTTTTCTTCTGATAGCTCTGTGCTTACGTAGTTATCTCTTAATTTATAAATTGTTATTATCCATTGACTTCTTGTTTTGTTGGTTGAGACCTTAGTTTTTCTAAGATCACATCCCAGCTATCCAAATTACCCTCCATTTTAATTAGAAAGTTATATCACAGTTGATTGTTAAATTAATGGTTTTTACATTTGTAATCACTGAGTATTATTTACTTCTGAACCTAGTGCATGCATTATGATTGTTTTTTTCTGTCTCACATACTTTTCTTTATATGTTTTATATGTGTCTGTTGCTATTTGTTCCCCAGTGTTCTATAACAGGGCTATTAAGTGGCTATCAATAGCATTATTAAATGATCTTTGTTGTTCTCAGGAAAGCAGGTCCTTTAATGCCTTGTTATTGAAGGCAGGGGCTGAAGTAAAGAACTTTGGTCCTGAGGAAATGAGAACAGTGAGAGATCCCAGAAGAAACTAAGAAAAAAGTGTTCTTTTGAAACACCAGCAAAACAAACTCCGGGAGCTTGGTGGGGAGAGAGAGAAAGGTTGAGAGTGAAGAATGGAATGTATTTAGGAAAAGTTCATAAAATAATTATTAGCTACATTAAACTATTCTTGTTTTTGTCCTGGAAATATTCCTGTTGTGTCCCTTCATTCTCTTGCATCAGTGTAAAAAAAATTTTTTTAATGTTTATATATGTTTGAGAGAGAGAAAGAGAGACCGAGTGAGAGCAGGGGAGGGGCAGAAAGAGAGGGAGACAGAATCGGAAGTAGGCTCCAGGCGCTGAGCTGTCAGCACAGAGCCCAATGCAGGCCTTGAACCTATGAACTGGGAGAACTGTGAGATCATGAGGTGAGCTGAAGTCAGTCGCTTAACTGACTGAGCCACCCAGGTGCCCCATCTCCTGCATCAGTTTTAACTGTTATTTCTTGCCCAGGTACCACTGTCATCCCACAACTTTTCTGTTCTGCTTTCGGTTTTAGGATCCTGTGTTGCCTTTATCTTATTTCTGCCTCTCGTGGGTTTCTAAGAAAGAGAGTTTGGGAAAATTTTTTGACTCCTTACGTGTTTGAAATGTCTTTATTCTCCCCTTATGCTTGATTGATAGTTTGGGTGAGCACAGGCAGATTCTTCTCAGAATTTGTAAGCCTCTATTATCTTGTGATATTTCTGCTGGGAAGTCAGAGGCCATGCTGATGGTTGGTACTGCTTTTCTCAGGAAATTTCACGGTCTCTTTTTTGGGCATCTATGTGCTTTTTCAAACTTGTCTTTTAGTTTGATGATTTTGGGATTCTTCTCATTATTGTTATTGCTATTTTATTATTGTGATTTTCTTTCCTCTGATGTCTCTCTTTATTTCTACAACTCCTATTGGAGAAAATTGTAGCTATCCTGGATTAATTCTCAGATATTTTTCTTTTTTTTCCCCTGTTACTTTCTATTTCTTTTTGTTCCTGGTGCTTCTTTTTTAAAATTTCATCTTTTATTATTGTTTTTGTAACTTTTAAGAACTCTTTATTCTGTGATTATTTCTATTTTATGGCATTCTGTTCTTGTTTTATGGTACACTATATTATATTTTGTTGAAGTCTTTCTCACTGTGCTTAGTCTTTTTCCCTCTGGTTCCCTTTTTTGTTTGTTTAACTGTCTTTTATGTTGGAAGCATTCCTCACATGTTTGATAGTCTATAAAGGACTATTTTAAGAATGAAACACTAAAAGCTAATAACTTTATGCTAAAGTGGGATTTGTGTCCTATAATTCTATAATTATAGAATTCTATAATGTATAGAATGGTGATGGGCAAGCCTTTTCCTTTTCAGTATCTCATGACACACACACACACACACACACACACACACACACACACACTTCATACGACAATCCAGAACAGTAGACATTGCTCCATTTTAGTGTTGGAGAAACAGAATCAAATGGGGTAAAACAATTTTCTAAGGTTACATATCTCATTAGGTACAATATTCTGTGTTTTCTTCAGGTCTGTAAGGTTGAAAATCTCATGCTCTTTCTAAGATATCATAGCTTAATTTTATTTTTGCTTTTCTGAAGCTACAGTTCTGAGTCAAGTGGTATTATGGTAAAATTTGGTGAAGTTAGTAAGAACTCTTTAAACTGCATATTGCAAGTAACTTAACATGAGTGTAAGTACATTTTGAAATGCTCTCTGAAGCTTTTCAGTTTTAGCATTTAAACAAAATGTTAGAATAGTAAATTATAAAGGAATTAGAAATACTTCACGGACGTCACCACATTCTTAAAGCATAAAGCTGTAAGAGGAAAAGGAATCACCTTCATGAACCACAGAGTCACATGAAAAATATGTAGTCTTTTGAGAAAGCAGTTTGGTAATATATATATCAATAGCCTTTAAAAAGTTGTTACCTCTGACTTAGACATCTAATTTTAGAAATCTTTTTGTATAGGAGGAGATCAGAAGCATAGATAAAACTACAGATAAATCTTCAAAATTATATCCATTATTAAATAGGCAAACATAAAATTAGAAACAACCTAACTTCTCACAATGGGACAACTTTTAAATAAATTATGGGGAAGCCATATGTTGGAGTATTATGTAACTCTGAAACATGATGCTTTCAAAGCATACTTAAAATACCATAAGGAAATGTCTGGTGTGTTATGTGAAAAAGCGGAATGCCAAATTGTGCCCAAAGTATGGTGCAAAGTAGGTCAAAACTTATGTACATATGCATAGAAAAAAAGAAAGAAGAAGTTTGGTAGAAGAAAATACACCAAACTGCACATAGTATTTGTCTCTAGGTTCTAGAATTATAGGCAATTTACATTTTCTCATGGGTGTTACTGTGTAATTTCCAGATTTCCTAAAATAGCTATGTATTACTTTAATAATAATAAAAGTATATAATCTTTGAAAACACTTAAAGAGAAAAACTTTCTCTGGTCTTTTTGCTGTTGAGAGTAAGTGAAACTAAGGGTTCTTTGGTTCTTCCTTGTGATCATATCATCATCTGGGGATTGCGATAAAGGGTAAGGAATTAGGCTCTTTACTGCACTAGATTGTCTTTAAGAATTTTCTAATTTAGGAAAAGGTGCTGACTCCTGTCATCTTTATTGCTTCTTTTCTTGTGTTCCCTACCTTCACTTTCTGTACCTTAACAACTCATCATTGGCTTGTCATAAATATTATTTAGGTCACTAATGTACATTTCAAATTTATTGTGCATTTTTATTTACAGTGTAACTTTAGATACGATTCATACACAAATTGGAACTGATTTCTGAAATATTTTGTAAAAAATCTATTAAAGGTTTCCTAGTGACAAATGTTCTATATGAGAAAAGTTAAAGGTGTATAAGTGGGTTTTATGAGTAAACAGTAAAGGGAAAATCATCTTGATTACCTGTAATTAATACTGGTCTAGGTTTTAGATTTTTTTTTTTTAGGTAAACAGTCATTTTATGTAATTTAATTACTAATTACAGTGATTTTAAACACCTGGGCTCTCTTTGCACTATCTATAAAAATCTTTAGGAAATAAGAATTAATATACGCATGGTGTTGAAATGGGAAGAAATGGGTAGGATCTAGACATTACTTGCATTTTGATGAATCTCAGGTGTATTGAATTTTTCTAGAATAGAAATGTTATAAGTGGCATTGCCAGTTCTGTGAACACAATTTTAATGACATTTTTAATGACGATTTTAAAATGTATGTATTTTTAAATTCAAAGCCACATAATTTGACTAAGTTAAATAGTTCTGGTAAGGGTGGGCAGTAGACACTGTGTTCTTGAATTCAAAAAGAACGAAATGTGTATTTTCTTTCTGTAATCACTGTGCAAACATTTATTAAGCATCTAAGAGCTAAAGTCTTCCTCACTTTATTAAAAAATGGAATTATGAAACATATTGGCTGGTATTTTATATAAATACAATCAAATTTTGACAGATTTCTTTCATTAAGCAGCAATGTAAAACTAATGCTTAAGGTCAGAGAAAAGGAACATCTTTGACACAGGTTCATTTAATGTGGTAAATTAAATGACTCACAGTTTTCTGATATTGACACCGTCAACCCCATAGGTGAAAGAATTTTCTGTTTGGTCTAACTAAATATGATAATGAATTATCATATTTGTTAGTTATCTAGGGTAAAGGCATAAGTGTATAAAGTATGCTTACAATGTGTCCAATTGAACGTTTTTTTCAAAAAGGAAATTTTACTGTGTTGTTCATCTTTCTGGGGTAGACATTCACTTTTTTCCCTTAAATAAGCAGAGGATCCAATAGATAGTTTATAACATTTCAAATAGTCGTAAAATTTATGTAATAACATGAATGTTGTTTAGTACTCTCTATTTTTATCTATTAACTGTCGATTGCTTATAAAAACTATGACTTGAATTACACAAGATTTCAGAGCGTGTATGTGTTTTAAATATTACATACTTTATTTCTGACGAAAGTCTAAATGTTTCATCCTGCCCTTAACTTCATTTACAAAAAAAATTAAAAATGTTGGTTTATTTTTGAGAGAGATACATGGATTGCAAGCAGGGGGGCAGGCAGAGATGGAGAAGGAGACACAGAATCTGAAACAGGCTCCAGGCTCTGAGCTGTCATCACAGAGCCCAACACGGGGCTTGAACTCACGAACTGTGAGATCGTGGCCTGAGCCAAAGTCAGATGCTTAACTGACTGAGCCACCCAGGTCTGCCCTTGACTTTAAACAGAAATAAGTTCATTTAGTTTTCTATTGGTGCATTATTTAATGATGCAGACTTTTTTGTACTGATGTATGATATGACATATAAGGTGTTCCTTATAAAATATCTCTCAGGTTCATGTATCCTCAGTGCATAGTCAATCTATCTTCAGATGTTGAGGACTTTTACATATTCTTCAAATACATTTTTAGCTGATGTTTACATAGGGAGAAGTTATATTTATCTACACTTACTACATGATTTTGGATAAAATGACGTTTGAAAAGACCTGGATATAGTTGTTAGAATATCAGAATCATGGGGTACCGTGGTAGCTCAGTTGGTTAAATGTCCAACTTTTGATTTGGCTCAGATCATGCTCTTATTGTTTGTGAGTTTGAGCCCCATATCTGGTTCCCTCTGTGCTGACAGTGTGGAGCCTGCTTGGGATTCTCTCTCTTCCCCTGTCTTTCTAACCTTCCCCTGCATGCATGCTATCTCTTTCAAAATAAATAAATAAATTAAAAAAAAAAAGAATGTCAGGATCAGGTACAGAAACATGCTGCTCTCCAGAAAACATGCTGCTTATCAACAAAAGTGATGTGCTTGTTGAGTGGCTGATATTGAGAGGTCATGATATTGCATCCAAATCAACTCTTAGTTAACTGTTGTATTAATCACTCAGTAATCAGGAAGCAAAGTTTTAAGCACTTCATATTCAACTATGATAGTCTGCTACTTAGAGTTTTACTGTGATTTATGAAATATATTGCATATTGGGGTTAAGTGTAACATATACTAGTATTTCCTATTTAATGCAGCAGGAAAAAAAGAACAACTACTGGTTACCTTTTTCATATCTGCTTTTCAGGAGCTATGTTACTGACGTTCAGTGGGAGATGCTGAACTCTATTTTGAAAGTCTGGTGTGGTGCAAAAGACATAGGCTTTGGCATCCATAGTCCTTGGTTCAAATTCTCCCACTGCCACATGATGTATATTTGGGTCATTTTCTTAAGTGTTTTGAGCCTTGGTTTTCTCCTATGCAAAATAAAAACACTAACACTCATCTTTATTTATTTATTTATTTATTTATTTATTTATTTATTTATTTAATATGAAATTTATTGTCAAATTGGTTTCCACACAACACCCAGTGCTCATCCCAAAAGGTGCCCTCCTCAATACCCATCACCCATCCTCCCCTCCCTCCACCCCCCATCAACCCTCAGTTTGTTCTCAGTTTTTAAGAGTCTCTTATGCTTTGGCTCTCTCCCTCTCTAACCTCTTTTTTTTTCTCCCCCCCCCCCCATGGGTTTGTGTTAAGTTTCTCAGGATCCACATAAGAGTGAAAACATATGGTATCTGTTTTTCTGGGTAGGACTTACTTCACTCAGCATAACACTCTCCAGTTCCATCCACGTTGCTACAAAAGTCCGTATTGCATTCTTTCTCATTGCCACGTAGTATTCCATTGTGTATATAAACCACAATTTCTCTATCCATTTGTCAGTTGATGGGCATTTAGGCTCTTTCCATAATTTGGCTATTGTTGAAGGTGCTACTGTAAACATTGGGGTACAAGTGCCCCTATGCATCAGCACTCCTGTATCCCTTGGGTAAATTCCTAGCAGTACTATTGCTGGGTCATAGGGTAGATAGATCTATTTTTAATTTTTTGAGGAACCTCCACACTGCTTTCCAGAATGGCTGCACCAGTTGGCATTCCCACCAACAGTGCAAGAGGGTTCCCGTTTCTCCACATCCTCTCCAGCATCTATAGTCTCCTAATTTGTTCATTTTAGCCACTCTGACTGGCATGAGGTGATACCTGAGTGTGGTTTTGATTTGTATTTCCCTGATGAGCAACGTTAAGCATCTTTTTATGTGCCTATTGGCCATATGGATATCTTCTTTAGAGAAGTGTCCATTCATGTTCTCTGCCCATTTCTTCACTGGGTTATTTGGTTTTGTGGGTGTGGAGTTTGGTGAGCTCTTTATAGATTTTGGATACTAGCCCTTTGTCCGATATGTCATTTGCAAATATCTTTTCACATTCCGTTGGTTGCCTTTTAGTTTTGTTGATTGTTTCCTTTGCAGTGCAGAAACTTTTTATCTTCATAGGTCCCAGTAATTCATTTTTGCTTTTAATTCCCTTGCCTTTGGGGATGTGACTAGTAAGAAATTGCTGTGGCTGAGGTCAGAGAGGTTTTTTCCTGCTTTCTCCTCTAAGGTTTTGATGGTTTCCTGTTTCACATTCAGGTCCTTTATCCATTTTGAGTTTGTTTTTGTGAATGGTATAAGAAAGTGGTCTAGTTTCATCCTTGTGCATATTGCTGTCCAGTTCTCCCAGCACCATTTGTTAAAGAGACTGTCTTTTTTCCATTGGATATTCTTTCCTGCTTTGTCAAAGGTGAGTTGGCCATACGTTTGTGGGTCTAGTTCTGGGGTTTCTATTCTATTCTGTTGGTCTATGTGTCTGTTTTTGTGCCAATACCATGCTGTCTTGATGATGACAGCTTTGTAGTAGAGGCTAAAGTCTGGGATTGTGATGCCTCCTGCTTTGTTCTTTTTCTTCAAAATTACTTTGGCTATTTGGGGCCTTTTGTGGTTCCATACAAATTTTAGGATTGCTTGTTCTAGCTTTGAGAAGAGTCCTGGTGCAATTTTGATTGGGATTACATTGAATGTGTAGATAGCTTTGGGTAGTATTGACATTTCAACAATATTTATTCTTCCAATCCATGAGCACGGAATGTTTTTCCATTTCTTTATATCTTCTACAATTTCCTTCATAAGCTTTCTGTAGTTTTCAGCATACAGATCTTTTACATCTTAGGTTAGGTTTATTTCTGGGTATTTTATGCTTCTTGGTGCAGTTGTGAATGGGATCAGTTTTTTAATTTGTCTTTCTGTTGCTTTATTATTAGTGTATAAGAATGCAACTGATTTCTGTACACTGATTTTGTATCCTGCGACTTTGCTGAATTCATGTATCAGTTCCAGCAGACTTTTGGTGGAGTCTATCAGGTTTTCCATGTATAGTATTATGTCATCTGCAAAAAGTGTAAGCTTAACTTCATCTTTGCCAATTTTAATGCCTTTGATTTCCTTTTGTTTTCTGATTGCTGATGCTAGCACTTCCAACACTATGTTAAACAACAGCGGTGAGAGTGGACATCCCTGTTGTGTTCCTGATCTCAGGGAGAAAGCTCTCAGTTTGGCTTTTATGATGTTTAAGTATGTTCCTTCTATTCTGACTTTCTCAAGGATTTTTATTAAGAAAGGATGCTGAATTTTGTCAAATGCTTTTTCTGCATTGATTGACAGGATCATATGGTTCTTATCTTTTCTTTTATAAATGTGATGTATCACATTGATTGATTTGCGAATGTTGAACCAGCCCTGCAGCCCGGGAATGAATCCCACTTGATCATGGTGAATAAATCTTTTTATATGCTGTTGAATTCGATTTGCTAGTATCTTATTGAGAATTTTTGCATCCATATTCATCAGGGATATTGGCCTGTAGTTCTCTTTTTTTACTGGGTCTCTGTCTGGTTTAGGAATCAAAGTAATGCTGGCCTCATAGAATGAATCTGGAAGTTTTCCTTCCCTTTCTATTTTTTGGAACAGCTTGAGAAGGATAGGTATTATCTTTGCTTTAAATGTCTGGTAGAATTCCCCTGGGAAGCCATCTGGTCCTGGACTATTATTTATTGGGAGATTTTTGATAACTGAATCAATTTCTTCGCTGGTTATGGGTCTGTTCAAGCTTTCTATTTCTTCCTGTTTGAGTTTTGGAAGTGTGTGGGTGTTTAGGAATTTGTCCATTTCATCCAGGTTGTCCAGTTTGTTGGCATATAATTTTTCATAGTATTCCCTGGTAATTGCTGTATTTCTGAGGGATTCGTTGTAATAATTCCATTTTCATTCATGATTTTATCTATTTGGGTCATCTCCCTTTTCTTTTTGAGAAGCCTGGCTAGAGGTTTATCAATTTTGTTTATTTTTCAAAAAAACAACTCTTGGTTTCATTGATCTGCTCTACAGTTTTTTTAGATTCTATATTGTTTATTTCTGCTCTGATCTTTATTATTTCTATTCTTCTGCTGGGTTTGGGTGTCTTTGCTGTTCTATTTCCTTTAATGTGCTGTTAGATTTTGTATTTGGGATTTTCCTTGTTTCTTGAGACAGGCCTGGATTGCAATGTATTTTCGTCTCAGGACTGCCTTCGCTGCATCCCAAAGCATTTGGATTGTTGTATTTTCATTTTCATTTGTTTCCATATATTTTTTAATTTCTTCTCTAATTGCCTGGTTGACCTATTCATTCTTTAGTAGGGTGTTCTTTAAGCTCCATGCTTTTGGAGGTTTTCCAGACTTTTTCCTGTGGTTGATTTCAAGCTTCATAGCATTGTGGTCTGAAAGTATGCACGGTATGATCTCAATTCATGTATACTTTATTTAAAAGTCTAGCTTGTCTGATATAAGTATGGCTACTCCAGGGCTGTTTTGTGACCCAGTATGTGATCTGTCTTGGAGAATGTTCCATGTGCACTCGAGAAGAAAGTATATTCTGTTGGTTTGTGATGCAGAGTTCTAAATATATCTGTCAAGTCCATCTGATCCAATGTATCATTCAGGGCCCTTGTTTCTTTATTGTTCCTGTGTCTAGATGATCTATCCATTGTTGTAAGTGGAGTATTAAAGTCCCCTGCAATTACCACATTCTTATCAATAGGTTGCTTATGTTTGTGATTAATTGTTTTATGTATTTGGGGGCTCCTGTATTCGGCACATAGACATTTATAATTGTTAGCTCTTCCTGATGGATAGACCCTGTAATTATTATATAATGCCCTTCTTCATCTCTTGTTACAGCCTTTAATTTAAAGTCTAGTTTGTTTGATATAAGTATGGCTACTCCAGCTTTCTTTTGACTTCCAGTAGCATGATAGATAGTTCTCCATCCCCTCACTTTCAATCTGAAGGTGTCCTCAGGTCTAAAATGAGTCTCTTGTAGAGAGCAAATAGATGAGTCTTATGTTTTTATCCATTCTGATACCCTTGTCTTTTGGTTGGAGCATTTAGTCCCTTTACTTTCAGTGTTATTATACAAAGATAATGGGTTTAGAGTCATTGTGATGTCTGTAGGTTTCATGCTTGTAGCGATGTCTCTGGTACTTTGCCTCACAGGATCCCCCTTAGGATCTCTTGTAGGGCTGGTTTAGTGGTGATGAATTCCTTCAGTTTTTGTTTGTTTGGGAAGAACTTTATCTCTCCTTCTATTCTAAATGACAGACTTGCTGGATAAAGGGTTCTTGGCTGCATATTTTTTCTGTTCATCACATTGAAGATTTCCTGCCATTCCTTTCTAGCCTGCCAAGTTTCAGTAGATAGATCTGTCACTAGTCTTATAGGTCTCCCTTTATATGTTAGAGTATGTTTATCCCTAGCTCCTTTCAGAATTTTCTCTTTATCCTTGTATTTTACCAGTTTCACTCTGATATGTCATGCAGAAGATTGATTCAAGTTACGTCTGAAGGGAGTTCTCTGTGCCTTTTGGATTTCAGTGCTTTTTTCCTTCCCCAGATCCCGGAAATTCTCAGCTATGATTTCTTCAATACACCTTCAGCACCTTTTCCTCTCTCTTCCTCCTCTGGAATCCCTATTATACATATATTATTGCATTTCATTGCATCACTTAGTTCTCTAATTTTCCCCTCATACTCCTGGATTTTTTTTTATCTCTTTTTCTCAGCTTCCTCTTTTTCCATAATTTTATCTTCTGATTCACCTATTCTCTCTTCTGCCTCTTCAATCTGAGCTGTGGTCGCCTCCATTTTATTTTACAGCTCATTTATAGCATTTTTTTAGCTCCTCCTGTTTCTTAGTCCCTTGATCTCTGTAGCAATAGATTCTCTGCTATCCTCTATACCTTTTTCAAACCCAGCGATTAATTTTATGACTATTATTTTAAATTCACTTTCTGGGGGCACCTGGGTGGCTCGGTCGGTTAAGCGTCCGACTTTGGCTCAGGTCACGATCTCACGGTCCGTGAGTTCGGGCCCCGCGTCGGGCTCTGTGCTGACTGCTCAGAGCCTGGAGCCTGTTTCAGATTCTGTGTCTCCCTCTCTCTCTGCCCCTCCCCTGTTCACGCTCTGTCTCTCTCTGTCTCAAAAATAAACGTTAAAAAAATCAAAAAAAAATTCACTTTCTGTTATATTGCTTAAGTCGTTTTTGATCAGTTCATTAGCTGTCACTACTTCCTGGAGTTTCTTTTGAGGAGAATTCTTCCAGTTTCATCATTTTGGATAGTCCCTGGAGTGTCCTGGAACTGCAGGGCTCTTCCCCTGTGCTGTCTGGAGTAACTTGTGTTGGTGGGTGGGGCTGTAGCCAGACCTGATGTCTGTCCCCAGCCCACCGCTGAGGCCACAATCAGAGTTGTGTGTACCTTATCTTCCCTCTCCCAGGGGCAGGACTCACTGTGGAGTGGTGTGGCCCCTGTCTGTGCTACTTGCACACTGCCAGGCTTGTGGTGCTGCTTCTGTGGGATCTGGCGTATTAGCCTGGCTGGATCCTCAAGGTGCACAGGGGCGGGAGGGGTAGACTCAGCTCACTTTGCTTTCGGTGGTCCGCTGCGGGAGGGGCCCTGCGGCACCGGGAGGGAGGCTGACCTGTTGACGGGATGGATCTACAGAAGCACAGCGTTGGGTATTTGCCCGGTGCAAGCAAGTTCCCTGACTGTTACTGGTTCCCTTTGGGATTTGGGCTGGGGGATGGGTGAGGGAGATGGCGCTTCGCAGTGCCTTTTTTCCCCGTGGAGCTGAGCTCTGTCCTCCAGGGCTCAACAACTCTCCCTCCCATTGTCTCCCTCCCTCCTCCTCTGGGAGCAGAGCTGTTGACTCATAACGTTCCAGATGTTAAGTCCTGCTGGCTGTCAGAACACACTCTGTCCAGCCCCTCCGCTTTTGTAAGTCAGACTCCGGGGCTCTGCCTTGCCGGGAGGGCTGCCCCTCCACCGCCCCGGCTCCCTCCCACCAGTCTGTGTAGTGCACCGCCTCTCCTTCCTACCCTCTTCCATGGGCCTCTTGTCTACACTTGGTTCCAGAGAGTCAGTTCTGCTAGTCTTCTGGCGGTTTTCTGGGCTATTTAGGAAGATGTGGGTCGAATCTAAGTGATCAGCAGGTCGCGGTGAGCCTAGTGTCCTCCTATGCCGCCATCTTCCGGAGCCAATTATCACACTTATCTTTAACAGTTGTTTTGAAGATTAACAAAAATATGCATAAAGTTTTCTAATAAGTTGCACATTGTAGTCATTATGTTAGTGAAGGTTATTATGATTACTGATTATAGTAATTAGCTATGTAAAGGTTAATAATAATGCCACATTTTCTATAATGCCTTCTGGTGGGTGGAACACTTTCATATAAGGACATATTTAATCTATTAAAGTTCCAGGAGATATCTTATTATTATTCCTAGCATCTCCTATACATAACTGAGGGAGGTAACACTGAGGAAGTTTAACTGATGTGGCTAGTGAATGATGAAGTAAAAATGTGAGCCTAATCTAATTTCAAAGAGTCTATTCTTTTTACTATAAAATATAATTTTCTTGTTAATAATTACTAAGTTTACATTCTGGATGAGAATTATATTTTATTTGGCCTAAAAGTTTTAATTACATAGATAAATAGATATATGAATAAATGCCTAGCAGAACCAGGTATGAGTTTTTACTAAAAATCAATAATGTGTGAATATTCCCCTTTCTCCACATCCTTGCCGTGAACACCTGTTTTTCCTTGTGCTGTTGATTTTAGCCATTGTGACAAGTTTGAGGTGGTACCTCATTGTAGTTTTCATTTGTATTTCACTGAGGATCAATGATACTGAACATCTTTTCATGTGTTTGTTGGCCATCTGTATGTTTGCTTTGGAAAAATGTCTATTCGTGTCTTCTCCCCATTTTATAAGTGGATTATGTTTTTTTTGGGGGGGTATTGAGTTTGTAAGTTATATATATTTTGGGTACCAACCCTTTATCAGATATGTTATTTGCAAATATCTTTTCCCATTTCATTGGTTGCCTTTTAGTTTTGTGGATTGTTTCCTTCGCTGTGCAAAAACTTTTTTATTTTGATGAAGTCCCAATAGTTTATTTTTGCTTTTGTTTTCCTTGCTGCAGGAGACATATCTAGAAGGATGCTGGTATGGCTGATGTCAAAGAGGTTACTGTCTGTTTTCTCCTCTAGGATTTTTATGGCTCCAGGTCTCACATTTAGGTCTTTAATCCCTTTTGTATTTATTTTTGTGTATGGTTTAAGAAACCTGAAGAAATCTGAAACAGCCTCCAGTTTCATTCTTTTGCATGTTGCTGTCCAGTTTTCCCAACATTATGTGTTGTAGAGACTGTCTTTTTCCCATTGGATAGTCTTTCCTGCTTTCTTGAAGATTAATTGACCATATAGTTGTGGGCTCATTTCTTGGTTTTCTGTTCTGTTCCATTGATCTCTGTATCTGTTTTTGTGCCAGTACTTTCTTTGTAATATAACTTAAAGTCTGGAATTATGCTGCCTCCAGCTTTGCTTTTCTTTTTCAAGGCTGCACTGTTGGTGGAAATGCAAACTGGTGCAGCCACTCTGGAAAACACTGCGGAGCTTCCTCAAAAATTAAAAAGAGAACTACCCTATTATCCAGCAGTTGCACTGCTAGGTATTTACCCAAAGAATACAAATATACTAATTCAAAGGGATACATGCACCCTGATGTTTATAGCAGGATTATCCACAATAGCCAAATTATGGAAACAGCCCAAGTGTCCATCGATTTATGAATGGATAAAGAAAAGGTGGTGTGTGTCTGTGTGTGTCTGTCTGTGTGTGTGTGTGTGTGTGTGTGTGTGTGTACACATACCTATGATGTTATATCATTCAGCCATAAAAAAGGATGAGACCTTACCATTTGCAACGACATGGATGGAGCTGGAGAGCATTATGCTGAGTGAAATAAGTCAGTCAGAGAAAGACAAATACCATATGATTTTACTCATATGTGGAATTAAAGAAATAATACAAACAAACAAAGGGGAAAAAAGAGAGAGGGCTGCAAACCAAGAAATGAATAAAGGGTGGGTGGGGAGCAGAGAGAGAGGGAGAGACAGAATTAGAAGCAGGCCCAACACTGTAAGTGCAGGGCCCAATGCAGGGCTCGAACTCGAACCACAAAATCATGATCTGAGCTGAAATCAAGCGTCCGAGGCTTAACTGACTGAGCCACCCAGGCATCCCTAGATCTTTAACTATAGAGAACAAACTGATGGTTACCAGAAGGGAGGTGGGTGGGGGGATGGGTAAAGAGGTGATGGGGATTAAGGAGTGCACTTTTATGATGAGCACCAGGTGTTATGTGGAAGTATGGAATCATTATATGGTACACCTGAAACTAATATTACACTGTATCTTAACTAACTGGAATTATAAAAAAAAGTTTTTTAAACATCATTTTTGAGAGAAAGAGAGGGAGAGATAGAGAGGGAGAGTGAGGAGGGGTAGAGAGATAGGGAGACACAGAATCTGAAACAGTCTCCAGTCTCCAAGCTGTCAGCACTGAGCCCAATGCGGGGCTCGAACCCATGCACCGAACCCTGAGATCATGACTTGAGTGGAAGTTGGATTCTCAACTGACTGAGCCACCCAGGCACCCCTCAACTAACTGGAATTTAAATAAAAACTTAAAAAAACACCAATAACGTATGGAGCTGTTAGAACTGGATAATTTTTTGTAATTGCACAGTGATTTATAATTCCGCATTGTTTTCACAAGCTTTAAGTCACTTAGGCACTTGTGGGAACAGAGTAGGAAGCTACAATACAGATGTGTCAGATGATCAACCTGAGATCCAGAGAGGCTGTGTTTTGCTGAAAGTGACAGTTTGAGTACAGAGTAGAATTTTGTGTCTTCAAGTAGAGGTTTTACACATTAGGTTTTTTTTTTTTTAATTTTTTTTTTTCAACATTTATTTATTTTTGGGACAGAGAGAGACAGAGTATGAACGGGGGAGGGGCAGAGAGAGAGGGAGACACAGAATCCGAAACAGGCTCCAGGCTCTGAGCCATCAGCCCAGAGCCTGACGCGGGGCTCGATCTCATGGACCTCGAGATCGTGACCTGGCTGAAGTCGGACGCTTAACCGACTGCACCACCCAGGCGCCCCATACATTAGGTTTTATAAAAGTGACTTAAATTTTCTATTTTATTCGATAGCACTTACTAACTGTTAATGTGTAGAGTAGATGTTGTTAGAAATGCAAAAATAAACAAGGCAAGTTCTTTGCCTTTATACATTTTAAAACTTAGGTGGGAGGGAGACAAAAATGCATATGAATGACCATAATGGAAGGTATGATATTCCAATTGTTACCATAATTGGAAATATAAGTCTAGTATGGGGGGACATAGAAGAAAGCCAAACAAAACCGATTAGATTGTATATTTTGTCAATAAAACTCCTGAAAGGTGTTATATGTGGAAACAAACTGGAAGTGACCATATTTTTCTTGGAATCTAAAGCTATGAAAAACTGCATTTTTGTTCTTAAAGGGATTATGGATTGTAATGAGGCTACTCTACAATGTGCCAAAATTTATTATAAAAAATAATTAAGCAAGATAATATAACTGCCTATTGATGCTTAATGGAAATGCTTATGTATTCATTAAGTTTAGGAAATGGGAAACCTAGTTTTATGTTTTACTTCATTCCATTTATGTTTCATTGGGATTTAGGTTTAATGGGTTTTAATAGTATTCTTGAATTTGATGTATTTATCTTCATCTAGGACATTTAACTCCATACTACTTTAGGTAGTACATTCAGAAAGAGATAAAATTCATCCTTTGCTTTCATCTGTCCCTGAAAAACTTGAATGTATGTGGTTTGGAATTAGAGTCAATTCCATTAATTCAGGAAACAAACAGTCTGGGCATTCTGGGTACATTGTTTTCAGTAATAGTGATTTTTTTTTTCTTGTTTTACATTTAATGGTGTTACTCTCAGATGAGTGTTAGGTAGTGCTCTGTCCTTAAATACAGTGAAGAGTGTTTGCTATATTTGTTCATTTTAATTTAGCTAATAATATTCTCCTTGCTATATTTTACATGTAAAGTAGAAATCTCTGCGTAAAAAGATGTGAACTGACACAGTTCATGAAATTTTACAACTGGATATAACTACCACATTCTAGTTTATGAAATTTACAAATGCTTTTTCAAAATATTTATATGTTCCCTAGAAAACAAAAGAAAAATAAAAAATCAGTCATTCTTTCACAACCCATTATGCTTATTTATCCTTTCTATGCGTAAAGAAAATGTTATTATATCTTTCATGATTTCTCTATTAGTTACTTTATTGCAAATATCTTTTGACATTATTAATATCATTTCACAAAATAATATAATGGCTGCAATTTAATTGATGTACTATAGAATAGATTGTACCACAATTCATTTATCTTGTGTTGTTGAACATTGAAGCTTTCTTTCCCTTCCTTCCTTCGTCTTTCTTTTCTAACCTCCTTTCTTCTCTCCTCCCTCCCTTCTCCTTCCCTCCCTTCCTCTTTTTTTCTTTTCTTTTCTTTTCTTTTCTTTTCTTTTCTTTTCTTTACTTTTCTTTCTCTTCTCTTCTCTTCTCTTCTCTTCTCTTCTCTTCTCTTCTCTTTTCTTTTTTTCTCTTCGTTTCTTTTCTCTCCTCTCCTCTCCTCTCCTCTCCTCTCCTCTCCTCTCCTCTCCTTTCCTCCCCTCCCCTCCCTTCCCCTCTCCTCCTTTCCCCCCTCCTCTCCTCCCCTCCCCTTCACTCCTGTCCCTTCCCTTCTCCTCTCCTCTTCCCTCTCCACTCCTCTCCTCTCCTCCCCTCGCCTCTTCTCACCTCTTTTCTTTTCTTTTTTCTTTTCTTTTCTTTTCTTTTCTTTTCTTTTCTTTTCTTTTCTTTTCTTTTCTTTTCTTTTCTTTTCTTTGTCTTCTTGCCATTAAAACACCATAAAACTTCTTTTAAGCAGAATCTGTGAGCATTGCAGTAAAACCTTGGTTTGGGAGCATAATTCATTCTAGAAACATGCTTGTAATCCAAAGCACTTTTATATCAAAGTGAATTTCCCCATAAGAAATAATGGAAACTCAGGTGATTCATTCCACAGCCCAAAAATATTCATATGAAAATGATTACAATACTGAAATATAATACAAAATAATAAAGAAAATGCAAAATATAAAGAAAAATAACCTGCACTTACCTTTGAAATCCTTCATGGCTGGTGTGAGGAAGACAAGAGAGTGGAGGGTTATTGTGTTGGATGATTTTCATTATCATTAACAGATATTCACTGAAGTGCATTATTAATAAACTCGTCATATACTGTATTTAATGTAACTGACAATAAAGCAGTGGAGGAAAGCGTCTACATCTGCAGGCAGCCCAACTTAGAATGAACCAAAGAATCTTCATTCTTTGAAGTCCATTCTTTATATGGAAAAGCAAAGGACTGTCCATAGGTGCTTTGAAGTGACAGAAATACACCAGTTCCAGTTGTGGGTACCTTCCAGTGTTCTATAAAATCATTGATTTCTACCAGACACCTTAGCCTGAGACTTAGCATCCAAGAATGAGAGACAATCACCCACAATCCTGCAGCGAGAGAGAGAGAGAGAGAGAGAGAGAGAGAGAGAGAGAAACAATCGACTCAGTTGTGATCATGTGACATTCAGCATCACGTACTACTTTTATTGCAAGACATCACTTGTTTATCAAGTTGAAATTTATTGGAAATGTTTGCTTGTGTTGTGGAACACTTGCAGAACAAGTTACTCACAATCCAAGGTTTTACTGTATATATTATTTATTTGCATTAACTTCTTAGAAACAGTGTTGAGAAATCAAAGGATAAGTACATTTTTAAGGGTGTTTACTTGTTGTATTGTTTCTTCAAAAATGTTCTACCAATTTATATGCTTATATTTATGGTGCTTTTTGTAATTCAAAGCTTTATTTTTATATAGTCCTGTCTCTCAGTATTTTCTTTATGTTATTTCATTTTGATAACATGCTTACAGAAGACCCATCTTTCCTGTGTGCATGTGTATATAAGTGCGTGTGTATATATATACATATATATGTTTGTGTGTATATGTAGTGTGTGTGTGTGTGTGATTTTTTTCTTCCATTACTGTCATGATTTGATCATACATCTATGTTTACATTGCTGTCTCTATAACTATTTCTATAGTTGTATCTCTGCCCTTTGGTGCAAATAGAATATATTCTGGGCTACTCTTCAACACTATAATGACTGCTTCTATGAGAATGTTCTCAGCTAACTATGGGCTCAGAGTTTACTACTTTCCAGTTATGTGTTTTATAAGCATTGTCACCCATGTTATAGAAACTACAATGATTATCCTGTTTTACAGGTAAAGACACTTAACACTTAGAGATAGGAATTAAAGCTAAGTATCTATGGCTTCAATGCCTGGTATCTTAACCAGGAAAATACTGACTTTCTTTAAAAAACAGAGAGAGAGACTGAGCAGAGAAAGTTCCTATCTTATTTAAGTTCAAGCCACTGCAGGTTCCTATACTATACATAATACTTTTCTCTGTCATATATTGCACTTTCATTCAAATAGTTTAATTTCTCTGTCATCAGGTAACCATAGCTAAATAAGATTTTCTCTTAAGCTAATAAAACTTAAGGAGATAGGTGATTGTATTCCTTATGGAATTGTGAGCAGTTTTAGTCTGGGTGTCAGAAAAAGGAATCTGTGGCAATGAGGTTAAAGGTCCCATAGAACAAAGTGGAATGATGCATCACCCATGTTAGTTTTCTCTCTGCTACTATGTTTTATCCTTCTATGAAAAATAATCTGAATATTTTAGGAGATTTATGGTGAATTTTCTCACATCTTCTGCAAGTATGTGTCACAATTTTGTTCTTATTCCTTACAGTTCAATACTCTTACTTGAATTTTAAATATCATTAGAAAAATAGATAACATTTTTTTTCTTTTGCTGGCTCCTTCTCATTATAAAAAATATTTTCCTCTCTCTTAAATATAAAAGAATGTGTTCCCTTGGTTAAAAAAAAGTAATTAAAAATATTGTCTGACTTTCAAATCTGACAGTTGTCTTTCTTAATATATAAGAAATCACTATAAAACTGTGTAATTTTTTCTCAAGAAATAATTCATATTAAAGGTAGCATGGTATTGGTGAAGCTCACTTTTTTTTTTAATTTTTTTTAATGTTTATTTAGTTTTGAGACAGAGAGACAGAGCATGAACGGGGGAGGGGCAGAGAGAGAGGGAGACACAGAATCGGAAGCAGGCTCCAGGCTCTGAGCCATCAGCCCAGAGCCCAACGCGGGGCTCGAACTCATGGACCGCGAGATCGTGACCTGAGCTGAAGTCCGACGCCCAACCGACTGAGCCGCCCAGGCGCCCCGAAGCTCACTTTCTTACAGTGTGTTTTTGAAAGGCAAAGATCCATACATTGAGTAGTCTTCAGATTATAAACTTTGTAGTTCATTTTATAGACATATATTCTGATTCTATAATAATCTGTAATTATATTATAGAAACAACCTTTGAAGCCTTATATTTTTATATTTGTTAACTATTAATAACAATGCTTAAAACATGTTAAAAATTACATTTTGTTTTGGACTTTTTATTCCACTGACAGAAACTCAGTTTTCTTAATCATTGACCAACATGGAACAATAGATCTATAAGCAACATAAACCTTATGCAATGACTTTTAAAATACGAAACTTTATTTTTTGACTACTATGATATTATCACTTTCAATGTAAGAAATTTATTTTTTTCAGAAGTTTCATCTCATGTAATATCTCTTGAATTTTTTTTTTGATAGGCTATTCTTGTGCTTAATTAACCTAAGATTTCTATGTTAAAATGTGAGGTATCTTTTTATACTCTAAGGATCACTTTCTTGATTTGTTTTTTTCACAGTGTAAACTTTTTATTATAGTAGAAACCTTTAAGAGGTTCTTCTTCATTAGGTTTTCAGTAAATATACCATGGATTTTTTTTCTCATATGTCACATTTCCTTATGAAGAAACATTTTCTTCCATTTTAAGCCAGTTTCTAACATCATAGGGTAGGAGTCTGGAGGAATCTGCACCACTGGTTAGAAACATTTTCATATATATATATATATATATATATATATATATATACACACACACACACACACATATATATACACACACATATGTATATGTATACACACATATGTATACATATATACACACATACATATGTATATATACATGTATATATATATACAGGTATACACACACATATATGTATATATATGTATACATATGTATATATATACATATATGTGTGTGTGTTTATATATATGATTTTTTTTAAGAGAGGGAGAGAGTGAGAGCAAGAGAGAGCATGAACAGGGAAGAGGGGCAGAAGGAGAAAGAATCTCAAGCAGGCTCCATGCTCAGTGCAGAGCCGGATGTGGGACTTGATCCCACAACCCTGGGATCATGACCTGAGCTGAAATCAAGAGTCGGATGCTCAACTGACTGAGCCACCAGGCACCCTGGAAACATTTTCATATTAAAAACAAATGTCTCTTTGTCAGGAGGATGCTATTATTATCTCTAGTTTTGATGATTTTCTAGGATTCACAGTAGTCAGTAAATAGTCATACTCATGCATGGCTATGATTTATTACAGAAAAAGGAAAAGGTGGGTTGGTCAATGTCTGAGAGAAACCAGACACAAGCTTCCAGAGTCCATTCCTGATGGAGTCACACACTTGATTCCTCCAGTAATGAGTGGTGACAAGTGTGAAATGTTGCCAACCAGTGAAGCTTCGTAGAGGCTTGACACCAGCATTTTTATTGGGGGATGGTGATGAGGGCACCCTCTGCCTTGAATATATCAAAATTATACATTCCCAGAAGAAAGGCAGGTGTTCAGCATCAACTACATTATTTATACAGTTTAGGCACAGTGAGCCTTTTATCAATCTGGGAATGACGGGAACCCTCCTGAAATCCAAGTTCTATCTCTACCAGTAGTAACACATCATGTTTTTGAGCAAATCACTTTTACCTTTCTGTATCTTCTCTCCTAAATAGCAAGCTATGCTAGATAATCTCAGAAATAATCTCTAATTCTCCAGTTAGTAGAATCAGTTTTATTTAGGATAGTTTTATATAGAATAGTTTAAATAGAATAGAACAGAGTAAGTTTTATATAGATTTACTTCTTAGTCCATGTAGATCAATGGGATCCTTTTTAATTACTTTTTTCTCTAGCCCCCCCCAAATGATTTATTATAGATGAAGTATAGAGACTTCAGTTGTTTTGATTTTTCCTACTTTTACAATTTTCACATGCAAATGGAATGTTGTATCTTAAATATTAAAAACCCAAAGGGAGAAATTAAGTCATGGACTGCATTGTCTTGAAGACAATAGATATGAAAGGTGACAGCAAGCATTTAATCCCTGTTAACAGATGAGGGCACCTTAAGGCAGAAAGAATAATTAATATGTAAATATCTGCACAGCTGACACATCTTAGAGCCCAAAAAGAATGCAGTTCATCTAACTACTCAACAGGATGATATTTGAGGGCAGATACTGACTTAATTTTTTTTTTTTTAATTTGAGTTATGGCTGACATAATACTGACTTTTTCTCATGTCATATTTTCAGGGACTAGAACATAGGAGTGGCTGAATAACAGATGAATAATAGTTATATAAACTTGAAGTAATTTCCTCATCCTCTCATTCAATAAGCCTTTTTGAGAACAAGGTTCTCAAAAGCTTTCTCCACTCTAATATTTTGATGTTTTGATTAATGTTTTTTATAATTACCTTTGGGTACTGCAGTTCATCTGGGATATGGCTTTTGCTATGGAAACTTTATTCTTTCTTAGAACATTAGTTTCTCCATTTAAAAAAAAATTTTTTTAACGTTTATTTATTTCTGAGACAGAGAGAGACACAGCATGAACGGGGGAGGGGCAGAGAGAGAGGGAAACACAGAATCGGAAGCAGGCTTCAGGCTCTGAGCCATCAGCCCAGAGCCCGACGCGGGGCTCGAACTCGCGGACCGCGAGATCGTGACCTGAGCCGAAGTCGGACGCTTAACCGACTGAGCTACCCAGGCGCCCCAGTTTCTCCATTTTTTAGCAATTTATTCTCTTTCTGCCTTTCTTTCTCAGGTTACTGGTGGCTATCAGGTAAATTATAAATTGTACTTGGTCTCCTGGTCCACTTTCAAGTACCATTTTGGTCTAGAACAAAGAAATATCTCTCTTTGTCTCTGCTCAAGCCACACTGAGACTGATGCCCCCAAACAGCACCATTTCAAAGAAAACTGTGTGATAGAATAAAATAAAGCAATTTGCCATTTTCAGTGAAGATCAGTAGCCACTCTGGTGGAAAATGTGTTCAATTGTTCTTGTAAATGAAAGAGAATTATGGTGCTACTGTATTATTTCTTATAATGCTTTATATATCCTGTACTGACATTTTTCTTTTTAGTTAGTTGGACTTAAAGTATAGCTCTTCAAGTGCATTTAGAGACTTTTATTTTGTTCAGAATTTCTTTAGCAATTTTGGAAATTTTTTTCTTTAATAATTACTTATATCTTGAAAATATTTTTCTAGAGCTACATGGAAAATAATCACCTAAACTGGTATTAAAAAGTACCTACTAAGTTATTTCAAAACATGAATTTAATTGAATATAGAAAAATTATTCTGTACTGAAAATATTGTATGTTGATAGAAGACTCTATCTTTTGGAATTGTATCTTTATAATTTCAGTACCATAGTTCACACATTACATTTATAATTCTCTACTTAAATCAACTATTAGGTATTATATAAAGGAGACATTTTTAAGTATGAGAAATTTGAAGCTTTATGATTAAATCTAATCATGCAAATTTGATGCTTTGAGTTTGTGAAAGAACATGTTTATTACTTTGTAATTTAAAATACAGGTAGCCTTAGAGTTGTACTATTGAAATGATGATATATTTCGATCACTTGAAATAGTAGATGTAAGAGATTTGGAAGCATTAAGTTAAAACAAAAGGCACAGGAAAAGAATAATATGTGAAATATAAGACATATTTTCAAGTGGAGCTATAGAATGACACAATGGTACTGTAAGATATCCAGGCTTGCATGGACCTATAATTTTAAATTTGTATTTATTGTCTGTATGTGTCACGTTTATTTTTTTAAATCAATAATATATTTGAAAGGTTTTTGTATAGTTATCTATCAGTTGGGCCACAGTGTTGCATATCTCAGGAGTTCTATTCTTATTATAGTCTATGTAAATAATACCTGCTGTAGCTCGGCAAGAAAATATGATTGTAGGAATATGCTATTTTGTTTGGCATCTGGTGACAGAATACCAAGGATATAAGTAGACTTTCTGTAAAAGTTGATATGTATAAAAATCATAAATACTTAAGTAATAATATGGAAGTAGTTTTATAGTATTCACTACAAAGATTCACCATTCTAAAACTAGTTGAGAATTCTAAAGTGTCTCAAAGTAATCTTCAGAATTAGCTAAATTGTGCACACAAGCACAAAGTCACATTTCTGGATAACTCAGTGGTCAATACTTAAAGATATAACAACAACTTTATGGAATGACTTAATATTTTTTTTTAAAAAAATAAAATTTTTAATGTTTACTTATTTTAGGGAGAGAGAGAGACAGCATGAGTTGGGGAAGGGCAGAGAGAGAGGGAGACAGAATCTGAAGCAGGCTCCAGGCTTTGAGCTGTTAGCACAGAGCCCAACATGGGACTTAAACCCATGAACCACGAGATCATAACCTGACCCAAAGTCAGACCTTAAACAACTGAGCCACTTAGGTGCCCCTTAATCATCCATTTAAAGCAAATACTTTAAAGCTAAAATTATTTTGTTAATTTTCTAGCTTTTCCACTGAATTTTTACTTGAAAGGGCATCTGTAGAGTGCATCTTTTATCAATTTGAATATTAATTTCTTGTTTATGAATGCTTAAGTTACAACATTTTGTTCTGGTGCTATAGAGTATTTATTTATTTATTTATTTATTTATTTATTTATTTATTTATGTATTTTATTTATGTATTTATTTATTTATGGTTTCTTTTTTTTTAATACGAAATTTATTGTCAAATTGGTTGCCCTACAACACCCAGTGCTCATCCCAACAGGTGCCCTCCTCAATACCCATCACCTACCCTCAGAGCATATATTTAGCATGCTTATTATTCCTTTCCTAGATATTTGTAGGTATATGGAATATGCTTTTTGTCAATATCACAAATGTTTCAAAAAAAAAGATTTCAGTAACAAATTTAGGATATACTCTTAGAAATTTCATGATAGTTTAAAAATTAAAACATATTAATATTATCTTATAAAGCAAATCATATTCCCAAAGAATCTGGGAAGCTTTTTCTTGAAGACTAGAATGATTTCTTTGGATTAATTTATGTAACAGTACCTAACTAAAACTTAATTAAGATTAATACAAGCATTAAGGCTATAAATGCCCTCTTGATACTAAGTTTACTATATTCTATAAGTTATATGAAGTATTCTTTTTATTTTTATTCAATTCTAATTAAAAATTTTCAGTATGATTTATTTAGTTTCTGACTCATGAGTTATGCAGTTGTGTGTTTTCAAAATTTGTATTTTGTTTGTTTTTCCCTAATTGTTGATTTCAGAGTCTAATGGTTTCATTAAATTAATTTTGCTAATTTTATTGTTATAAATTTCTGTCATTAGTAATTTTCCCTAATTAACCTATTGGTATTTGAATGAGGTGTGTCTGTCTCTCAGTGGTATTGATATTGCAAATTTCTGATTTTATTCTTCTTAGTTTGTGCTTTGTATATTTGGAGGCTTTTAAATTATATGCATATAATTTAGAATTACATATGTTATCTATTTCTAGTTAATTGAATGTTTTATTATAATGAAATTACCATCCTAACTCTAGGAACAATTTAGTTTTATTTTGTCTGAAAAGTGTTTGGCTATTTCACATTTCCTTTGGTTCATGTTTGCTTTGTATATCTTTTCCCATCTGTTTCCATTCAGACTTTCAAAATCTGTATGCTTTACATTTGTCTTGTGTCCCTATAGCTGTGTTTCTTTTTTGGTGTAAAAATATTATATTTATTTTTCTCTGTTTGAAAAAAATAATAGACTATTTTTTGAGCAGTTTGTATTTACAGAAAAATTCAACAGAAGGTACCAAGAGGTTCCTTCCGTACATGATCTCACTACCCCCACCTCTAGTTTCCCCCATTGTTAACATCTTACATTAGTGTGGTGCATTTGTTCCAAATGAAGAGCCAATAATGACACATTATTATTAACTAAAGTCTATAGTTTACATTAGGGTTCAATCTATATTGTTAATTCTGTGAGTTTTGGCAAATGTATAATGACATATATCATTATAGTATCATACAGAATAGTTTCACTGATCTAAAAAAAAAATCTTCCTTGTTTTACCTATGCATCCCTCCTTCTTTTCTCCTGAAACTTTGGCAACCACTAATTTTTTTTTATTATATCCATAGTTTTGGCTTTCAGAGTGTCATATAGTTGGAATCATAGTATATGGCCCTTTCAGATTGGCTTCTTTCATTTAGAAATATGCATTTAAGATTGTTCCATGTCTTTTTTTTACAGCTTATCTCTTTGTAGTTTCATAGCTTATCTGTCTTTATTGCTGAATAATATTCCATTTTATGGAAATCTATGGATGTTTAAACAGACACAGTTTGTTTATCTGTTCACCTATTTAAAGACATCTTAGTTACTTCCACGTTTGGGTACTTATGAATAAAGTTGCTATAATAATTCATGTGTAGGTTTTTGTGTGAACACGAGTTTTCAGCTCATTTGAGTGAATACCAAAGACTGTGATTGTTAGATCATATTTCAAGATGTTCAGTTTTGTAAGAAATTGCCAAACTGTTTTCCAAAGTAACTGTACATTTTATATTTCCACTAGCAATGAATAAAAATGTCTGTTGCTTATTTATATTCTTGCTAGGATTTAGTATTTTAATGTTTTAGATTTTGGTATATAGCCAGAGTCCTAAAATTATCCAATCAGAAATTTTCTTTTGTATAACTGATGAATTATTGCATTTATATTTATTTTTATTCTTGTTTATCTTACTGTATCTTTTTTATCTGTTCATATGATCCACTTGTCGGAATCGTTTTAACTTCTTTCTTGCTTCATGTTGGATTGATGAAGTTTGGTGTGTGTTTGTTTTTCATCCCATTTTCCCCCTTTTCTGGTTTGGAACTATTATTCTTGTGGCTATTCTTGAGTTTTACCATGTATATTTAAAGTGTAAAGTAAAAATGATAATTAAGCGCTGGGATCTTAGAACACTTTGTTATGATCACTCTTCTGATTTACTTATGATTTTCATTTATTTAAATTAAGTTTTAATAATGTCTCTAATTTTGAAATTATTGTTCTTATATATAGATAATATTCATGTGGACTTATTTTACATTAATTCCAGAAAGACAGTATATTCAAACACAGTTCTCTATTGCTGATTATATCCTTTCATCATGCCGAAGATGTTATTTTATAATTTTCTGGCTTTCATTATTGATGTAGAGGAGTCTGCTCTGATATGGCTGCCATTCATTTTTTGAGGATTTGACTTCTTTTCACCTACTCCCTTGCCTGTGTGTCTGCAGTTTCAACACCATGTGCCTAGTTGTGGATTCATTTAGTTGCTTTTACTATTTGGATGTGTTTAGTGATTTTCTCTTCAAATACAGATTCTTCAGCCTTTTTTTTTTACACTCTCCTCTGGTTCTCTGTTTAAAATTATCTCCGGTCTTCTTATTCTATCTTCTATATCTTTTCATTTTCCCCATATTTTTCTATCTTGTTTGCTCTTTGTTTCTTCAACTCTGTCTTCCTTTTCCCTGATTCTTCTTCACTTCTGTCTAATCTGTTGTTTAACACTTCCTTCTTGTTTTGTTTTTAACTATTATATTTTTATTTCCAAAAGTTCTGCTTTTCTTCAAGTCTGCTGAAATTTTGGGAGCCTGTTATAGAACTTGAATAGTTCTACTTTATGAGTAATTTTAAACAATGAAAAGACATATTTTATTAAGGATAGATTTTACCCATCCTGAAATCCATTCTCCTAGGTACATCAGGTACATTTCATAGGTACATAGTAGTCAAGGCCACTTCCAGTAGCCATCTGATTTCCAATGTTTTGCGAACTGAGAATGTCATACCAGTATATATTATATTTCCTTTGGCTTTCATTGAAGAATGAAAGATTGGCATGGCAGAAATAAATGTATTAAGGACAGGTTATGACACAGATAATTTGATACTATTCTGATTGACCTGAGCTGTGACAATTTATATGTTAATATTTATGTTCTTTATTTTGATAAAATTAAACATGTAAAATCATAGAAGGATTTACATTATATGTATTTTAAGTAAGAAGTTAAGTAAGTTTAAAGAATAGCTTATTAACTTTAAAATCAATATGGGGGGCGCCTGGGTGGCGCAGTCGGTTGGGCGTCCGACTTCAGCCAGGTCACGATCTCGCGGTCCGGGAGTTCGAGCCCCGCGTCAGGCTCTGGGCTGATGGCTCAGAGCCTGGAGCCTGTTTCCCTCTGTGTCTCCCTCTCTCTCTGCCCCTCCCCCGTTCATGCTCTGTCTCTCTCTGTCCCAAAAATAAATAAACGTTGAAAAAAAAAATTAAAAAAAAAAATCAATATGGAGTTTCACTGCATGGTGTGTTTAATTTTTAAACAGTTATTGCTAGCAATTAAAAAAAAATTATTTCTTATAGAGTACATGATATCAGTTTTTCAATTATACTAAGACATTAGGCACTGAACATCTGATTAGAGCAGTTTCCCTAGTAGATCCTGTTAATGTAAATTAAATTGAAAATTTCACTACATGTTTTACTTCTGATACATTCCAAGTATTACTTTACCTGCATTTATTTCCAGAATTTTAAATACTTGATTCAATAATACTAAATGAGTTAGCAAATTTGACAATAATATCAGGAGACAATCTGATGGATTCAAATGACTCAGGCCCAGTTTTAAATCATACTTCTGCCTAAAAATGAAAAAGTAAAGCTATATGACCATATGTCAACTGTTTGGTCTTTCTGAATATCAATTTTGTCATTTGTAATATGAGGATAACAGTATTACTATAAATACTAATAAAAGAACCTTGGGGGTGCCTAGGTGGCACAGTTGGTTAAACATCCAACTCTTGATTTCAGCCCAGGTCATGATCTCTTGGTTCGTGGGTTGGAGCCTCACATTAAGCTCTGAGCTGGCAGTGAGGAGCCTGCTTGAGATTCTCTCTCTCTCTGCCCCTTCCCTGCTTGCGCCATTTCTCTCTCAAAATAAATAAATAAACTTAAAAAAAAAAAGAATCTTACGTAGTACCTGGTGCCCAATATTTTTTCCAAGAAATGGAACTTATGATAGTTTTTATTATCATTATTATTAATAAAAGGATACTTGTAAGAGTTTTACATCCTTTGAGTTATTTTTCTTTGAAAAGTTTACATAAACTCTACTGTAACATGATATAAAACATAAAAATTATTATTTCTGTGTTTCTTCAGTATTATATCTCTGTGTTGGGAATGAGTGTTTATAGCCATTTTCAGGTATAAATTTATGTAATTGGAATTATGACATAGGTAGTGTCTACTTGTGAGTACATTGTTAGTGTTCATGTTATTTCGGAGCCGCCATTTCTTCTTTTGGAAAACAAATAGTAGTGCTCAGAAACAGACTAATTAATGTTTTTTTCTGTTCTCCATCACTACTAATTTCTACTTATTGACACAGCAAATTAATAATTAATCATGCACATTTACATTGCATATATAGTGTCTAAATAAAGATCACCAACTCAGGAGCGCCTGTGTGGCTCAGTTGGTTAAGCATTTGACTCTTGATTTCTGCTCCGGTCATGATTTCACAGTTCATGGATTCGAGCCCAGCGTTGGGCTCCATGCTGACAGTGTGAAGCTCGCTTAAGAATCTCTCTCTCCCTTTCACTCCCCTCTTCCCTTGCACTCTCTCTGTCTCTCTCTCTCTCTCAAAGTAAATAAAAAAAGATCACAAAATCAGTTCTTATGAGTTATTGGAAGACATCATTTGCAGAGGTTCAAGGAAGTTTTGTTAGTGGAATAGCATAGATTTGAACTCAGTTTTTTGGATTCAGTGATAGAATTTTTTTGCCACACGACGTTGCCTGCCACAAAAAAATGGTCTCTAAGCTAAGGTTAATGCATATATGAAAAGTTTAATTACAATAAGTGATAAAGTAACAGTTCAAAACTAAGTAAGATAAGTGGGAAAGGAAAGGACTATGACAGGACAATACATGATTATTGACAGATGAGGCATGCAGAAAATCATGCTTTAGTAATCCCAAGAACAAACTATAACTTATTCAGTGATTTATTAGCTCCTGTCATGTATCTATATTTCTGGTATATGTCTGGTATATGTCCTATTCTAGGATGTCTGGTCTTCTCAGTTAGACTGTAAGCTCATGTGGGTGGGAACTATTTTTTTATTTTTCTGTACCCCCATGAGATATGACGTCGGACACACCTGCTAAATGTGCTTGTGGGTTGAATCATTGTTATCATTATTTTTAAAAAAAAAATAAGAATATTTTCTAAGATATAACTGAGTTAGTCTTAATATAAGATACTTTTAAAATTATACTATAATTAAGTCTGTGCTGATGTTTTCATGTTTTCAACATGTTGTGTATAAAAAATAGTTACCCATTCATGCTTCTCACCTTCTCACTTTCTCATTCTCATACCTTCTCAGTTATATATGGGAATATATCATATCTCTATTGACTAATGATGAATTTTTCTTAATTTTAGCCATTCAAAAAATATGCCCCCTTTGTTTGCTCATATACAGTTCGTGATGTTATATGAGTTTTAGTAAAAAAGAAAAGATTATAATGCCTGCTAACAAAAAATTATAGAAGAGAACATATTACCTGCACATAAATAAGTTTTATTTATGTATAATTTTCTATAAGAAATACTCCTTTAATGAGGAACAGATAATAATCCAAACAGAATCATTAAATGTGTAAAATTAATGTTAAGTATAGTGTAGAAATTAAAAAATGCTCAGCACTGCATTAAAAAATCAATGCATTTGAAGAATAATTTACATATTTCCATTCCAACTGTACAGTCCAATGAAGTATGACAAATATGTATACCCTTGTAACTATCACTGCATATTTGCAGTAGCTGTTTTATAGTCCTTGTCTACTAATGTCATTATCTCTGTCATTTCAGGATCATTTCAGGATTTCTATTGTCTGGTTTTTCTCCTGGTAATGGCAGTCATTTCTCTGCTTCTTTGCACATTTAAAACTTTGATTAAGTGATTATGAGTGCTTAATTCAAGTTTTCTTTTAAAGATTGTTGAATTTTGTTTTCTAGGTAGTTAAATTATGATAAGCAGTGTTAGGTTTAAAATGTAGTTTATCCATTAGGGCACCTGGGTGGCTCAGTTGGTTAAACGTCCAACTCTTGGTCTCGGCTCAGGTCATGATCTCATGACTGGTGTGTTCAAGCCCCACGTCAGGCTGTGTGCTGACAGCGCTGAGCCTGCTTGGGATTCTCAGTCTCCCTCTCATTCTGCCCCTCCCCCCTCCTCTGTCTCTCTCAAAAATAAATAAATAAACATTAGAAAAAATAAAATGTAGTTTATCCTGGGCTGGTTTACCTCTCCTGCTATGGTATGACATTTTCTGGGTTCTCACGTGAATGCCTTAGGTGTTCAAGGATATCTATACATTCTGGCTAGGTAGAGCTGTGGGAATTGTTCAGCCTACAGCTTGCCTTGCTTGCTCTTTGCTCAACCACATAGAGTTTCACTCTATACAGCTTATTATTGAACAAATGAGTCAGATGCTGCCTGTGCAGTTTCCTAGAGGTTTTTCTCCTTGGAGCTCCATCAGCTCTTTACTTTGCTTTCAAATTCTAGCTTTTCCAGCCTCTCCATTCACTACTTTATGTTTCTTCACTTCTCTGAGATCGTCTGTGAGATCTTGCTTGGTTTCTAATTTTCCATGTTATTGTCTAGAGTCCTTTTTATAACATTTCCATGGTGTAAATATTCCTATCATGGCTAATTTCAAGTTATTAATATGACATCGCTGAACATAGAATTGGGGAGAAATGAGCACAGTCAGGTCTTGTGAGCCAGTACCAAGCTTGCCCCAGTAAACCACTAGGGTTAGAATTTATGACAGCTAATCCCTTTTTTTGAAATAAAATACATTTTGGAGATGTATAATATCTTATGAATTATAAATTTTGAATTATTTCCCATGTTTGGTTCAGTAGTTTCTTCTATGTAATTTCTATTCATCTTCAGACTAAGTTGTGTCAATTGATACAGTTTTCTGAGTTGCACTAGACACCTTCTAATAAGCTTTTTAAGGGAAATTTCAAGTGAAGGGAATTTAAAATAATTCTCTATGATTTATGTAAAACTTGTTCACTTACATAGTGTTTCATATATATATATTTTTGAGCCTGTCTTACAGTGAGCATTAAACATCACTTCAGCCATCCTTGCTGAAAAATTATTAGATAGTTCTGTTTCTTTCTGAAAGATTGAGTAGTAATGAACGTGTTTTCTTTATACATGCAATGTAGATAAAAATTATACTATGAGTATTATATTTTTATGTTTATTTATTTATTTTTGAGAGAGAGAGAGAGAAAAAGGGAGAGAGAGAAGAGAGAGAGAGAGAGAGAGAGAGAGAGAGAGAGAGAGAACGAACACGGGCAAGGAAAGGGCAGAGAGAGAGGGAGACAGAATCCCAAGCAGGCTCCGCGTTATCAACCCACAGTCCAGTGTGGGGCTCGAACTTACAAGTTATGAGACCATGACCTGAGCCGAAACCAGAGTAAGATGCAACCGACTGAGCCACCAAGGTGCCCCTAAAATGTCAAATCTTAACACTTTTTCACTCTTTAAATGATGACAATGATGAACTCTAAATAATTCAGGTTAAGTTTGTTTTTGCTATAGTGGTGATGTTCTTATTTCTATTTCTTTTTTTTTAAGTAGGCTCCATACCTAATGTAGGGTTTGAACTCACAACACTGAGATCAAGAGTTGCATGCTGTACTGCATGAGCCAGCCAGGCACCCCACTTTTTTTCTATTTTTGATAAAATAAACATAATTAGTATGTTTATTCTTTGTTATAGGTATATTGCCTTTAAAAGATATTTCACCTTGGAGAGTGATTCTAAAGACAGTTAACTAATACATATTTATTTCCTCTTTAAGTAAATAAAATCCAAATAATTAAAAAGTTAAATTTTAGGGGCATCTGTGTAGATCAGTTGGCTAAATGTCAGATTCTTTTTTTTTTTTTTTGGCTCAGGTCATTGTCTCATGGTTTGTGATTTTGAACCCCAAGTTGGGCTCTGTACCTACTTGGGATTCTCTTTCCCTTTCTCTTTGCCCCTCCCTTACTTGTGCACATGTGTGTGCAATCTCTCTCTCTCTCAGAGATAGATAAACTTAAAAAAATTATAAAAAAAGTTTCATTTACTCAAAAAAGTTAAATTTTAGGCATTAAATCTAATTTTTGTGCAGATCATTTTTTAAAATTTTACTGAAATAATTATACAGTTCTCAAATCATCAAGTGGGTAAATGAGACTTAGCTTTTGTATCACTGGACTTCTAAGACTTTCTTGTTTTAAATCACTGATGGGTCTTTAGCATTTTTTTTCCTGCAAAAAATGGGTAAGAATATAAACAAAAGTATCTAATTTTGCAGAAATGTCTAGGAAAAGAACCATTTAACTAAAAACATTTTATGTAGCTACTAAGTAGTCATGGCAACAAAAAGTTACACTCTTTTAAACGTGTAAATTTTTTCATGTGGAAAGGCTTTTAGTCCTTAATAATTGCTGTTTTCCTCTCAAAATTTTGTCAAAAACATTTCCACGATGAGAAAAAAAACATATGGCTTATTTTAATGGTTTACATTAGGAAATTTATTTAACTTTTTCAAAAGCAGACTCATGGAGGAAATTTGACTTATAGTAAATTGCACGGGAAGTGTATAATTTGTGAAGTGTTGACTCACTTATACACATGTGCAATCATCACTACAATAAGGATAATGAGCACGCCCATCCCTCCCACTCTCTGCCATCACTCCCTGTGCATCCCTTTGTCCCCAGGCATCCACCTACCGTCTGTGTCACGATAAGTATTTCCATTCTCTCTCTCTCTCTCTCTCTCTCTCTCTCTCTCTCTCTCTCTGTCTCTTCTTTATTTCACATAATTATTTTGAGTTTCATCCTTGCCATAGTGTATTTTAATACTCCATTTCTTCTTTTTCTTGAACAGTATTACATTGTGTGTACTTCCCACAATTTGTTTATCCATTCACCTGTTGAAGGATGTTTGCGTTGTTTTCAGATGTAGGTTATGAACATTTGAATACAAGATTTTTCTATGGTAATACACTCTCATTTCTCTTGGGGAAAATACCTAAATGTTGAATGGTTGATTATATGATAGGCATATTTTGACTTTTTAAGAAATTTCCAATTCCCAGAAGCAATACATGAGAGTTCTGTTTCCTCCACATCCTCGCCTCAGTGTTTTTAATTTTGTCTATTCTGATAGTGGCAGTGGTGTATTGTAGCTTTAATTTATATTTCTGTAATGATAACGTTGAACATCTTTCACATGCTTATTTGCTATCTGCATATTTTCTCTGGTGAAGTGTATAAATAATTTTGTCCGTTTAAAATTTGTGTTTGTTTTCTAATTGTTGACCTATGATAATTCTTATATTCCAGATATAAGTACTTTATCAGTTATATGCTTTACAAATATTTTTTCCTGACTTGGCTTGTCTTTTTCATTCTTTTAATGGTGTCTTTGTAATACCACAAGTTTTCATTTTTTTTAATTGTTTATTTATTTTTGATAGAGAGAGGGAGAGTGTGAGCGAGCAGGGGAAGGGCAGAGACAGAGGGAGACACAGAATCGAAGCAGGTTCCAGGCTCTGAGCTGTCAGCACAGAACCCAATGCGAAGCTCGGACTCACGAACTGTGAGATCATGACCTGAGCTGAAGTCGGACGCTTAAATGACTGAGCTACCCAGGTGCCCCACAAATCTTTCATTTCAGTGAGGTCAAGTTTATCAATTTCCTTTTCCCCACTTTGGATCTTTCTTTTTGTTTCATATCTAGGAAGTCTTGCCTAACCCAAAATACAAAAGGTTTCTCTTTCATGTTAAATTTAGGTCTTTGAATTAATTTTTGCATATTGTGTAAGTTATAGATCAAAAAAAATTTTTGTATGTGGATATACAATTGTATATCCATGTGATAAAAGACTTATTTCCCCACCGAATTGCCTTTGCACATTTGTTAAAAATAATGTATCCATCTGTGGATCAACTTCTGACTCTATTTTCTTCTATTTGTCTGTTTTTCAATCTTGGTGCCAATACACAGAATACTGATTACTGTAAATCTATAACAAGTCTTGAAATCCTGGAATGTTAGGTCTCCACTTTTGTTCATTTTTAACGTTACTTTGGCTATTATAGGACCTTTACAGTTTGTCAATTTCTACAAAACATCTCCTGAGATTTTTATTGGGATTATATCAAATACATCTATCAGTTTGAGGAAAACTGGTATTTTAACAGTGTTGAATCTTCTAACCCATGAGCAAAGAAACCCTTCTTCAATTACTTTTTGTAATATTTTGTAGTTTTTGATGAACTGATATTCTGTATTGTTTTGTCAGATTTATCTGTTAAGTATATGATATTTTTCATGCTATTTTAAATGGTATTTTTTTACTTCAACTTGACTGTTACTAGTATATATAAACACATTTAAAAAAAAATTTTTTTTTCAACGTTTATTTGTTTTTGGGACAGAGAGAGACAGAGCATGAACGGGGGAGGGGCAGAGAGAGAGGGAGACACAGAATTGGAAACAGGCTCCAGGCTCCGAGCCATCAGCCCAGAGCCTGACGCGGGGCTCGAACTCACGGACCGCGAGATCGTGACCTGACTGAAGTCGGACGCTTAACCGACTGCGCCACCCAGGCGCCCCTATAAACACATTTTTATATCATTTACACACCAGTTTTAGTTTGTTAACAACATTGAACAGAAAGTACAGAGAATTCCCTTCTTTTTAAAATTTTTTATTTTAGAGAGAGAGAGAGAGCATGAGTGGAGCAGAGAGAGAGAGAGAGAGAGAGAGAGAATGAGAATACCAAGTAGGCTGCATGCTCAGCACAGTGCCCCACGTGGGGCTTGATCCCACAACCCTGGGATCATGAAATGAGCCAAAATCAAGAGTTGGAAGCTCAACCAACTGAGCCACCCAGGCATCCCTTTCAGAGTTCCCTTGTCTCCTCTGCCCTCATACATGTTCACCTTCGCCCACTGTCAGAATTGTCATTGCTTTCCTTTTTTCTTTTCTTTACTCTTTTCTTTTCTTTTCTCTCTTCTCTTCTATGTTTCTTGTGTTTGGGTTTCTTGAGCTTTTTAGATCTGTGGATTTACAGACTTCATTAAAAATGGAGAAGTTTTGACCATTATATCTTCAAACCTTATTTTCTGTATTTATCTCTCTTAGCCTTTGGGGAATTCAATTTCATGTGTATTAAGCTACTTGTAATTGTCCCACAGCTTGCTGATGCTTTATTCATTACTTAAAAAAAAATCCCGTTTTCTCTTTATATTTAATTTTGGAGTTTTTTTTATGGCTATGTCTTCAACTTACTAAATTTTTCTTATGCAGAAAAAAATCTAATCTATCATTAATTTAATTGGTTGTATCTTTTCACCTCATGTTGTAGTTTTCATGTCTAGAAGTTTGGTTTAGGTCTTTTTGTATACATCCCATGTCTCTTTAACTTTTGAATGCATGCAATACAGTTACAATACATATTTTAACACAATGAAACAGACTGAATTTAGAATCCAATATGAGAGGTTGTCTTCTATTAAGCTGGGCATTAAAGAAATTTGTAGAATTGTAGGTTAGTAGCACTCATATTACTAAACATTTTCATAAAAATGCACTAATATCTAATGGGTTTTTATTGCTTTTTTAAATGAGTTAAAGTATTTCAAAATTTCTTAGTTTTAATTTCCAATACAATAAATATTAGCAGATATAACTCATGTAGGTGAAAACTCTTTGGAATATTTAGCACTTTCAGAGTACAAAGTGGTCTTGAAATCAAAAGTTTTGAGAACTGCTGAACTATTATCTAATTGCACATCCCTGTATTATTACTATGATGGTTAGTAACCCTGAAATCATGTAGTTTCCATAGGTCTTATTCTGAGAGTAGTCTAAAAGCCTTTGCTAAGATTTACAGTTAAATTATATGCTATGGTCTGAATGTTTGTGTCCTGCCCCAGATTCATATGTTGAAATGTTAATGCCCTGTGTGATGGTGTTAGGAGGTGCAATCTTTGGGAAGTGATTAGGTCACGAAGGTGGAGCCCTCATGAAGATTAATGCCTTTATAAAAGAAACCTCGGAGGGGTGCCTGGGTGGCTCCATAGGTTGAGAATCTGACTTCAGCTCAGGTCATGATCTCAGGGTTTGTGAGTTCAAGCCCAATATTGGGCTCGCTGCTGACAGTGTGGAGCCTGCTTTGGATCCTCTGTCCTCCTCTCTCTCTCTCTCTCTGCCCCTCCCCACTCTCAAAAATAAATACACAGTAAACAAACAAACAAAACAAAACCTCCCTTTAAAAATAAATAAGAGAAACCCCAGAAAGCTCCCTTGCCTCTTCTCCCTTGTGGGAACACAGAAAGAAATTGGAAGTTTGCATTCTAGAAGACAGACTTCATCAGAACCTGATCGTGCTGGCTAATTGTTCTCAAACTTCCCAGCTTCCAAAGCTGTGAGAAATAAATTTCTGTTGTTTAAACCACATAGTCTATGTTTATTTTATTTTTTTCAGTCCCAGTGGACTAAGACACTGTAGCAAAGTATTTGTTTCTAAACTTCACAACTCTAAATTCTAATGGATCAGATTTGCTTAAGAAACTATAGTACCATTCAGAAACAGTCTGGGAATAGCCTTAGAGAAATATGAAATGAGCATGGTATAGAAAGATCATGAAATTTGAAGGCTAAAGCTTTAGATTCTAGCTCTTAAATTTAAACCTTATCTCTTAATTATTCCATCACTTGGAGTATATGTCAATTTGTTTATTCATTTTCGAATGGGTCAAATTGACCAAGCACCACAGGGTTGTTCTGATGATTAAATGAGACAACAGAGGTAGTAGTGTTTAGAAAACTATTATACAGTACTTATATTAAAGGTTATTCCTGGTGCTATTTCGACTTCTCATTTAAAATAGGAACAAGATCTGGGATAATGGTTTACATTGTCTCAAGATTTGGGATGGCTATCCTGGGCATACTTTTGCGGTTTTGTGTTTGTTCACAATTAAGTATGACCATTAAGTAAAAGTCAAATTGTTATTTTACCTGCTACATCAAAATATGGTTTTTGTTTTTTTTCTGGTGAAAGCATATGCTATAATTAGCTGAGATTTTGATCCAATTATATGTAGTGATGTTTATTTTTTCATAGCTATTTATGTTTTTATTATATTTTGAAAAAAATGGGTTATTTAGTGTTGCATCTTAGTATGATGTAAGCAAATTAAAATATACTTTGCTTTTTTACTTGAGTACATAAGATTATTCCATAACTTTAGAAGATACTGAAATTTTTTTTTTTTAATTTTTTTTTTCAACGTTTATTTATTTTTGGGACAGAGAGAGACAGAGCATGAACGGGGGAGGGGCAGAGAGAGAGGGAGACACAGAATCGGAAACAGGCTCCAGGCTCTGAGCCATCAGCCCAGAGCCTGACACGGGGCTCGAACTCCCGGACCGCGAGATCGTGACCTGGCTGAAGTTGGACGCTTAACCGACTGTGCCACCCAGGCGCCCCTGAAATTTTTAAATTATTTTTTTCTTAAAATATTTGTTCTTTCCTCCTTGCAACTTGTTTCAACTCCCTTGTGCAATTTGTTTGAAGAATTTAAAAAGTATTATTGGATTTTAAAATATGATTGCAGGTATTATTTATATCTTTATTGTTTCTGGAAAGTTGAATCGTGTTTTAAAAGGAAAAAGGGATTGCTTTGACCTGGAGTAGATATGTTTTGAAATGGCAATGAATTTTCTTTCAAGTAAGATAGTAAAGGACTTTTGCAAGGTGTATAAGAGTTAATATTATTTAGTTGGAAATATTTTAATGAAAAATCAGGAATTCTTAAAATTTGTATGATCTCGATAGAACTATTTAGCTAGAAGTATAATAGGTAAGAACTACATATTAAAAGGTACAACTAATTATAGTGCTTCTTATTAATTAATTAACTAATTTTGTTTGTATATGTAACTGTTTTCTATCTTATTTTAGAAATCTGAGGGAAAGAGTATTCATAGTTGGAAGGGATTTTGGAATAGTGCAAGTACAGTCACCAAATAAATTGTCCTTAGCTCCACCTCTATGTTATACTTCTTTTTATATCATTACATCGAAGCTTGGGAATTAAGGAAATGAGTAATAGCACAGGAGAATAATGTGGACAAAGATATGACAGATAACAAAATTTAAATAAAAATTATAACTTCTTAGAATTTGAAATAACAAGAAAGGACTTAACTTTATTGTGTTTGAAAATACTTTTAATACTCAAATTATTTATAAGATTTCTTGGTGATATTTGCTAAGACACTTTCTGTGAGAATTGTGATAATTATACATATGGGTCTTATTGCTTTGGGTATTTGATATAAGTAAGAAAAAAACATAAGCTATTTTCCACAATCTTTATGCCCTAGTGTCAGCGTTGGTGACTAAATGAGCTAGACCAAATGCTATTTTAGCAGTAAAGAGGTTGTAAAAATATAGTAATACACCTTAGGGTCAAATCTTAAGGGGCATGTCTGTTCTAGTTTAACTATCTAATAAGTATAGTAAACAAATATTATGAAGTTCATGTGGGTGGAAAAGATCATTTTTCGACTTGAAATGTTGGAAATTTATATAATATCTCTATCAAAGATGTTATGCAATTTCATTATTTTTAACTATTAATTTGTTACAATAGTATAAGTGAAATTTATGAAAATGAGAAGTGAACTTTGGAAATGATATAATTTTAATTCTTTCATCATTTTCACTTATCTCAGTTTTGTATTACAATTCCCAAAGCCTAAATAATTTTCTTAGTTTTCTTCAGTTTTAGAAGGAATGCAGACTCATCATAGAAGCATAGGCTTTTAAAAATCATGTTTATTGTTTTTTCTTTCTTCCCATCTCTTTGTTCTTGTAGATGGAGATTGAGAGAGAGAGATGGAAAAGGGAGAATGAAGCAAGTATGGATTCCTCCATTAGATGGATTAGGTGTACGTTAAAGTAAGAAAGGAGGAGTACTAAAAAAACAAAACAAACAAAAAAGAAGAAAATTTCTCTTTTTAAGGATAAAAGGATTAGTCATCTTAGAAAAAAAGCGGGATTTACGTGGGCTTTCATGCTAAAATATTTTTTATTTTGAATTATATGTGGAGAAGGCATCATACTCAGTTGATTGCTCAGGTAGGAGAGGAGATACTAGTCTTTTCTCCTGATGCTTGCCCTGAGTATTTTAACAAAGGACCCTCTCCCTGTCCCACACACTGTCGGAGATAGTGTGTCTGAGCAGCTTTCTGGTCCTTTTGCACATCAGAGAACTATGGGCATATCCTCAAGGAATTCAAAGCCAGAAGATAAGAGGGAGGAATGCTTATGAAGTGCCTCTTTGTTCTCCAGGTTCTTATCCAGACATCTTGTGTATCAGAAGTCAAGGCTTTCCTTACTATTATGTGTCATTTTTGGGGGGTGGGGTGGGGGCTTTCTCTTCTACTAACTGATACTTAGTAGTTTTCAAAACCAAAGTAATACAGTAACCCTCCACTGTATAAATTTTTGCACAGTAGTTTATAGCACAGACTGACCTGGAATTGAGCTCCGTTGTAAAGTATTTTGGAGGCAAGGCATCAGAACAGTAAAGAAATGCCACCTCTAAAACAAATAAATAATTAAAACAGTTCACTGTGCCTCTGAAGAAACACATTTTTTTTTTAAATTTTTTTTAACGTTTATTTATTTTTGAGACAGAGAGAGACAGAGCATGAACAGGGGAGGGTCAGAGAGACGGAGACACAGAATCTGAAACAGGCTCCAGGCTCTGAGCTGTCAGCACAGAGCCCGACGTGGGGCTCGAACTCACGGACCATAAGATCATGACCTGAGCCGAAGTCGGACGCTCAACCGACCAAGCCACCCAGGCGCCCCTGAAGAAACACATTTATTATGCATGTTATTAAGCCCATTTATTAAGTTATGTGTTAGAGACCATGCGAGGTGACATGATATGTAAATAGAATAATCTACCAGAGCTAAAAGGATCTGTCTGTCCAATAAACATCTAGTTAATAACAGCTATCTGTCTCTCTCCTTGCCCAGTAATACATATATATCAAGAGATTTGAATTGACCAATTAATTCACCTTCCCTTATTTTACCTCATTTATTGTGCATTTAACATTTGCAAACATTAAAATTATCTTAAAAAATTTTTTTAATGTTTATTTGTTTTTTGAGAGAGACACAACGTGCAAACAGGAAAAGGGCAGAAAGAGAGGGAGACAGAAGCCGAAGCAGACTCCAGGATCTGAGCTGTCAGCACAGAGCCCAACATGGGGCTCGAACCCACCAAGGGTGAGATCGTGACCTGAGCCGAAGTCCAACGCTCAACTGACTGAGCCACCTAGGCACCCCTTAAATTATTTTTTAAAATATTATCATGTATGTTAACTGATACTATACTATAGATTTTGAGCATAATTATACAAACGTTTTCACCATCTTTCCTCTTGATTCTTTACATGACAGTGAGTTTGTGCTGAATGTCTGAGTGATCAGCTAACTAATGATTTTAACTTTCATGTCCAGACAGAGTTCAGCCATAAATTTTTTTAAGCATGAAAAAATTATTTTATTAATTTTTACATATTTACCTGCACCCTGACTTTTCATTCAGCCTTTAAATTTGGGGAGAGCAATTTCTAGGCATCATTTTTATGTGCAGTTTTTGGTATCACCCACCAAGTGAATTTGATTTTCCCTGAGAAGGGAATAAGAAGAAGAAACACGCTCTTATTGAAACAACATGTGTGCCAGAAGTCAAGACTGCTCACAAATGTGGCACTCTTCTAGGTAGAGATTTTGCAAAGATGGAATAAATAACTGAGCAGGTCATGAAGAGGAGAGCACCAGCCCAGTAAGATTTTGCTCATGATCTGTGATGTCGCTAAGTCAGTGATGGACAGTAGAGTCAATACCTTGCTTTCAAACACAATCCATGAGAGAGACTTTCTAGAACTCAAAATCTTGTATCTTATATCTCAGGTCAGGACTGAATTGGAGACCCTACTACATAATTAAGTTTTGAAGACAGGTACCGAGGATTAGGTGTTCTGTAGTGCTGACTGTTGACCTTAAAAAAAAAAAAACAAAAGAGCCAGCTATTTTACCAGCAAAATGAGTTTTTTGGGAATAGCAGAGAACTGCAATTCAGGACAAGCAAACTGTGTTGAACCACAGGCAAATCTAGAAAACAGAGAAGGGCTTGCTTTTATAGAGGAAAGGAAGAAGCTGGGAAGGGCTGTAATGGCTTCTTATTGGCTGAGTGTGGCGGTTTCTCATTGGCTGGGCTATTGCTGGGCAAGGAAAATTATTCGTTCCTTCTGCTAGAGAATGTAAAGTAATAAAGTAAGCTTTCTTTTGGGGAATGCTTAGATTTGCTTCTTACAGTGATTCATAGTGCATGAGAGCTCTCCTTTTCAGGGCTTCCTGACTACACATTAGTGAGATTTCCTTTATTTATTTTCCCATGTCGTTTTTGATCTAGATCTTTCCTCAAAAACATCAAGGTCTTTACTCAACAGCATTGCTGATCAGGAGTCAGGGTTTTGTATTTAGTGGTTTCAACTCTTGGTGCAGGAGGGACCTATCCTGATTGTCATGTCTCATGTGGGAGGGGAAGTGCACAGGTTGGAAACGACTGAAGCTGTATTTGAGTAACAAAGAATGGTGGGAGGAACTCTGACATGTTTGCCATCTGATGGCAATGTCTTAAGCATTGGAGATCACCTCAAAGCACTGAGCTGACATCATCCTATTAGGCACATTGTTTCTACAAAGGTTTGACTGACAACAGATATATAGCCTAAAACTGATTATACAGAGTGAGATGAGAAGCAGGCATTCTGTAAGGAACCATCCCAATCTAAGGTCTTTTCTAAAAATCTCACAAAAAGGAGTTCATGGATTTATACTTACCTCGGATGCAAGGGAACAGATTGAAGATCTCCAACATTGTGAATAGATAGGAGTTTCTGGTGACAGATTCAGCAGTTGAAAGGTTTTCCCTTTTTCAATAGATTTGGCCAAAAAAGAGAGGGAAGAAATAAGGTAAGAAGTAACAGTGAGAAAAAGATATACAGGCCTGGTATAGTCATCTTGGGAAAGCTATTTCTTTCAACTGTTACCTGCTTCAGTTCCTGGATATATTTATTTCAGTTCACCAGTTGGCCTAGTCAGAGTTTGGTGCTTTCTTGAGATGTGACACAGAGACCCACGAATCTATTCCTTAGATTTTAATGGCACAAGGGTTGGTTCCTTTCCAATGGGTTTGAAGAGAGCCTTCCTGGAGATATCTTTCCAATAGACAAAATCTCTGTCTATAAGGTGTCATGTTTAACGTCTTTGTCTCTTAGGGTGCCTGGGTGGATCAGTCAGTTAAGTGCCAGACTCTTGGTTTTGACTCCAGTCTGATCTCAAGGGTTCATGAGATCAAGCCTTGCATTGGACTCCTCACTGACAGTATGGAGCCTGCTTGTAATTCACTCTCCCTTTCTTTCTGTTCCTCCCCCCCACTTGTGCACTCTGTCTCTCTCTCAAAATAAATAAAAATGAAATGAAATGAAAAAAAAAAAGTGTTTGTCTCCTGGGAGCATCCTGCAGCAAGATTGTTCTACTAAAGCATGGTTATTCTCAACAGAAACAGCTAGGCCTTTACATTATGAAAGTATATCTCCCTTTACCAGTTGTGAATTCAAAGAAGCAAGGACCAAGAACATTGGGTATTTTGTGATTATCTCAAAGGGTGAGGGTTTATAGTTTCCCAAAAGGATAGACTAAGATTTAGGAGATTAATGGTAGTGCCTTTGGCCAGAGTAGTTGAAGGGTCTCTACAGTTGTTGCCATTCGAGTGTTAATAATGTTGCTATTTATTTGTTAGTGTATTTGACTAATCCTGAGGATTGAGGGTGAAAGTATAAAACTTGGCTAAACAACATAGACTTATTAAAGCACTTGACCCATGAAGTGAGTTCCTCAGTCAGTATGAAGTTTGAGGTGGTTCCTCATGTAGGAATATTTTAAAATGTACAAACCATTACTAAGACATTCATATCCATGAGACAGAGGAGGCTGTATACAATTCATTTGTCAAACCTCAGATAACCCATTGGGCAATGTAAAATGTCTGGGAGTCAGGGGATAGGTTTTCTTGAATTATATTTCAATTCAGGTGAAGGAACCAAAGTAGGCACTCTTTGTGGCCCTGTTAATATTTTCTTACTAGTATTGGTTCATAAAGCTTACCATTTTATCAGTGGACCAATGATTTAATGCATGTACAGTAGTCAGTAATGGGAAACTTAGAGTCTCAGGATTATTGTTTGGCCTAAGTCACAATTTTCTTCTTTATTGAACCAACAGTTATTAGATTTCCAATATTGTTTTACATTTTCTGGAGCCAACTGTTGGACATCTCTAGTCAGTTTTTCTAGGGGAATATCCCTTTCTAGGGGGGAATATCCTTTTGGACTATGACAGAAGTTTGGTTTTTTGTTCCTTTTAGAGCAGTGTTCTTTGTGAAAATATCAGTGAAATGGTTTCCTTTTCCCTTCAGGGATTCACGTTTGGAGTTTTGTTTTCACCACTAGATATGAGGAAGCTTCTGTTTCCACAGCCTTCCAAAGTTATATGATACTTCAAAGGCATACCTCCTGTCAGTATGATAGTTGCTGTTTTTCCCATAGTTAAAATGCAGGCCTAAGCAACAACATACAGTTTAGCCTGTTGTACTGACGTAGTCAAGAGCAAAGGTGTTGCCTTGATGACTTCAAAAAGAGTTGCAGTAGCGTACCCAGCATAGTATTTGCCATTTTCACCTTTTTTTTAAATACAATTTTTTAATGTTTATTTATTTCAGAGAGAGAGAGAGAGAGAGAGAGAGAGAGAGAGAGAAAGGGACAGAGTGTGAGCAGGGGGGTTGCAGAAAGAGAGGGAGACACAGAATCTGAAGCAGGCTCCAGGCTCTGAGCTGTCAGCACAGAGCCTGACATGGGGCTCGAACTCACGAACCGTGAGATCATGACCTAGCTGAAGTCAGATGCTTAACTGACTTAGCCAACCAGGCGCCCCTGCCATTTTCACCTTTTAATAAGAAGCACTGGTAAACCACAAAAAAATCAGCAGTATTAGGAGGTGATCTGTCAGAGTCAAACAGTCATGAGGAATATACCGCAAGAAAGACTTATGTGAGTAGATGACTGGCTAAAAGGTGTTGAGTGTGATAAGACTACAGGACAGAAAAGCCAAGGGCAAGGGGATTTATTAAGCTTTCCTTTAGGGCTTTAAAGGTTAAGCCATCCTGATCTTCCCAAATACAGGCGTACCTCAGTCATTGTGTTTCACTTTGCTGCACTTTGCAGGTAACTTTTTTTTTTTTTTTTGTAACAAATTGAAGGTTTTGTGGCAACACTGTGTGGGGCAAGACCATTGGGGCTATTTTTCCAACAGTATTTGCTCATTTGTATCTCAGGGTCACATTTTGGTGTTCTTAAAATACTTCAAACTTTTTTATTATTATATTTGTTATGTTGCTATTTGATCAATGATTTTTGATGTTGCTATTGCAGTTGTTTTGAGGGTGCCATGCACCACACCCAGAGAAGACAGCAAGCTTGATCCATAAATGTTGTATGTGTTCTGACTGCTCCAGCAACTGGCTGTTCCCCTGTCCCTCTTCCTCACCTCAGGCCTCCTTATTCTCTGAGACAGCACAATATTAAAATTAGGTCAATTAATAATACTACAGTGGCCTCTAAGTGTTCAAGTGAAAGCAAGAGTCATGTGTTATTCACTTTAAATCAAGAGATAGAAATGATTACACTTAGTGAGAAAGCCATTTTGAAAGCCAAGATAGGCCAAAAGCTAGGCTTCTTGTACCAGACAGTTAGCTAAAATGTGAATGCAAAGGAAAAGGTCTTGAGGAAAATTAAAAGTGCTACTCCAGTGAACACAAGAATGATAAGAGAAGCAGCCTTATTGCTGATATGGAGAAAGTTTGAAAAGTCTGGATAGAAGATCAGATCAACCACAATATTCCCTTAAGCTAAAGCCTAATCCAGAGCAAGGCCCTCACTCTCTTCAATTCTGTGAAGGCTGAGAGAGGTGAGGAAGCTTCAGAATAAAAGTTTGAAGGTAGTAGAGATTTGTTTATGACGTTTAAGGAAGTAAGCCATCTCTATAACATAAAGTACAAGGTAAAGCAGCAAGTGCTGATATAGAAATTGCAACAAGTTATCCAGATCTGGCTAAGATCATTAATGAAGGTTTGCTGCACTAAACAACAGATTTTCAATGTAGATGAAACAGCCTTATACTGGAAGAAGATGCCATCGAGGACTTTCATAGCTAGCAGGAGATATCTACATCTGTCTTAAAAGCTTCAAAGGACAGGCTGACTGTCTTATTAGGAGCTATATAGAAGGTGACTTTTCAGTTCAAGCTAATGCTCATTGACCATTCTGAAAATGCTAAGGCCCTTAAGAATTATGCTACAACCACTGTGCCCTGTGCTCTATATATGGAACCACAAAGACTGTGGATGACAGCACATCTATTTACAACATGGCTTACTGAACATTTTTCTTAAAAAATATTCCTTTCAAGATATTACTGCTCTTGACAATGCACCTGGTCACTCAAGAGCTCTGATGAAGATGTACAATGAGATTAATGTTGTTTTCATGCTTGCTACATCCATTCTGCAGCCCATGGATCAAGGAGTCATTTTGACTTTCAAGTCTTATTATTTAAGAAATACATTTTCTAAGGCTATAGCTGCTATAGATAGTAATTCCTCTGATCGATCTCAGCAAAGTAAATTGAAAATCTACTGAAGAGGATTTATCTTCCCGTATGCCATGAAAAACAGTTGTGATTCATAGGAAGAGGTCAAGATGTCAACATAAAGAAGAGTTGGGATGAAATTGATTCTAACTCTCCTGGATGAGTTTGAGGGGTTCAAGACTTCAGTGGAGGAAGAAACTGAGGTGTGGTGGAGTAGCAAGAGAACTAGAATTAAAAGTGGAGCCTGCAGATGGGACTGAATGGCTGCAATCTCATGACAAAACCTTAATTGATCAGGATTTGCTTTTATGGATGAGCAAAGAAAATGGTTTTTTGAGATGAAATCTACTCCTGGTAAAGATCCTGTGAATTTGCTGAAATGACAATAAAGGGTTTAGGATATTACATAAACTTATATGAGAAAGCAATGGTGGGATTTGAGAGGATTGATTCCAATATTGAAAGAAGTTCTCCTATGAGTAAAATGCTATCTCACAGTGTTGCATGCTACAGAGAAATCATTAATGAAAGGAAGAGTCGATTGATGTGGCAAACTTCATTATTGTCTTATTTTCAGTAATTTCCATGGCCACCACACTGATTAGTCACTAGCCATCAACATCAAGACATGATGCTCTACCAGCCAAGATTATGACTTGCTAAAAGCTCAGATTATGGTTAACATTTTTTATCAAATATTTTTAAAATAACGTTTTTATTTTTCTTAGATATGATGCTATTACACACTTAATAGACTCCATATAGTTTACATTATGCACTGGAAAACTAAAAAAACTCACTGACTCTCTTTCTTGTGATATTTACTTTATTGTGGTGGTCTGGAACCACACCTACAATATCTCTGAGGTATGCCTTGTATAAATAAGTATTATAGCCTACATAGGAAAATGTGCAAGTCGTTACTATGAAGAGATGAGAAAAAGAAGGAATTTTAAAAATAATGTATGTATTATTTACCATGGTTGCTGAAACCAAGTACCACAAACTGGGTGGCATAAAACAATAGGAACTTATTTCATTATACTTCTGGAGGCTAGAAGTCTGAAATTAAGGTGTCAATGTATGACCATACTCTCTATGAAGACTCTAGGGGGAATTCTGATCCACGCCTGTCTCTAGGCTTTTGGTGTTGCCTGTAACCCTTGGCATTCTGTGGGTGGTGGACATATTCCAATTTCTGCCTCCATCATCTCATGGCACCCTCCCTGTGTATCTCTGTCTCTGTGTTCAAATTTCTGTCTTCATGTAGGGCATTAGATTTATTGGATTACAGTTCTACCCTGCTTTAGTATGATTTCATCTTAATTTGATTACATATGCAAAGACTCTATTTCCAAACAAGGTCATATTCACAGGTTCTGGGTAGACATTAATTTGTGTGTGTGTGTGTGTGTGTGTGTGTGTGTGTGTGTGTGTGTATGTGTGTAACCAGTATAATGTGAAATCCAAAAAAAATGACTAATAATAGAAGGTTCATGTCATATTTTTCGTGTGAGTGTCATTGTAACTGGAAATAATATTTGGTTGTGTGTTTGTGAATATTTGATTCTAACCATGTATAGTAAGTAGTCCTTGCTTATCCATGGGGGATATGTTCCAAGACCCCTAGTGGATGCCTGAATTTGTGGATAGGACCAAACCCTATATATACAGTATTTTTTCCTATACATACATACCTGTGATAAAGCTTAATTTATAAATTAGGCACCACAAGAGATTAACAACAGTAACTAATAAAATAGAACAATTAAAACAATATACTGTAGGGGCGTCTGGGTGGCTCAGTAGGTTAAACATCCAACTTCAGCTTAGGTCATGGTCTCAATGGTTCATGAGTTTGAGCCCCATGTTGGGCTCTGTGCTGACAGTTGGGAGCCTGGAGCCTGCTTCAGATTCTGTGTCTCCCTCTGTGCCCCTCCCCTGCTCACTCTCTGTTTCTCCGTCTCTCAAAAATAAATAAAAATTAATAAAAACAAGTAAAAAATATATACTGTAATAAAATTTATATGGGTGTGGTCTGTCTCGAAATATCATACTGTGCTACACTCATCTTTCTTCCTGTGATGATGTAAGATGATTAAATGTCTAGGTGATGAGATGGAAGACACACACATTGTGCCATAATGTTAGACTACTGTTGACTTGATAATACATCAGAAGGAGGATTGTCTACCTTGGTGTTGCAGTTGACCAAGCATAGGTACCTGAAACTATAGAAAGTGAAACTGTAGCGAAGGTGGGACTACTGTATATATTAATGGATGACAGGGTGATGTGCATATCCTCAGAGGAGGGGAAGAATGTCCTGTGTATAAAAGCAGAAGCAACAATTAGCATTCATCTCTCCATGGCATTGCATGTTTTTAAACATTTTTTTCTTTCTTTTTTTAAAAAAAATGTTTATTTATTTATTTTGAGAGAGAGACAGAGAGAGCAGGGGAGGTGGGGGGAGAGGGAGAATCCCAAGCAGGCTCTGTGCTGTCAGCGTAGAGCCCAATGTGGGGTTTAATCCCATGAACCATGAGATCATGACCTGAGTTGAGGTCAAGAGTCGGACACTTAACTTACTGAGCCACCCAGGTGCCCCTATCTTTAAACATTCTTAATACTTTAAAATATAACAACTAAAAATCCAATAAACTATTTTTAGTAGGTAGTAGTGCTATTTTTTGGAACAATTATGTTGTACACATGTATACCTATATTACATTTTGCTTAACACTTCAATTTCTGAATTTTATTAACATTGTATGTTTTACTTCTACAAATTAAACTTTTTTAGGGATCACCAAAACAATACAATAAAATGCAAATGACCCAGATCAATATGTAAGAGTATCACAAAAAGATGAACAGTAATAGAGCTTAGTTAACTGGAATTTCTTCCTTGAAGAGGTGGGAAAATACATAAGATGTGGATCTGCTGATGTAAAATTATAGGATCTTATTTGCAAAGAGATTATCCAGCTGTTTGGTGGTTAATACAAATGAATGCATGTTCTTACTATGAATGTCCTTACCAGAGTCAACCTGATTTCATTAACCTGAGTCAATTTCAGTTTGGAAAATGTCAAAATTTTAATTTTATTTTAAAGACACCTTATTTTTAGTATACCTCATCTTTCTAAGGGATATATTCATGATTTATATTACTTATAACATGTTTGCTTTATTATTTGCTTAAGGTGCTCTACTACTCTTTTCATAGTTTCTTATTAACCTCCATCACTTGTCAATAGTAACAGTGTTTAAAAGTTGCTTCTTTTACTAACCCCATCACAAGCAGAAAGACCAGACTGAATGGTGATTCTTTGCCTGTTTATACTTCAGGGTTTAAAAGGCCATGTTTATACTATCTTATAACATTTACTGATTCTGGCAGTTTAGGGACAAAGTGAAAAGGCAGAGAGAAAAAAAAAAAGTAGAAAAGGAAGTGCACAACATATGGTGAGAAAACATGATGCCTGACACTACGTAATTTCCTTTAGTGAATATATCCCAGATAAGTAATTTTAGATGAATTTATACAGCTAATCCAATTGATTAAAAAGTAAAAAATATCAGTCAGATTATTTCTCTAATTCAGTAATGGAGTAATCTCCTTGATTCCATAAACATATTTCATCATTTTATTAGTTTAGGAAATTAAAAACTTATGGTGTGAAAATCAAGCTTATAACTGTAATGAACTTAGATTTTTTCTCTCAAAGTGGGAGAAGTTTTGCTAACCTTTTTTTCTTAATAAACAAGCACATCACTCTCTTAGGCAAAGTTGTTTGTGTTGGCTTCTGTGTCCTTTGGTTTTGACGAATTGCAGGTTTTTCAGACCCCATACTCCTCACATAATTTTCAGTTGTACTCAGTTGTACTTCTCAGAAAAGAAGAGGTAACAAGTAATAGAATTGTTCATAGGGCTTTTAAAAGTTGCACTTAAAAGATAAGAACATATTATAAAATACTCTACTAGGACATTTTCTGTACAGAAATTTTGCAAATCAGTTGGAATTTTTTAAATCCATGCTTTAAGTCATAACCTTTAAGTTACTCATACACTATGACTTAAGGAAAGTAGTGAAAGAGTAGAGATGCAGTGATTTATTTTGAAATCTGATAATAAACCTGTCTGGATTGGGTGGGTAGTCCAGACAAGAGGCAGTACTATATGATTATTAGTAACATGCAAGAAAATATTGAACTGGAGACATTTTTAGCTCACTGTGTGTCCTGGGGCAGGGGGAGTCAAGAGAATTAGGAAGGAAGAGAGGGCACAGAAGATAACAGTTGTCGTTTGCATTAAGGCACATAGCAAATTATTTTCTTTGTATTAAGGCCTACTGAATTTAAAAAAAAAAACCTGATGGATATTATAGTTTATATCATAGTTTTTACACAGCATGACTTTTGTTGATTAACTCTTCTTTCATCGAATAGTTTGATTTACCTATACTCCCAATCTTTTTTTTTTTTTAAGTTTATTTATTTTGAGAGCGAGAAAGAGAGAGAGCACACGTGCACACGTGCGCCGGCAGGGAGAGAGGGAGAAAGAATCTCGGGCAGGCTCCACACCACCAGCGCAGAGCCAAGGCGGGGCTTGAACTCAGAAACTGTAAGATCATGATCTGAACTGAACTGAAGAGTCAGATGCTCAACTGACTGAGCCATCCAAGAGCCCCTCCCAGTTTTCTTTTTTAAACATCCTGAAGTAAGAATGGGGTACATCGAATGCTTTCAGAGTTGCCTGCTTGGGCACTGCTGCTGCCTCCTCTTGAGTTGTATGCCTACCAATTACCCACCTAGTTGAAAACCAGCAGAGCCTGGATAATTAAGAGAGCTTATTCCAAAGCCTCTTTTATTCCTTGGTTTTGATTTGTGCCTTCAAGCAATTATCTGAAATAATGGCAGACAGGTAAAAACTTCTAATCCTTAAAGAAGAGAGCAAATGGTTACAAAAATAGCAATAAGAGAAAATGTTAAATTGAGAGGAGGGTAAAAGACAAAAGAGAGAAGTGTATAAATAAACATTAAAGAAGAAATAAAGGAGTCACAGAAAGAAAGATGGTGAAGCTTGGTGAAATGACAGAGCCAGTGTGTTTAATCATGTTTTCTTGGATAAAGATTACCGCCATGCTTTTTACTTTAGCATCATTAAAGTTCTAGTCAGTCTGAGTGACATCTGAAAAGTTCCTTTATTTTTATTTCTGATCCTCTCCAACAGTAAATAGGCATCTGGGCATTTGAAATTACTTGATTTGTTTTCTATAATAATAATAGCTAACATTTGTGTAGCACCAGCTGTATGCCAGCCATTACGTTTTGTGCGTGATGCATACATTCATTTGAGCCTCGTAACAACCTACAAGTATGCTCTATTATTATCCCATTTTAGAGTTGAGGGAACAAAGACCGCCAAACAGTGGGGCATGTTCATTGGTAACCCACGTCCACATCCCACCAAACACAGAAATGTCAGGTTGTTTTGCAGGATTCAAATTGCAGACATGCTATTTTAGATTTCATTTGTCTTCTGAGCCAGTCCCCTCATCTTACACCTCAGAAAACTCAGTTTCAAAGAATGAAAGGGACTTCTCAAGGGAGTGCAAAAGATAGACTTGCAGAAAGTAAATCCTGGGAATGGACTTAAATTTCTTGATTTGTAGTTCAGTTGCCCATCACTGGATTTTGGTGCGAATCAACTGAATCTTAAAACGTTGATACATTTTAACTTCACATTCATATCAACATAATCATTGCACATTTTCAGCTTACACATTTTATATGAATCGGAGAAATAATCTACATGTCGGACCAGAATCTGCCAAAATACCTAGAGGTAAACCAACATTTCAACAGATGACAGACTCACTCATCTTTGGTTAGAATTGTTTCTATGTCTAAGAAAGCACAAATATTTTTTATTGATAATCACCTCCCCATTCCAGGCAAAACCTGTATTTTAATCTATTTGTATATGTAGGTCATAGTTAATCTATAATACTACCATCAAATTGTATTTGGTTCTATAGCAGCAATGAATATTCATCTATTAGAAGGAGTAAAACCATTCATCAACCTGTAGAAATATTGAACATATATAAGAGTATCTAATATCTTTAGAGTTCATCCTTCCTGAGAAATATCATTTACATTTTTACATTTTTACATTTACATTTACATTTTACAAAACATTTACATTTTTCATGTTTATTTATTATTATTTTATTCATTTTATTTATTTTCTTGTTTATTTGTTTTTGCGAGAGAGAGAGAGAGAGAGAGAGAAAACGAGTGGGGGAGGGTTAGAGAGAGTGGAGGACACAGAATTGAAGCAGGCTCCAGGCTCTGAGCTGTCAGTACAGAGCCTGACACGGGGCTCAAACTGGTGAGCTGTGAGGTCATGACCTACCTAAGCTGAAGCCAGTCGCTTAACTGACTGACCCACCCGGGTGCCTCATAATGTTTATTTATTTTTGAAAGAGACACAGAGTGTGAGTGGGGGAGGGGAAGAGAGAGGGAGACACAGAATCCAAAGCAGGCTTCAGGCTCTGAGCTGTCAGCACAGAGCCTGATGTGGGCCTCGAACTCAAGAGCCTTGAGATCATGACCTGAGATGAATTTGGTCACTTGACTGAGCCACCCAGGCACCCCCTGAGAAATATCAATTTAAAGCCAACAACTTTATGATGACTAAAAGGCCCAAACATTCAATTAACTTTAAAAAATGAAAGTGTAAACATAATTGTTTATAAATTCACTACTAGGTTTCTAGCATTGAGGGACCACAAACCGTATTTCCTTTACTTTTGAATTGGATCAAAATAATATAGCTGATAAGGCATCTACACTATTTTGTATATAGGAATTTAACATAAATGAAAAATATTTTTCTCCTATCCTATGGTCTGGTATTATAGCAGTTTTCCCACATTAAGTTTACTTTATTAATATTAAATAGGCAGGGGCATCTGGGTGGCTCAGTTGGTTAGCGTCCAACTTCAAGCTCAGGTCATGATATCGCATTTTACGAGTTTGAGCCCCGGAGTTTGGGCTCCGTGCTGACAGCTCAGAGTCTGGAGCCTGCTTTGGATTCTGTTATCTCCCTCACTCTCTGCCCCTCCCCTGCTCGTACTCTCTTTCTCTCTTTCTCTCTCTGTCTCTCTCAAAAATAAGTAAGACATTAAAAAATATTGTATAGCAGAGTAGTGACAATAGTTAATAGGGAGGGAATAAATATTATGCTTAAAAGGTGAATATTTTCAATTTACAAAGATTTATTTGTAGATTTGTTTTTTTATACTGTACATGCTTTTCTTAAGGTTCTAGGCCTTGGCAGTCATTAGATTTATTTGAAATGTAGTAGGTTTCATCTATTCCAATTTTCTGAAGAAACTATCTCTTGCATTGGTTACTTGTAAATGCATCAGTTATTTGTAGGATAACCGCTTAATTAGTGCCACTGGCCATATTATTTCCTGATATGGGAACAGTATGATATTTATCAAAATATTTATCAAAATAACAAGGAATTTAATTGTAGTTAAGACTTATTTGTGGAATAATAAACACATTCAGAAGTCAGCCTTGTGAATTGTATCTGATAAGTACTTAGAGTACCATTGGCTAATTAGCTCCTGAAAGTGCATGTGTGTTGTTAACTAAGGCAGTTCAAGCCTTTGGACACAGACATTTTTCAATATTGAAGTTATTATCACTGTTATTCTTTTATAACTTATCGTTTCTTAGGGTTTAGTAGATTTTACAGGGTAATGCAAGAATCCCTTCTCACTCTAAATGGAGAACTTCTTGTTTTAGACTTACTTCCTTTCAGTTGTGTGCCAGATATATATGTTTTTGAAAAACATAAAAATAACGAATTAGCTGTTAACTCAGAGGAGTCATATTTCACCAGAGGATCTAGTGCCTATTGAAAGAAATATAAATTACTCTTTAAGTTCACTGACCTGCCCAACATATAAAATATACAATGTACTTAAACTTTTCAGCCTGTAGGTCAGTTCACTTACATGTGCATTTACTGATCACCTTTCATGAACCAGGTTCTTTGTTAGGGTCTTCAGTAAGAAAAATAAAGAAGACATGATTCCTGCCCTTGAGAAGCATTCAGTTCGTCGGGGGAAGACAGATCAATACCACATAATGTCAGTACAGTGTGGTACTGTAGAAATATATGCAAGCCTATGCTCAGCCTAAATATGCCACATGATCTTTTTTGGAGGTCTTGCTACAGTTCTATAGATCAGGACTTAGCAAACTTTTTCTGTGGAGAGCCAGAGAAATATTTACAACTTTACTGGATCTCTGTCACAGCTACTCAACTCTCCCATTGCAGCTCAAGTATGGACATATACACTAGAGAAACGCATTAGCTACCTCTAGGCTTCTAGTGCAAGTTATAATGCCAGAGTAATACCTGCTGCTAGCATAGTATCTTTAACCTATTTACCCTTCCTATCACACACACCTTATTCTTTCTCCTCTACTTCATTCCTTTTTCCTTTCTTATGCTTAGTTACAGTCAGAATCCATTATTATAATTAGCCATGCTCATAGCACTGAAAACAAGGAGATTTCAGTAGCTTATTTCATAAGACCTATTGATAATAATAACTAACATTTTAAAGCGTTTTTGAATGCAAAGTATGTTCAATTACATTATAACTCATTTAATCCTTAAAACTACCCTGTGAGATAGATATCATTTTCATTTTACATGAAAGTAGGCCTTAGAGAAAAGTGATTCGCTCACGATTATGCTGCTGGCGGAAGACCGAAAACAATATGCTAAGGTACTGTACCATCCATGACCTTTAAAATATGGCAGCATGCATAGAAAACTCCAGTCCCATCTATGGGATCAATAGCTAGGGTGGCCATTTAACTTGTCCTGTTTTTTCTGGGACTGAGGCATTTGTCCAGACAGGAGACATTCAGTGCTAAAACCAGGAAAGTTCTGGGCCAACTAGGACAATTTGGTCATTATCAATAGCCCTGGCATCTTCATTCCATTACTTTTTAGACTTGAATGTGCATAGGAATCAGATTCTGATTAGAGCTTGTTACCTGGATTCTCATTAGATTCTGTTGAGTAGATCTGGACATGACCCGAGGATCTGTATTTCCAACAAGCTCTCAGATGATGCCGATGCTTCTCACCTGTTTCTGCTCTGAATAAGAAAGCATCCTTGGGGCGCCTGGGTGGCTCAGTCGGTTAAGCATCAGACTTCGGCTCAGGTCACGATCTCACAGTTCGTGAGTTCGAGCCCCGCATCGGGCTCTGTGCTGACAGCTCAGAGCCTGGAGCCTGTTTCAGATTCTGTGTCACCCTCTCTCTGACCCTCCCCCGTTCATGCTCTGTCTCTCTCTGTCTCAAAAATAAATAAACGTTAAAAAAAAAAAAAAGGAAGCATCCTTGCACATTCTCAGGCTCACCCAGACTCATCAGTCAGAATCTGCATTTCCCCAGTTGGTTCACATATACAAGTTTAAAGGGCTCTGTTCTAGTCCACATCTGGTCAGTGTGAGGTATCTTTATCTCTGCCTATTTTTCCTGGTTTCAGGGAGACTTTCTGAATACAGGCAAAGCCCTACAACAGCTTTCACTAGTCTGCCTGTGTCACCTTTCTGGGTCCAGACATCTCTTTCTTGCACATTTATCCATTGGCTCATTCTTTATTTTTCCTAATATTCTATAAGTTTCTTGAACCCAGTTATTTAAGCTCAGTGTTGGATGTTTGTGTCTGTGGCTATTATTCTACAAAAGAAAGTTATTCCACTTGAAATCAGATGCTCAGCATTAAGGGAAGTCTTAAACTCATTTACTTCCAACTGTATAACTGTCCATCAGAATAGAGTATATAACATCATGACAACAGTAAATTACTGTCTCAAAATTGCTCCCTTGTGGCACCAGAAAAAAAAAATAGAATGAAATTTATTTGCACTCGGTGCTCCCTGTTGCCAAGACGTTGAGTGTAAAGAGGTTGTAGAAATTATACTTTCAGTTATTGTCTCTGTTTTTACATGCTAGGCATTGTTCTGAGTAATTTACCTTTTATCATTTAATATTCATAATGACTCTGTGAGGTAGATACTATTATTATCCCCAATTATCAGGTGGAGCGACTGAGCAGAAAAGCACTAATAATTGTCCAAGATCAAAGAGCTAGTAAGTGGTCAAGTCAGGATGACAGATCAGGCAGTTCAGGTGGAGAGAAAATGTTCTTAACCATTGTAATACATGGTGACTGTATTTTAGCCCAATTTTTGTTTCCTTGATAGCATTGACCATGATTTATAATTATCTATTTTTATTTGACTTTCAATCTGCTTTCTCAAGAATTTAACTTCCTTGTGAAAAGGGATTATGTTTTTCAGGTTCCCTATTATACTTCTGGTGCCTGGCACATACTAGGTACTCCATAATAATAAATGAATGAATAAACAAAATATTGTAAGTTATGTGGTCTGCATGCATTCAAAGTATAAGGGACCGTAGAAGAGAGGAAGAATAAGTCAACTTGGGAATTAGGGTATCCTAAAACACTCTTACCTAATAAATGTTGGGACTTTGGAATTTGGGTTGATACTTTCACAGCATCTATTAGTCAAACTTTTATCTAAGACTATTGCAGTCTTCATTTTAATTGTTGGAAAGAGCTTTTCAAGAAGCCATATATATATTTTAATTTGTATTTATATTGGTATATATGCGTATACACACACACACACATATAAGCTTAGTTTTAAGAATTAAAACTAATTATTTGCTTTGGTTTTAAAGAAGTCTTTGAACTTATTTGGAAATAATATTTTTGCTATAAGGTATCTTCATAACATTTAAAAATCATGCTTGCTTAGTTCATTTGTAAGGTGTTGCAACAGCATTTGGTTCCAAGCAGTCAACTGAGTTTGTGAGACAGCTTGAAATATCTACTGTGGTTAAGATGTGCAGGATAATAGCCTTAAAAACTTCCATTGCTCTGAAAGTAAATCCTGTGCTATTAGCATAGTGGGCTCCCTGCTCATTATCACCTCTTTTTTTTTGTTCATTATTGTTCCCACCTGGAATACCTTTCCCTTTGATTAGGTTTAGTTGAGACCTTGAAGCTTTTTAAGGCCTACCCAGAATCCCTCAGTGCTATGGAGCTTTTTAAGAGGATGACAGTAATATTGTTGGTTGCTTTCTCTGCACTCTGGAAGTTTTACTTTTGCCACAACGCCCGATAGCTCATTTTGGAGGCTGAGTGGTGTTTCCCTATTCCATTTTATTTTATTTTATTTTATTTTATTTTATTTTATTTTATTTTATTTTATTTTATTTTATTTTATATGTTTTTACTTTTTAAAATTATTACTTTTTTAATATAATTTATTGTCAAGTTAGTTAACATACAGTGTAAACAGTGTGCTCTTGGCTTCAGGAGCAAATTCCCATGATTTCATCGCTTACATACAACACCCAGTGCTCATCCCAACAAGTGCCCTCCTCAATACCCATCACCCATTTTCGCCTCTACCCCTCTTCCACCCATATCAACCCTGAGTTTGTTCTCTTATGGTTTGCCTCCCTCTCTGAAACTCTGTTTTCCTTCCCTTCCCCTGTGGTCTTCTGTTAAGTTTCTCCAATTCCATATATGAGTGAAAACATATGATCTCTGTCTTTCTCTGACTTATTTCACTTAGCATTTCCATCCACATTGCTGCAAATGGCAAGATTTAATTCTTTCTCATTGCCAAGTAGTATTCCATTGTATATATAAACCACATCTTTATCCATTCATCAGTTGGTGGACATTTGGTCTCTTTCGTAATGTGGCTATTGTTGAAAGTGCTGCTATAAACATTGGGGGTACATGTGCCACTATTAATTAGCACTCCTGTATCTTTTGGATAAATTCCTAGTAGTGGTATTGCTGGATTGTTGGGTAATTCTATTTTTAACTTTTTGAGCAACCTCCACACTGTTTTCCAGAGCAGCTCCACCAGTTTGCATTTCCCCCAACAGTGCAAGAGGGTTCTGTTTCTCCACATTCTTGCCAACATCTGTTGTTTCATGAGCTGTTAATTTTAGCCACTCTTGACTGATGTAAGGTGGCATCTCAGTGTGGTTTTGATTTGTAGTTCCCTGATGAGCAATGTTGAGCATCTTTTCATGTGTCTTTTGGCCATCTGGATGTCTTCTTTGGAAAAGGGTATATTCATGGCTTCTGCCCATTTCTTCACTGGGTTATTTGTTTTTTGGGTGTTGAGTTTGGTAAGTTCTTTATAGATTTTGGATACTAACCCTTTATCCAATATATCATTTGCAAATATCTTCTCCTATTCCCTCGGTTGCCTTTTAGTTTTGTTGACTGTTTCCTTCTCTGTGCAGAAGTTTTTTATCTTAATGAGGTCCCAGTAGTTCATTTTTACTTTTATTTTCCTAGCCTTCAGGGATGTGTTGAGTGAGAAGTTGCTGCAGCTGAGATCAAAGAAGATGTTGTCTGTTTTCTTCTCTAGGGTTTTGATGGTTTCCTGCCTCACATTTAGGTCTTTCATCCATTTTGAGTTTACTTTTGTGTATTGTGTAAGGCAGTGGTCCAGTTTCATTCTTCTGCACGTTGCTGTCCAGTTCTCCCAGCAGCACTTGATAAAGAGACTGTCTTTTTTCCATTGGGTACTCTTTCCTGCTTTGTCAAAGATTAGTTGGCCATACATATGTGGGCCCAATTTTGGGTTCTCTATTCTATTCCATAGGTCTATGTGTCTGTTTTTGTGCCAATAGCATTCTGTCTTAATGATAACAGCTTTGTAGTAGAGGCTAAAGTCTGGGAGTATGATGCCTCCTGCTTTGGTTTTCTTCTTCAATATTACTTTGTCTATTTGGGGTCTTTTGTGGTTCCATACAAATTTTAGGATTGCTTGTTCTAGCTTTGAGAAGAATGCTGGTGCAATTTTGATTGGCATTGCACTGAATGTGTAGATTGCTTTGGGTAGTACTGACATTTTAACATATTTATTCTTCCAGTCCATGAGCACGGAATGTTTTTCCATTTCTTTGTATCTTCTTCAATTTCCTTCATAAGCTTTAATAAGCTGAATTCATGTATCAGTTCTAGGAGTCTTTTGGTGGAGTCTTTTGGGTTTTCCATGTAGAGTATCATGTCGTCTGCAAAAAGTGAAAGTTTGACTTCTTTGCCAATTTGGATACCTTTTTCTTTGTGTTGTCTGACTCCTGAGACTAGGACTTTCGACACTATGTTAAACAAGAGTGGTGAGAGTGGACATCTCTGTCATGTTCCTGATCTCAGGGGGAAAGCTCTCAGTTTTTCCCCATTGAGATTGATATTAGCTGTGGGCTGTTCCTACATGGCATTTATGATATTAAAATATGTTCCTTCTACCCTGACTTTCTTGAGGATTTGTATTAAGAAAGGATGCTGTATTTTGTCAAGTGCTTTTTCTGCATCTATTGACAGGATCATATGGTTGTTATCCTTTCTTCTATTTAAAAATATTTTTTAACAGTTATTTATTTTCAAGAGACAGAGAGACAGAGTGCCAGTGGGGGAGGGGTAGAGAGAGAGAGGGAGACACAGAATCCGAAGCAGGCTCCAGGCTTCGAGCTGTCAGCGCAGAGCCTGATGCAGGGCTCCAACTCACTAACTGTGAGATCATGACCTGAGCTGAGGTCAGATGCTTAACTGACTTGAGCCATCCAGGCGCCCCTCCTTTTTTCTATTTATGTGATATATCACATTGATTGATTTGCGAATACTGAACCAGCCCTGCAGCCCAGGAATGAATCTCACTTTATCATGGTGAATAAGTCTTTTAATATACTGTCGAATTTGATTTGCTAGTATCTTATTGAGAATTTTTGTATCCATGTTCATCAGGGATTTTGTCCTGTAATTCTCCTTTTTAGTGGGGTGTGTGTCTGGTTTGGGTACCAAAGTAATGCTGGCTTCATAGAACGTGTCTGGAAGCTTTCCTTCCATTTCTATTTTTTGGAACAGCTTGAGAAGGATGGGTATTAACTCTGCTTTAAATCTGGTAGAATTCCCCTGGGAAGCCATCTGGCCCAGGACTCTTATTTGTTGGAAGATTTTTGATAAATGATTCAATTTCTTTGCTGGTTTTGGGTTTGTTCAAATTTTCTATTTCTTCCCATTTGAGTTTCAGTAGTGTGTGGGTGTCTAGGAATTTGTCCATTTCTTCTAGGTTGTCCAGTTTGTTGGCATATAATTTTTCATAGTATTCTCTAATAATTGTTTATATTTCTGTGGTGTTGGTTGTGATCTCTCCTCTTTCATTCATGATTTTATCTATTTAGGTTCTCTCCCTTTTCTTTTTGAGAAGTCTGGCTAGGGGTTTATCTGTTTTCTTTATTCTTTCAAAAAACTAGCTCTTAGATTCATTGATCTGTTCTACTGTTTTGTTTTTGTTTTTTTTTTGGGGGGGGCATCCTATATTGTTTATTTCTGCTCTAATCTTTATTATTTCTCTTCTGCTGCTGGCTTTGGAGTGTTTTGCTTTTCAGCTTCTAGTTCCTTTAGGTGTGCAGTTTGGTTTTATGTTTGGGATTTTTCTTGTTTCTTGAGATAGGCCTGGATTGCAATGTATTTTCCTCTTAGGGCTGCCTTTGATGCATCCCAAAGGGTTTGGATTGCTGTGTTTTCATTTTCATTTGCTTCCATGTATTTTTTGATTCATTCTTTAATTGCCTGGTTGACCCTTTCATTCTTTACTAGGATGTTCTTTAACCTCTGTGCATTTGGAGGATTTCCATATTTTTTCTTGTGGCTGGTTTCAAGTTTCATAGCATTGTGATCTGAAAATAGCATGATGGTGTGATCTCAATTATTTTATATTTATTGAGGGCTGTTTTGTGACCCAGTATGTGATCTATCTTGGAGAATGTTCCATGTGCACTTGAGAAAAATGTGTATTCTGCTTTTGGATGAAAATTTCTGAATATATCTTTAAAGTCCATATTGTCAAGTGTATATTCAAGGCCATTGTTTCTTTATTGATTTTCTGCCTAGATGATCTATTCACTGTTGTAAGTAGAGTATTAATGTCCCCTGCGATTACTGTATTCTTATCAACAAGATTGCTTATGTTTGTGATTAATTATTTACATATTTGGGTGTTTCAAGTTGGGGGCATAAACATTTACAATTGTTATCTCTTCTTGATGGATATACCCCATAATTATGAAATAATGCCCTTCTTCATCTCGTTACTGCCTTTGGTTTGAAATCTATTTTGGCTGATAAAAGTATTGCTACTCCAGCTTTCTTTTGACTTCCAGTAGCATGATAGATGGTTCTTCATCCCCTCACTCTCAATCTGAAGGTGTCCTCAGGTATAAAATGAGTCTCTTGTAGACAGCATATAGATGGATCTTTTTTTTTTTATCCATTCTGATACCCAGTGTGCTTTGAGTGGGGCATTTAGCCCATTTACATTCAGAGTTATTATGGAAAGATACGGATTTAGTGTCATTTTGTTATCTGTAGGTTTCATGCTTGTGATGGTGTCTCTGGTCCTTTGTAGTTTTCAGCATTCCACTCACAGAGTTCCCCTTAGGATCTCTGGCAGGGCAGGTTTAGTGAATCATGAACTCTTTCAGTTTTTGTCTGGGAAAGCCTTTATCTTTCCTTCTGTTCTGAATGACAGCCTTGTTGGATAAAGTGTTCTTGGCTGCATATTCTTCCTGTTCATCACATTGAATATTTCCTGCCACTCCCTTCTGGCCTGCTAAGTTTCAGTGGATAGGTCTGCTACTACCCTTATAGTCTACTCTTACAGGTCAAGGCTTGTTTGTCCCTAGCTGTTTTCAGAATTCTCTTTATCTTTGTATTTTGCCAGTTTCACTATGATAAGCCATGGTGAAGACCTTTTCCTGTTGGATCTCAAGAGAGTTCTCTGTGCCTCCTGGATTTGGATGTCTGCTTCCTTTCCCAGATTAGGGAAGTTCTCAGCTATAATTTGCTCAAGTAAACCTTCTGCCCCTTTCTCTCTCTCTCTTCTTCTTCTGGAATTCCTATGATATGGATATTATTATGCTTCATTGAATCACTTAGTTCTCTAATTCTCTTCTTGCAGTCTGGTATTGTCTCCCTTTTTCTTGACTTCATCATTTTCCATAATTTTATCTTATATTTTACTTATTCTCCCCTCTACTTCCTCCATCCTTGCTGTCACTGCATCTATTTTATGTTGCACCTCATTTACAACATTTCTTAATTCATCATGACTACTTCTTAATTCTTTGATCTCTGTAGCTATAGACTCTATGCTGCCTTCTATATTTTTCTCAAGCTCCACTATTAATCTTATGATTATTATTCTAAACTATTGATTAGATATATTGTTTATATCTGTTTTGAGCAATTCTCTAGCTGTCATTTCTTCCTGGAATTTCTTTTGAGGAGAATTCTTCCATTTTATCATTTTGGCTAGTTTTCTGCCCTTTATGTGTTTTAATAGCTTGCGAGCACTACTATATTAAAATGGGGTCATATGCTCTTCAGGGCCTAGCCCTTCAAGAGGTGTTTTGGGAGTGTGTTGCTTGCTTTCTGTTGTTGTGACTCTGGTTGCTTTATCTCCCTACTCATAGTGGTGGTTTGGACCTTCTACCAGGTGTGCTTTGATTTGTTCATTGAAGTAACCCCAGAAAAAATTTGAAAAGGGGTGGTTGTGGAAGATGCCTTATCCCTCACAAAGAGAGAAATGACAGCAGTGGGGAAAAAAAAAAAGAAAAAAAAATGACCAGGGATAGAATCAGAGAAATTATACAGCTTAATCCAGAAAGAGAGATGAAAATAAAGAAGGAAATACAGAAGAAGTGTAAAATGAGTAGTTTGAAAATGTCTGCTTAAACAAACCAACAGCCAGAATAGAGAAGGGAAGTAATAAGAAGAAGAAAAGGAAGAAAAAAATAGTATGTGTATATATACATATATGCATACATACCCACACACACCCCCACACACCCCCACACACATATATACATATATGTGTATGTATATATATATATAAAATAAGAATTGACCAAGATTCAAATCAGAAAATTGCAAAACCGTTGGACCGATATCTGATGGCACCTTGGAACCAGTGGCTGTGCTCATCTGGACGAGGGGCCCTCTCGTTCAGTCAGTATCAGTCTTGCTTGGTAGATATGCAGTTACCAGGTGTGGAGGGGTGTGGTTTGGTGTAGGCGGGTCCTGCCTCCACTGTGGGTCTGCTGTCCTGTTCCCTGAAGCCCCACCTTGTTGGTGATGTGGAGAAAGATGATGACATTCCAGTCTCTCCTCCCCTAACCATATGTCCCAGAACATTCTGTTCCGGCCATCCTCACAGTGCCACATGGCCATGAACAGGCTGATATGTCCTGCTCCACAGTCTCCCACATCTTCCAGGCACTTGGCTGGCATTCAAACCCCAATGTCTTAAAGGATCCCATGTCTCGGGCCCTGGTTCCAAGGTGGTACCACTCCGCCCAGCCAACAAAGGCCTCTGGCTGGCAGGCCCCTGCAGGATCTTTTGTTCTCGGAGCAGCTATATACCTTCTTCCCATAGCACTTAGAGGAGGGGATTACTCTCTCTGATTATACCTCTGAGCTTCCTAACCAGCCTGGGGCTGGCTCCCCCTCCCCACCAGATGCACATACAGGGTGGCAAGCCCCAGTCTAGAGAAACATCCACAACCCTGGATCATGTTAGAAATTGGTTCTGTCTCCCTTTTTTCCAATCCCAGGTCCATGTTTTCTCTCTTGTCCAAATACAAGCCTATACTTCCACAACTTCACTTTCTCTTTCTTTCTTCCTTCCTTCCTTCCTTCCTTCCTTCCTTCCTTCCTTCCTTCCTTCCTTCCTTTCTTTCTTTTTCACTCACTTTATTTTATTTCTTTTGAGAGTGACAGAGACAATGTGAGTAGGGAGTAGGGGAGGGGCAGAGAGAGAGAGAGAGAGAGAGAGAGAGAGAGAATCTCAAGCAGTCTTCACACTGTCAGTGCACAGCCTGATGTAGGGCTTGAACCCATGATACCTCAAGATCATGACCTGAGCCGAAACTGAGTCAGACACTTAACCAATTGGGCCACCCAGGCACTCATCTTCAGCCTCTCTTTCTCTTCTTTTTGCCTCTCCATAGAAAGAGATTCCCTCTCCTTTGTGCCTATGCCACCTGTTTTATCTCTCCCAATTTGCAATCACGTACCTATGGCATGCCAAGTTGTCCCTGTGGGCTCCTGGAGATGTTTCTGTTGTAGCCCAGATTCCTGGAATTGTATCCTTTGGCCTCAATACTGCTATGTTTGAGGGATGAGGGAACTTCGGGTCCCCCTACTTCTCTGCCATGTTGACTCCTCCCTTACTTTATTTTTTTGAATACTTTTTGTCTCCATAACTAGATCATACTTTGTTGAATGCAAGGACTGTGTCTTGTACATCTCTGAGTCTTACCAAAACCCAGAACTGGACACATGCCATCAAATATGCATGAAGTAGTCACTGAATTTTTCATTTGATTTGAATGTTATCTAAAGTCATGTATATGTCTTTTCTGTTGGTGTTATGTAGAATATTGGTTGTCTAAAGACTCATGCTTTCTAAATCTGTTTCTAAATGCAAGTATAGCTGGTGGAAGTTTATTTTTTAGTTTTTTCTTCAAAGAACATTGTTTTTTGTGATTGGGATTCTGAGGTAGAAGGAAAGCAGAGAGAAAAACCATTTCATCTTCCTGCTAAGTGTATAGGGCCCTTGGGGCTTTTAACAGCCACCTCTAAATCAATGGAATAGATATTTTACTAAAAGATGGTATGTAGTTTCTGAAATATTGAAAATTTCCTTTGTCAGATTATTACTGTTTGCATTTTACATTCAACAAAGCCAAAAAAATATTTGGACATGTTTTTATTAAGTCTTTTCTTTTTGGATGCTGTGAGTACATGACTTATGTATTCTTATGTGTGAATAGCTTTGTAAAGACAAGTATACCAGTTTATTGCAGGTATTTTTTTTTTTTTGACTTTTGGTACAATTCCATCAGTGTAAAATTTCTATTTCAATTTAATCATAGTTATTGGAAAGATGATAAACTTTACATATAGTCCATTGTCTTAATAGAAAGTTATATTATAAAGGTAAATTATGAATGCAAATAAAGCATTCTGGGATGCCTCTTTATTTCCCCAAGTCTTACATGTGCCTAGTTAATTGCTTTAAAAATTTTTTTTAATATTTATTTATTTTTGAGAAAGAGAGAGAGAAAGACAGAGAGAGACAGAGCATGAGTGATGGAGGGGCAGAGCAAGAGAGGGACACAGAATCCGAGGCAGGCTCCAGGCTCTGAGTGGTCAGCACAGAGCCTGATGTGGGTCTCGAAACCAAGAGTTGTGAGATCATGACTTGAGCTGAAGTCAGACGCTTAACCGACTGAGCCACCCAGGTGCCCATAGTTAATTTCTTTTATAGGGTGAGAAATGTAACTTTAGGGCAAAAAAAAAATATAGTGATATTTTGTGATAAAGTGTGTGTAAAATGTATGCACTGCTAGTAAATCTTAGATCAGCTTACAAGTCAACAAGTTAAGAGCCTGGGAGTCTAGGATTAAGTAGGCTGTTTTAGGTCAATATAACTGGGAGGAGTGAAGTCTTAAATAAATTACCTCCTGGGCTTGAAGAGAACATGTGAAATTAACCTGACTATAGAAAAATCTTGGGGAAAAACAACTACACAACCTGCTCTCAGACAGCTGAATAGAGTTAGGGAGATGGAGAAGGAGGTATCAGGTGAATGCCCTGCTCAATTCTTTGATGGGGCCAAGAAATAGCATGTAGCTGATGATGGTCATGAAGACAGTTCCTGTAGAACAGATTTAGGAGGTCTGGGATGAGATTTGATAAATACTTCCCCAAGAGATTCAGATCATCAGGTAAACTTGAGAAGAACTGATTTTTCTCAGATTTTAGGAGGCTGGACTCCAGGCCAGTTTTGGAACCAGGAATTCAGGCGGAAGTTCCTTAAACTGACTAAAGAAAATTAGGTAAGCTACCAGTCTACCACTGGCCAGTCAAAACCAGACCTTTTTGGTGATGGTAGCTTTGTGATCCATTTTGAGGAGGTTAGGGTTTATGGTATAGGGGAAAGAAAGACTCTAGCTAGGCTGGGGTGTTAAATCACCCAACATACTAGGATTCCTTCTAGTTCCATACCTGGTCAAACCATCAATATTACAGTCACTAGAAAATTTTACTTTTTTATTGAACAAACTGAGTCATTTCAGTTCAGTAAAAGCTCATGTAAACAAAAGGGTTTTTTTAAAAGATAAATCCTGTATATACATTTTATCTTTAAATATATGTAAGTATTTTGTGAAAAAAAGTTAAGCCCAAATTTAACAATGAAATTCACGGTATCTCTGAGATATACCTGTAATAGGGTCAGATTTTTTCCCCTTAGTTTTGGGGTCTGGAAAGTTTAGGATGCCATGATCTAAATGTAGCTCATTTCTGAGATCAGATTCCCCAAGTGTTGGACCTGAGTTTGAGCAAACTAGTTTTTCCTGGGTGATTTTGTGTCCCTTTTATGGTTGGAAGTTTGAACAGGTGGATGTGTTTTTCCTGCAAAGGTGCGTAAGCATCTACATCAACTTTTAAAATTTCACAGAAATAGGAAGGACTTTTTTTCCTTCCCAAATAAAGCAAAGAGACATTGGCTAGCTTTACCCACAGGGATGTTAAAGAAGGTGCTACATAAATTAATTTAGTGCAAAATTGTCAGTGGGATTAGTGCAGGGTGTAATGAGGCCCTGAACTTGAAATCTTGTTATGGGCTTGATGCCTTACTGCTGATCCAGGAGGGACAAATGGTTCATTTCTAGTATTGTCAGATGGAGCAAGTAAAAGATATAGAAGGGTCATTTGATTCACCTGGGTGGTTATTTGGGGAAAAAATTTTGGCATGGTATTTCTTTAAGAAATATCCACCCAATAAGCAAGTTGGGGTGGAGGAACTAAGGAGAACCATAAAAATACCCTGAGACGGGGCTGTTTATAACAGTTGGATTGAGCACCGGGAATGTAGCTCATGTGTCAATAAATTCCTAATCAGAAGAGTTGTTTCTCCAAGCCAGTGAAGAGTAAAAGCTGGGGGAAAAGCCCCTGTAGTTTGAGTCCTATAATTGGGAGTGAGTAGGGCATTGGGAAGGCTGGTGAGAGGGCCGAAGGCACCTGAGCATTTAAGTTTGTAATACTTTCTTCCAATGTTCTGGCTTTTTGCAGTAATGACACAGAACAGTGGGGCTTCTGTTTAGGGTCCTCCCTTTGTGGAGTTGAAATTAAGAAATTTAGTGGTCTTTTGGTGAAATCTTCTAGGGCAAGGGCAAATGGATTTGCTAAACTAAAGCTGAAGTAAACCTGGTTTCCCATTCCAGTTTCGAACGCAGGAACCGTGAGATCACAACCTGAGTGGAAGTCAGATGCTTAACTGACTGAGCCACCCAGGCACCCCTCACCTTTGATTTTAAACAAAAGTAGCTAGGGTTCTAGAAGTGAACCTGCCTGAGTGAATTTAACAGTTTGAGATCCCAGTGTGTGAGAACTCCCGCATTTAGGGCTTTCTGACTGTATTTTAATGAGGTTTCCTTCTTTTTCACATGACTAAATTGTTTCTTTCCTGGGCTAGTTTTGTTGGATATATCCATAAGTAAAATGCTCTTGCTGCCCAAACATCTTAAAGGTACTGTTTATTCTCAGAAAAGAAGGATCTCTTTCTGATACACCGCAAATCCATTTTATACAAATAAAGCATTTTATGACTTAAAAGATAATATTTATTCAAGTTTTATAATTGTAGGCGTTTCCATTTGATATAAATTTGAAATTAATATACAGCTGAGCTGTGTAATGATTAGGCATGCCAGTTGTAGTTAGCTATTAATAACTAGTTGCAATTATATGAATGTTTTGTGAAGTTCTTATTTGCTCTTTTCTATACAAACCAGACAAATTTCTATAACTTGTTCTAAATGAGGATGTAGGGAAGATAGATCTTAATGAAAATGAAGGACTTTAGATTACATCTAAAGGGCAAAAAGGAGAAGGAGGAAAGTTGTAGAATCAGAACAATGTGTTAGTTTAAAAGAAACAAGTCATACTTGGTTAAATTTAAGTAAAGCCTTATGTTTGGATTCTTCAATATCCTCTGTATTGAAGTGGAAGCAAACAATTTTAAGTGCATAATCCTTTTGAGTATGCAGTTTACTCTTCTGCATTGCAAATACATCAGTATTTAAGATGTAAAAATGTTTCCATTCAATTCAACTTAACAGTTACTAAGTACTTGTAGAAAGACAACCTTATGTGTTCAGTGATAAAAAGTTAAGTCTAAGTAGCTATTCAAGCCCCATAGGTTCATAAGCTGTATCTTGATGAATATACCATCCTTATAGTTGGCCCATAGTCCTGTTAGTGCCCTAATGTATGTATTCAGATTCATGTCAATCACATGGCTTTTTTTTTAACAAGTATATGAAACAAATGAATTCATTTATTGTATTATATGGGTATTATAATCCTTTTCTGGGAACCTTCTTTCTTGGTATTATTTTATCCAGAAAGTGTAAAAGTACTCAGAAGACTGCTCTAGAGGTAATGAGGTTAAACAAAGGTGTACATTTTTTTTGTCCTGATTTCTGTTCTACTTTTAGAATAAAATATTTATATTGCTTAAAAATCAAATAATACAAAGAGGTATAGAATAAAATATCTGCTTCCATCAGTCACTCATCCATCCAGTCCTAACACTGCTATAGTAACATTTTAAAATTTTCCCCACCTATTTCTTTTAAGCAAATTCAAGCAAAAATAAACATATATTCTTATCCTACCCTATAATATATAAAAGGAAGCATACTTATGATTCTGTTTTATTTTTAACAGTAAATTTTTATCTTTGTATTGCTAAATAAAAGCCCCTTATTTTTCTTTATATTTTTTAATTGAGGTATAACTGATCTACAAGATATTTGTTTTATATATATAACATATTGTGAAATGATCAACACTACATCTGGTTAATATTTGTCACCATACATAGTTATATATATATTTTTTTTTGTAAGAGCTTTTAAGATTTACTCTTAGAAGTTTTCAAATACTCACTAGAATATTATGCTGCCATGTTGTATATTACATACCCAGGACTTCTAACTGGAAGTTCATACCTTTTGGCTTCCTTCACCCATTTCTCCCACTTCCTATCCTTTGTATCTGGCAACTATCAATCTGTTCAGTATCTATGAGCTTTTTTTCCAAGATCTTATATATAAGTGAGGTCATCATCTTACGTATGATATTTGTCTCTGACTTATTTAGCATAATGCCCTTAAGGTCCATCCATGTGGTTGCAAATGACAAGTTTAATTCTTTTTTATGGCTGAATAATATTCGGTTGTATAATATACCATAATTGCTTTCTCCATTCATACATCAACAGACACTTATGTTATTTTCATGTCTTGGCTATTTTAAATAATACTGTCAAAACCACAGAGGTTAATATATAACTGAGTTAGTGTTTTTGTTTTATTTAGATAAATATCCCAAAGTAAGAATGCTGGATCATATAGTATTTCTATTTTTAATTTTTTGAGGAACCCCATACTGTTTTCCATAGTGACTAAACCAGTTTACATTCCCACCAACAGTGCAAAAGAGTTTGTTTTTCTCTGTAGTTGCTTCTGTTGATTTTAGCTGTTCTGACAGGTGTGAGATGATATCTCTCATAGTTTTGATTTGCATTTCCCTGATGATGAGTGATGTTGAGCATCTTTTCATGTGTCTGTTGACCATCTGTACATCTTCTTTGGAAAAATGTCTGTTCATGTCTTCTGCCCACTTTTAATAGGATTATTCTTATATTTATACTTATAACTCAACACCATTTACCCCTTTCTAAAATGTACTTAAATTCTGAACATTTTCTATGAGATAGTGTACTAAGTAGGCATTGCAGAGTCACAGTGTCTCTCCAGGGAGGATTTCATTATCTGTGGATAGAGAAATATATAAGTTAAATTCTTCAGAGATGGTTCACTGAACAAGGAACTTTTGAGTTTGAAGGATATGTGGGGATTTCACAGGCACAGAGATGGGTGGGAACTATTGCATGTAAAAAAAAAAAAAGCAGAGAATTCCTTGGGCCAGAAGTCACTTGAACTGCACAGATCATGGAGTACTGTAACCTGGATAGATGGAGCCTTAGAGGTCAGGCTAAAGCCATAAAGAGTTACTGATAGATTGCAAACAGATGATGAATGAGAAGATGGCAAAACTAGAATAGAGTTCTATAAGGAGACAGAGTTAAGGCAAGAAATTATGGAGACTTGAAAAAGTGGTAACAGAGCTGCAAGCAAGAGAAGACATAATTAACAAGTAAAATGAACATGATTTGTTCACTGAATATAAGGATGAGAGAGAGCAGGTGGAACATAGAATTATTCTGGGTTTTGGTTTGGGTCACCATTATGTCAGCTGAGAAAGGGAAGATGTAAAAATGAATTTGAGGATAGGATGATGGGTTTAACTTTTGGGGTGATAAAATGGAAGTGGAAGGTAGCTGGTAACATTTATTTTGTGTGAAGCTTGAGAGAGAAATGGAGTATGGATTTAGATTTGGGAGTCATCCAGATATATAGGTGATAGTTGAAGACATTGGTATTGAACAGATTTTCCAGGAAGCATGAGGTTAGACTCCTGCATTCCTACCACCACCATACCAACATTTAAGGGATGATTTCTTTCAGCTTTTGAAAAGTGGTAAACTTTCTGAAGAAGTTGACTATGAGGGGGGTGGGAAAAAATCCAAATAGAATGGTGTCAGGAAGCCAAGAACCAAAATATTTTTAAAAAGCAGCCATCAAGTAGAGAAGTCAAGTAGGATTTGGTTATTATACATGTCTTGGAGTTTATCTTTTATCTCTAATACCAGGGACCTAAAATTGAGATGTTTTCTGACTTTGTTCATAGTCTAGTGGAGAAAGAAGTGCAGCTGGCTCAATAACATTTTAATGAGGGGAAAGAATATACAAACTATGAAACAAAAAATATGGGTGGGGCTGGGGAAGACTAGAGGAAGACTTAAAGACTAGTTTAAGATAAAAATAAAGAATAGTTTTCTAGTACTAGAGCAGATGAAATAATGTGTACAAAATCATGCATGTAACAGGTAATTTCAAAAAAAAAAATGAAACAAAAACAAAAAACCTGCAAGTAATTCAGCACCAGAACACAAATTCTGAGTGGTGGGTGTGAAAAGAATTGGGAGGGATCAGAGAGGAGAATGGCTGCATAGGATTCGATCTTGTCATCAGTAAGGAGCTTTGAAAAATTCTGAACACTAATGTGTTACAATTAGTACCCACCATTACAGACACTAGCTCTCTTTCCAAGTATATGAGATTACATTTCCCAATTTCCTGGTTAGGTGGAGCTGAGTGACTGTTTCTGGCCAGTGAGTTGTGATGCTTGTGGTCTCTGCACTTGAGCCTTAAGTGCTGATTCAGGCTTGACTAGAGCTCTGTTTCCTCTGCCACAGTGATAGGCAATAACATCATGGATACTCCATTGTTTGATTGTCTGAATAACTACTATGAGCAGAGCCTCCTGCTGATCCACAATGGACACAGGATGTGAACAACAGTTCTCCATTTGTAAAGCCATAGTGATTTGGAAGTTTATTTTTTTATTTTTATTTTCCCCCTGTAACTTTGTTAAGTCTGTCATTGAGAGGGATGGATAGTAGAGATAGTAAGAAAAGAAGGTAGAATCAAAAGGATATTGTGACTGACTTAAAGTACCAAGTGATAAAGGGAGAAATCCAGGCTAAAGAGATGTACAAAAGATTATCCATTGCATTTACTTGTAGGATGTTCTTTGTGATCTTCCAGAGTTAATTTGGTAGCATGATGAGAAAGGAAAGTATCTCAGTGGACTACAGAGTAAATGGGAAATAGAGATGAGTAGTTTTGAAATCAATAGCATGAATTACTACTCTAGCTGACTATGAAATATATGAATATATGTAAAATGTACCATACTTGCTTTTAAGAATTTTATAAGTTATGTTACCAGAAAGTGAAGTATGTATATGTGTGTGTGTGTGTGTATATATATATACACACACACATATACGTACTGTGACTACATTTAATAGAATATACAGCCTTGGGAAATGAAATTTTTCTCACTGGATAATAGGAACTACACCCATTTCTGGTTTCCTTTACAAATTTTATCTTTATATGACAGATGAAGAGATTTATCATTTCTAAGCCTTCAGTTCTTATTTGATTGCTTTTCAAAATATTTGTAGTTTTCTAAATTTTTTTTAAGAACTGAAGCAAGCAATATCTATGTTCCATTTTTAGCTAACAATGCAAATGTAATTCAGACTTCAAGACAGACACATTGTCCCTTGTAGTTTGCGAAGGCAAGGGAAGCCATGTTTACATCTTTTTGATTGTCACCTGTAAATGAAACATAATGACTTAATAGAAGGTTATTAAATAGCAAGCTGTTAAGATACCATTAATACAAAATGATGCCAAAGTCTGGCATAAGTCTACAATATAAGTGCTGCCAATTACATCATTCTGAATTATACATAACTCTCAAACTGAACCTGTGTACTTTTAAACATGCTGCTCTGTGAATCATTTTTTTTTTCTAGTAAGTTATTTTAATCTTGAGTAATCAGCAAAGTACCATGCCATTCTCTTTTTACAGTGTATATGGAGTCTTAATAAAGATTCTGGAAAGCAATACACATTTGTAAGGAAGAAGAAAGATATTTCAGATAACCAAAAATGTAACATGGGATGGTTCAATGTGGCTTATAAAATATATAGTGACAATTGTCAAAATAGCTACTGTGGAATTGTATTAATATGGAATCTATTCAAGGTTAAGCATTTACAGTAAGTGTTTTATTACAGCAAACACTGCACTATACTCCTTAGGGTCAAATCTGCAGGCATTTAATTTCAGCAATTGCCATAATAGAGGCATTATGATAATGTCTCAGCCTCTTGGGTACACATCGAGGTTGGATGCTATTATATTTTTTCCTTTTCTTTTAAAGCTTTGTCTATAATCCATACCTTACTTTTAAAAGCAAGGATTTATATCCTTTATTTGAATACTTGGAACTTAGTTTCAAAGGTTGAAATGGACATAGTCTAAGAGAAAAATAATGGGCTATTATAGAAAGGGGAATAATTTTCCACAAGTTTTAGATTTTTGGACACAAGAGATTCATCACAGGGACCACATGTATTTTTTTTTTCTGAGTCCCACCTTCAAAATTAATGAACAGCAAAATGTTTTATATTTCCCCTAGGTGAGCTTAAACTCAGTTATTCTGTCACACTATTGTTCATTGATTTATCATTATTTTTGAAAGAGCTTAATTTAATAAGGAGATTATCTTTTATCAAGTTAATAGGTATAATTACTGTCAGCAGGATGCTTACGGTCTAAGATAAAAAGTTAATTCTTAAGAATTTGGTACTGCTTTGTAGTCATATGTGAAGCTTTTCTCTTTTAAGGCTGTTGTCCTACTGTCTTTTTTCAGTTGTAGTTGACACATAATGTTACCATATGTAGCTGTTCTAAATCTTTCTATTTACTGCAGTTACAGGAAATGTGAATCTATTTTCTTTGCTCAAACATCTGGAAAATACACAGCCTTCCCCAACTCTTGCAAATTTCACTCATCCAAAAAAATATTTTTATTTCAATCTTAATTGTGAATTTCTAGTTTCAGGTTTAGCCACTAGATACATTATGGGCTTAACTTCTAGCTTGCATTTGTTTCGTTTGTATTTTAAGAGTAACTGAACTCTTACATAAAGCAGTTGACCTATGTTCTTAGTTACTTGTTTCTTGTTTGTTTGTTTATGTTGAGAGAAAGAGAGAGAGAGAGAGAGAGAGCGAGAGCACAAGCAGGAGAGGGGCAGAGAAAAGAGGAGAGAAAGAGAATCCCAAGGAGGCTCTGAGCTGTCAGCACAGAGACTGTTGCAGGGCTCAAACCTATGAACTATGAGATCATAACCTGAGCTGAAATCAAGAATTGGATGCTTTATCGACTGAGCCACCCAGGTGCCCCTAGGGTACTTGTTTTTTAAAGGCTAGAACTTTCAAATTTTAAAGATGCTTAAAAGGAACATCTGTTCTATTTTATCAGAAAGTGTGTTAGAACACTCTAGTTCAGGAAAACAGCATCAAAATGTTTAAATGTTTTCCTTAAATTGAGTATTTAGGATTTCTTTAATCAAGTATTTAGGAGATGGGAGTCATGGTTTAAGAAAATGTGTTTTCAAGCCATTAGTAAGAAAATCAGAATCTTAGATATCTAATACTTTTATTATTTTGGAATGGAATAATTGAACATGACAACTGAGTAACTATTCATATTGTCTAAGCTTTCTGAAGACAAACCATGAAATCCGTTGAAAATTTCTTTAGTGTGGCCCAATGACTTTGAGTTGTTTCCCTGACTACCTAGTTTCTATTTAGTCTTAAAAGATAAGCCATCCAAAATCATACATGTTTCATCTCTGTTCTTTAATTTATCTGTCCCCAAGGATAACAAGAGCTTCTCACTTCTGATATTAGCAAAGTGTGAGGAAGAAAGGTAACTTTTGGAGGACTATTACCTATGCTGAGCCCAAGTGAACACAATATCTTTAAGGCATAAATTAGCTGACTACGAACTTTTGAGGTGATGGGAGAACCAGTAGCTCTATCCGGTCTGCATCTCTTGAGATAGTCTGGGTTTCACTAGAAAAAAACATACCAGTTAGTAAAATGTAGCAAGTGGAAATTCTTCAAATATTTGAGTGCCCACTCTATTCCAGGTACTATTCTAGGTATGAGGGATAGATGCTGTGATAAACAGGAAAGAGAGCAAGGTCCATACTTTCATGAATGCTAATTGAAGGCAGGGGATAGCAAAGAACAAAAATAAAAATTGAAAAGTAACATAATTGATATGCAAGACATCAAAATGGGAGTGACATTATAATTAGCAACTAGGTAGATACTGTAGATTAAGTCATCAAGAAAAGTCTCTCTGAAGAGGTGCCATTTATGCTTAAATAACAATTATGAAGGATCTAACTGTATTTTTGAAGTCTGAGAATGTTCCCAATTAAAAAATCGTCTATGATCTGAATGTTTGTGTTCACCCCTACCTACTCTCTCCAAATTCACATGTTGGAAACCTAATGTCCAATGTGATGGTATTCGGAGGGTGATCAGGTCACAAAATGGAGCTCTCATGAATGGTATTAGTGTTCATAAAAAAGAGCCTTTTCTACCATGAGGATACAATGAGACGTGTGTGACCTTGAAGAGAGCACTTAACTTGTCATGCTGGCACCTCCATTTTGGTCTCCCAGCCTTCACATCTGTGAGAAACGTCTGCTTATTAACCACATAGGATTAAATGTAGAAATAGCAGCTTTTTCTAATAGAGGCTCAGTTGGAGATATATCTTAGTATCAAACATAAGAGCCAAACTTGTCAGATTCAGTCTTGATCTGGGACAGTCTCTTCTGGTATAAAGGACTTCCATGTATATACAGATAGCCCATGCACTGAGTGGGCAGGGTCACTCACCAGAGGGAGGAAAGCAGGGCCTGTCCAGCTATTCTGAATTTAACAGAAGACTGAGAAAGACTAGAGGCAAAAAACATTATAGTAGGGGAGGTCATTTCCCCTGAGAGGAAACATTAGAAATGAGGAAGAAGCAGTCTCCCCTGATTCCCCAATATCATACAAAAATCTGAATGTAGAGACACCAACTTGGAAATAAATTTGAGACGTTCTTGAAATGGAAAGACGGTCACTAGGAGAAGATTGTAGTGAACAAGGACAGAATGAAACAAGACAAGGTTGGAAAGCTTGGCAGGAGCAAGTCATTAGAGCTTTGTAGACCAGACTTGTGAATTTGGATTTTTATTGCAAGTGAAACTGGGGGATATAGGAGAGCTTTAAACGGGCAAGTGAGGATATTCTGACATACATTTTTAAAAGCTCTCTCTGGTTCCTGTTTTGCAAATGTATGGTTAGAAGGGGGAATGTAAGTCAGGAGACCATTGCAGACATCCAGTTTAGAGGTGTAGTGGCTTGGAAAATAGTGGTAATAGTAGAGATGTAAAAAAAAGCAGAAGGATTCTGCATTGAATGGTAGATTAAATTTGGGAGATGAAGGAAAATGAGGAACCAACTGTAGCTATAAACTTTGGAATAACCGGATTCCATTTGCTGAGAAAATGACTTTTGGAGGCATATGTTTGGTTTTGGAGGAAGGAAATCATGAGTTTGAAGCTGAGAAGCCTATTAGAGATGTCATGCGCATAATGATACATGAGTCAGGGTTCTCTGGCAGATCCAGGGCTGGTGACATAGACTTACATGTCCTGTACATATATATTTAAACCATTGGATTGAATGAGGTCATCCACAGGGAGCTTAGATAAGACATCTGTTTTAGAAATCTTGGAGAACAGGAATCTGAGAAAGAACAGCTGGTGAGGGGTTTGGAGAACCAGGCATGTGTGGATTACAAATTCAAAGGGATATGTTCAAGGAAGAGGCAGATAGAACAAGTTTACTTTAACCCTAAACTTATACCAAAGTGAAACAAAGTAACTGAATACACACACATGCAAGTATATGCTATCACTGGGAAAAGTGTGAAGAACAAATACCAGAATATATATAGTTTGTGGCTTGTCTTTTGGATATTTGGGAGGTGCTTAACTTCCTGTAAACTTACTCACAAAATCATTTAAAAATGTTGTTGTGAGTACTTAAAATTTATTTTTATTTTAGTGGTTCAACAAATGATCAAGTGCCTTAGCCCAACTGTAAGTGCAGATCTGCATCTTGCGTAATAGTTTCCTAGGGAAAGAGATCCTAAATTACTTTGTACCATCTCAAGCATTTGTTCTTATTTGATTTGCTGCTATGCATTTTGTTGGACATTTGTGAATTTTCACTAAATCCTGGATACACCTGTGTACTATTGAAGCTATAATTATCAAGTCAACAGGATTTCACTTAGTTTAAGCTTGATGAATGAGTATGATTATTCCCTGGGAATATACTATCTTGGTCGACTTCAAAAACTTCCTTTCTCTTAGTTTTTCAGTTTTACATTTATATTTCAACACTTTTTTAAATCTAATATTTCAATCCTATATATAAATTCATATTTAATAACCCATTTTAATTATTCATATTTCCCATTCTAAGTGAAATTATAAAAGCTTTATTAGTTGTATATATAACAATATGCATGATAACACAGCCTGAAATTGGCTGTTACTCAGTTTCATTTACTAATGCTATGATTCTGACCACTGAAGTATGACCAGCAGAGTGACAAGCTATATATATCAATACCTGTGCTGCAGAAACTCTGAACCTGGGCTGTGCATCAGAATCACTTGTGGAGTTAAAAAAACAAACCAAAGTGAAACAAAGAAACTAGTAGCTTGAGTTGAGAACCACTGCATTAGGCTATGTTGTAGGAGTACTAGCTGAGCTCACTATATCATAGAAATCTCCTATAATATCGATTTCAATCTTCTGCTAGTGAAAGGCAAAGGGCAGAGGCATAAAAACTTTGTTAGCCTTAAAGGAGAAAATAGACATCGGTAACATGACTTGAAATGGGTGAGAGCAAGAGAACAATGTTGATGGATTAGAACAATATTATTCTTCTGCCATGTGAGATGTCAAGGTTCAGAGGGAGTCACTGTCCAGATTTGTTGTCAATTCAGAGACTTCTAAATATGTGGAGCTATGGGATATCAGAATCTCTACCTTGGATCTGTATTAATAGTTCTCAGCCATTAGACCTTATAGTATTCTTGTCTATAGGTCATTCTGCAATCAGAAGGCATTTTTCACTTAATGATACAATAATTTGCATTTATTATAGAACACTGATCATCAAAACCAGAAATAACCACTTTCACATTATTCTCATGCTGAATATCCTTTCAGACTCTTCTGTATAGGCAGTAGAATATGATATCAGTAAGCATATTTTCTTTGACTAGCTTTGAATGTTTGCCGTGTCACTGATGAGCTCTAGGACTTTGGGCAAGTTACTCATTTTCCTTAATGCTTCTGTTTTTTAGCCTATAGAGAGGGGATAATAGCATGTTCTTTAAAGGACTGTTCTGAGAATTACATATATTAATATAAGTAAGGTAGTTAGAAAAATGCCTTGCACACAGTAAGCTCTCTGTAGGTGTTAGTTGTATGTGTAAAAAATACACAATTGACAAAGATTGGATAAAGCCACTTGGATCAGCTTTAAAAAATTGCAGATTTCAGTGAACATTCATCTATAGATGAAGCACCTATTTACTTAGCACTGACTGTGTGCAGGCACTATACATTTAAGTTAACTTCTTAATAGTATTCTGCTATATAGATCACACTGTATTTAATCAACTCTAGTAGTAAACATCAGGGATTTTTTCAATTTTTTTAATATTATAAATAAGATGATTGTCCTTGTAGCTAATTATGTGCATACATCCATGATAAATTTCTAGAAATTTCTGGGTCAGGGGGCATGTAGATTTGAAAAACTTTTGTTATTTGCTGAAAGCTTTATATTCAGGGAGATTGAGCCATTTATGGTCACATCAGTGAATGAAAATGGAAGGCTAAGAAAGATTTTGAGCAAATATAGTTGACTGAACCATGAGTGGTTTCAGAAAGATAATTGAGCTTTTCCAAACAAAATGTGGCATTGAAAAATTTTGAAACTTTTTGTTACTGAGTTAATCATTTTGATAAATCTACAGTAGGTAGAATACTAGATCATTAAACAGTAAGGCCCAAGATGTTTCTTTTTTTTTTAACCCTTGTTGGTATTTGCTGTTAGGGTGTTTTTTTAGGTAAGCAAACATCTAAATATTTGAAAAGAGCACAAATGAAAAATTCTCTTATTTCTTTCACTTAGAGGTGATAACATTATTTGTATTTTTTCACATTAGCTGTCAAGGGGCAAAACATGTTTTGGGGAAGAAAAGCAAAATTTTTGGAGTCACCTGGAAATTAGCCTTATTTACCTTAAAACAAAAAACAAAAAACAAACAAAAAAATTCTACCCCCAACATGGGGCCTGAATTCACAACTCTGAGATCAAGAGTCCATGTTCTGCCAAGTGAGTCAGTCAGGCTCCCCTAGGTTCATTTTCTAAAACTTCCTACTATCCACAAGAGTTATCCAATCTACCTCTTCATTTTGTCTTTCTCAGTTAATAGAACCATAGATTCCCCCCCCCCATGGATATATACAAATCTTTTGAAGGGCTGCTGTCTTCTTGATAATCACCCCACTTGATCCTTCTTATGTTGAATATGAAAAGACAATGCAATTAATTCATTATTTGCTCTGAGTTGAGTAGTTAAAACTACATAGTTACAATTCCACCTTTAAACCTGATATTTAAAACAACTTAGTATTTATCAACTATCCAATAGGTAAGATTTAAAAAAAATGTGTAAGGTTTTCTTTGATTTTTAAAAAGTGTAATAAAGCTATGAATTGGGTATAAACACAAATTATCCACATTTTAAAAGCGGTTTTGAAAAGAGAATTAAGTTTTATATTTAACTCATAAACCCATGTCATCAGTATTAAATAAAGAAAAGGAATTGTGACTTATTTAATATCCACAAACCCCCAATTACATAAGTGAATAGAGCAGTGACACTATTTCTCTTTAGTAGTATAACACAAGTTATTTATTTGAACCCCAGTTTTAGTGTTCTGAGTCCAGGTTCCAACACTACCATTTTTTTGGACAGGGCACATAAGCTCTAAACCTTAATGTCTTCCTCAGTGAAATGGGCCTAGTAACACTACTGCTCTCATAGTTCTTTAGTTTTTTTTGCTGGTGGTGGTGTAGTGAAGATTGGTCAAGCACTATTTAGCACTATTTGACAGGAAATTGATATTCAATAAATACTAGATATAACTATTTCAGTGAAATACACAAAGTTTTCCACTAGTGTCACATTTTCTTTTTCCACATTTGCTGCTACTGTGGAATCTAGAGAGATGAACAGATTTGCTGATAAACCACAGCAACAGCAGGTGTGGCTGAAGGGAATGCAGAACTAACATCTCTTCAAGAGGGAACCCCTGGTTCAACTGTTATTATATGGAGGCTGTGAAGGAGATTGACAGACTAAGAACCTTGACTTATCCTCTGGGGTTAGACAAAATTAAAGACATCCAATAATCTTATCATGAATCTTAAAATGGACAAGGCTCTGTGAGCTTTCTTATGGTCTTCTGAGAATAAGGCCAGAAACTTTTTTTAACCTGGACTTCTGTATGTATTTCCTTGTTCCCTAAGACAGAAGGTGAAAAGGAAACTATATTTGGATTAGTTGGACAAATAGGCAAGAGCAGCCCATGACAGAATCACAAAAGACTACAAAGTATTTCCTCATTCACGTTCTACAGTAATTATTATGAGTATTCCGTATGATGGTCTTCCATGCTCAGGGGATATTTGTTGTCTCAGGTAAAGGGAAACTTATCATTTGGAGTTAGTAGCATACCTGGTTGATGGAGCGTGGAAATGAAAATTTCCCGCCTTTCTAACAGGGGTGAATGAGTTAAGTGGACCAAGCCAAAAGTGTAAAGTTCACCTTACACACTTAAAGACCATTGAAGAATTCCAGGTAGTGTCTCAAGACTGGTTGTAATATAATACATTTTGTACGGTTTCTCCTGTCTTTTAGAAATTTGTCTTTAATTAGTCATGAGTTTCAAATTCTTGTGTAGATATGTTAGCACAAAATATACAGACCTCTCAAAGAGTACTTCTCTAGTCTGCTTAGTTGGTTTAGGAGTTTTGGTGTCTTGGGTTTTTGTTTTTGTTTTTGTTATGCTTGGCCATAATGGGCCATCAGATGTGAGACCAGTGTGCTTTTCAACAGTTACCAAGATTTTTATTCTCTCAGCTGAAATGATTTTAAATATTTTAGTATATCTCACACAGGTATCATAATTTTAAAGAAAAAATGAGAGTTCAGCATAAAATAAGTGTAACAGTGAGTCGTGTCCAAATCTTTATTAAATGGTAGGTGTGCTGCCGAAGCAAGCACAAATTCTTCATTACATAAATTTTGATAGATGTTCTGCAATTTATTATGAAGAAAGCTGGACTAAAGTTTTATAAGCTGTCTTCTAGACTAATATAGTTTTAATTTAAAAATGGAATATTCCTTTTCAGAAGATGGGGGGTAGTATGATATATCTCTAGGCCATCCTGAGGGAGCAGTAACTAAGAAAGTAATTAGAGTCCTTAATTGGGTCAGGATTGGGACCCATGCTTAGGAGTGATATACATAATTCTGATATCAAGGGATATCCTTAGCCTTTTTCATCTTTAGGTGATTATTCAGATATTTAAAGTGAATACATTTACTTGATCTCGTCTAGAGAACATTTATAAGTGCAACATATGAAGAAATGGTTGCAGAACTATAAAGTTTTCTAATTTAGCTCCATGCTAACAGATCTTTGCTTCTGATAAATTCTCTTGTTTCTATCACTTATTGGGATGACAGTGGCCCTAAAACAAGAGTTTTCATCAGCCTTGAGAGTTAAGTCTGTATTTTCCCTATCGGATCTATTATAATCTACTTTTTGTTTTTTGCAAGGACAAATCATTTAGCAAAAAATCTGAATTTATTATGCTTAAGTCTGACTATATTTGCTGTGTGCATGAGAGATTTTTTTCAGCCTGCCTAGCTATTGGTTATAACTCCAACCAGCCAAGTGAAACAGTAAGTTAGTAGGTTAGTAAGATGAGTGCCCAGACTAACTGCAATCAAGGTTTTCCAATTCTTCTATAGGATAATATGAATGAATAGTCATATACATTTGGATCTTCAAGTATAAGTTACTATGTTCCAGAGAACTTCTTCCCATGTTAACCTTCTTAATGAATTATTTTAACTGCAGATTGCTAAATAAGTGACTTTTATTAGCATAAACTCTCTGATCCATGTATTATATAATTAGGTTCAGGGACAGTTTGCTTGAAAGTAACAGTAATTAACTTTTTATTTGTGGTTAGTTCATGTCGGACACTCTTTTCAGTGTTTTGAGTTTTAATCCAGTCTTCACTTTGAGGAACTGCTATTAATATCCTTAGTTTGCATATGGGGAAATCAAGGCACAGAGATTTTATATACTTGCCTAAGTTTGCACTGTTAAGTTAACAGAGCTGGAATCCAGACACACTGTGGCTCCAGAGCCCACTTATATGGCTATATTGCTTTCCTGTAAATGAAGAAAGCTGACTTTCTAAAATATGAGTAACACAGCTTCTTATTTAGAGATGTAAGTTAAAGAATTTACCCTCAGGCTGTGGTTTATACCACTCAAACTCACGAATCAAATCTTTGCTCAATGGCCTATCTTGGAATGTTAATTTTCTTGTTCATGAACTTTTATGCCTGTGAACTAATACTGCCTCCTTACCGGATGCTTATCTTTCTGGCATGATGGAGGAGAGTTCTTCACACCCATCATGTGAAGCATATTAACACCCTGAAGAGTAATGATGGGTGAGTAATGATACTGCTAATGACTAATGAGACTAATACTGCTAAATGAAAATTACCCCTAGATGCTGACAGTTCTTAGAGTTCTATCATGTTACATGGTCATTGCTGTATAGTTTAGTTTACTGGCTTCTTGATTTTTCTGTGACATTTACATGATTCCAGAATACAGATGTCTAAATTTTAAGGTTCACTTATTTTCGATAGTAAATAATGAGATTGAGGATTTTCTTTATTTAGCTAGTTTAGAGTACTGTGTCAAAGGTGATGTTTTGACGTAGTCATTGCCAACATTGAAACTGGTTTCCTAAAACTTTCAACCATCAAAGGATGGTTGGAACATGGGACCATCCATGTTCTATCCAATGGATATCCAATGGATAGAACCATCCATTAAGTTCTATCTTTACTGCTTTCCCTTGATGGTACTCTAAGCCAATTTCTCATTTTTCCCCCTACCTGCCACTACCTTCTTTGCCTCAGCTGTAAAATGGGAATTATTTCTTTGGTATTGTTGGGAGATTTTGCAAGGCCTGATGATCTCTGAATAAAGGGTAACGCTGAAAATGATTCCTAGTTTAGGCAACTTTGCTCTATTGAAGTGATATTGACTATATAACTATGGTCTGTTCCTTCTCCTGTTCTTTACATAGGTCATGTTCCTGAGGACTACAACATATACTACTAATTAGTGCCCAGTTTTTGTTCCTCAACTGGACTGTGGCTCTAAATCTTCTTAGCCTTGTGACCCAGACTAGTAAACCAAAACATGGACTGTAGAGACAATGTGATATAATATAGTGTAGCTTTGTCTGCTAATAAGAACCATGTAGGTCATACCAATTTCCAAGTCATTCCTTTTAGAAATTCTAGATTTAGGAATATGTTTTACCAGAGATCCAGATTTTGACACTAAGGCAAGTATGTGAAACACAAGGAAATGTTTGGGTTTGTAGATCTGTATTTAAGTCCCTCTGCTACTTACTAGTGATTAAATTAACTTTGAGACCTAGTTTATAGGTACCTGATACAGAAGTCAACTCTTTTTCTTACAACTTTGCTGATGGTATCTAAAGTCAGTAAACATTAAGTGGCCAGTTCTTCATTGTTCTGTCAACTCTTAGCATTTTCTAGTGGTCTCCTGTTGATATTTAGTAACTGGCTTTCCAGAAAGCCAGCCCCATGTTGGCTTATTTCTGTGATATAAATGCATCCTTCATGGCCTCAAGCTACAAGTTTCCATAATCGAATACAGTTTTTATCTATAGCATAACACCTTAGCAATAACAATATCAAAAAAGACCTTCCATGACTCCCTCAGATTTCTGTTTAATCCTGGTCCTTTACAAAATTCTTGAAAGTGTAGTAGATTCTTTGCATCTTCATTTTCTTGCCTTCCATTCTTTTTGTCTTTATCATCTACTATTTGTCTTCTGCCCCTACCACTTTAGAGAAATTATTTCTGATAAACCTACACTGCTAAATGCAATGGGCACATGAAAATCCTTATCTTACGGGACTATTGTACTGCCATTGACATTGTTAATCCCTCCCTCCTTGATGATCTTCCCCAATCTACTTCTATGCATGTTATTGGCCTGGTTCTCTTCAGCTTTCTGACTCTATATCTAGAGTCTGACTTACTAGATATTTTACACAGTTTCAGTAATTCAGTAATTAGCGTGCATCAGAGCTACCTGAGGGGTTTGTTCAAACAGATTACTCCTAAATGTTCTTATTCTGTAAGCCTTGGGTAGAGTATCAAAATCTAGATTTCTCACATGTTTCTAGGTAATGCTTATCCTGCTGGTCTAGGAACCATACTTCAAGATTTGCTGCTCTGGTGCACCAGAGCCTCCAGGAGTGCAAGCTCCCCCTGGTGCCAGGGGCCCTGGGAATATACTGCATGTGTTCTGAGGGGAAGTGTGGGGCAGTCTGGGCAATGAAAGGGTACAAGCCAATAAAGCTTTAAAAAAAAATCATTGCCCTAACTCTATCCTGGGTTTCTCTTTTACTTCCTGTCCCTGTTAATTTGGTCTGTAATTTTAGATCTGGGCTTATTCTTCTCACCAAAGGCATTCTGTCTAAGTGAACTTGTCTCTTTTCACGGTGCCAATGCTTATAGTATCTGACTACAAAAATGTTTCTTGTAGATCTCTTGACTAGCTTCAGATTATAATATGCAACTGTGAGCTAAACATGTGTTAAATGTTCCATAGGAACATGCCTTGACCATGGCTAGTCAGTGGTGGAGCTGAAAATTTCCTCTGTTTGCATCAAATGCCTCTGCTTTTAACCACATTTATTGACCTCTCATCCTTTTTATGATTGTACTGGTTTAGGTATCTTTCCTCTTTGACATCTTTTAAGATTTTCCCATCATAAAACCTTCTGTGTCATAGTTCCCAAGACCATCCCCCAAGTCTCCTGTTTCTCCAGGATAAATCACAGGACTCAGCATATAGTTGTATTTAAGGCTATGACTTGTTAGTATTAGTATGAAAGGATACCAAACAAAATCAATAAAGGAAAAAGCACATGGGTAGAATCTGGAGGAAACCAGGAATGAGAGCCAAGAGTCTTCTGTCAGGGGAGTCTCATAAGACATGTTTAAGTCTGCTAGCAAGGATTTATAACAACAGGGGTGAAGTGTCGTCTATTGGGGAAGTTCGTTGGAAACTCATTGGTCAGGGTATTTATTGGAAATTGATTACATAGACCCCTCTGTGCTAAACACATACCAAGATTCTTATCTCTCAGAAGGTCACGTTTTCAGCATAAACTTTATTGTTTGTAAAAACAGCTTAGGCACAGTTTATTGTTATCTGGGAATGCTGGGAACTCTTCTGAAATTGAAGTTTCTAGATACCAGCTAAGAGCCAACCTTGCAAGTAGCTTTTGTAAGGATAGCAGTCTCAGACCTGTTTTAACTCTTTTCTTTGCACCTTCTAATTTGCTTTTTAATATACAATCTTTTTCTCTCATTTCTGTCTCTACACTGCAGCAGAGTTAGTCATTTAAAATGTAAATCTGATCTTATCTTCCTTGGCTTAAAACTCTTTGCAGTGTATCTATTATAGTTTTGAATAAATGAGATAAAAGAGATTCACAGGGAGAAATCTTTGGGATCATAATTATTGTAATTATTGTATTCTGATTTTAAAATATGAGATATCCACTCACTTATTTTAACTTAGCATTCATAAAAGCTTTCCACTGAATGTGGTGGTTGGAAATACCCTTTTCCACCACTGCTCATCTTCTGGACAATGTTGATCTCTCCTGGCTTTCAGATGCACTAACAACACTAACACTTATGTCTTTCTCTTATACATTATACTCATTTGTGTGCATGCCTCATGTCCATATTACTAGCTCTTTGAAGAAATAATCTATCTCTTCTTCAAATTAATCTGTAATAGCTAAATATTTAGCACTTAGCTTTCAATATAAATGACTGAATGAATAGAGGGACTAAGAGTGAAAAATAATGGTCTGTAGTTTATCCTGAAGAAGTTACTCATCTAATTTTATCAGTAGCCATTTATAAAATTATTCAGATTAAAAATCCTAATAAACCAAAAGAACATTAGGATGTTTAACTGAAAATTAACAAGTCTTTTTTTTTAAACAGCTGGTCATATCCTTTTATCTAGTTTCACTAAATCAATGCATTTTTTTACTCTTTGCATCAAGTTTGAAGTAGAGGCTTTTATTTTCATTTTCTCCTTCTAAAACCACATTTCAGCAGAAATTCTTGCTTAAATAGGGCTGTGCTAAATCATATATACAGAACTTACTAACTGGAAGTAGTAGACTCCTTAGCCAAAGAAACTATTTCTTGTTATCAGTAACTTAGTTCTCAAGTGACATCTTAGTATTTTTATCAGGCAGACATTCCCAGTATCCTGAAAAAGATCATGAGATTATATTTGTTCGTGAAAAATGATTTTTAGTGTTTATCAGGTAGAGTGATAACTGTGTATATATTAATAGTAAAGCTAAAGGCTCTAAGATCTGGCTTAGCAAAAGTTAACCAAAGAAAAGTTGACTCACAAACATTGCTAGGTTCTATGTGTATGAATGTGTGTGAGTATGTATATGTGTATATGACTTCTCTATATAAAGATAAAATTGTTAAGCAAATATATATGCTTAAAGATATCATCAAGGCTTCATGTGCTCCTGTCACTTTTGAAATGCTAAAGGTGTAATGTTAAACTCCTATCTATCATGTGATAAAGTATTGAGGACACGCCATCATTATGTTTGGCAAACATAGGCATGCTGTCTCTGGCTACAATATGGAGACGTATGGTAGCAGCACCATGTGCCATTCTAATGGTGCCTTATCTAGTCTACTGTGACAAATAATTCTACTCAGCTTGTCAGTGGTGACAGCTGAGACTTTTTGCTTAGATGCCTTGACAGTGCTTGTATTAAACAGCTAGAGCCATACACTCCATTAAGTTTCTGTAAAATGAACTGTCTGCTTCTTGCTGTTTTGCTGATAGTGGCAGCAGTTGTAAGCTAATCCTCTCCAGTTGTGGATTGCTCGACTGAGTGCCTTCACTCATTCACAGGTATTAGATCTCAGTTTTAGCAGAGTGGCTACAATGCTGATAGTCACGATAGGAAGACATAATTTATTCCATAGGAAATTTTTAAGCAGTTATATACTCTAAATTGGGCTGCAAATATGTCTGTCCCTAAATAGAACACTAACTTTATAGTTGGTGAAGTAATAAATGTTTTTCTCTCAGCACATAATTTTTCATAGGCTCTTGGTGCAAAGACACACACATCAGAGGGATGTGTCTCTGAGTAACTCTGTCTACATTTATGTGTGCATTAATGAAAGCCAGATGTCAGGAATGTATATTTAAGTAAAGTTAAAGGAAAATATTCAATTTCTTAGGCAGAATCAGACCATTGGAAATACGGATACCTGGTTGTTTTGAAATATATTAGGAAAGTATAACTTTGAGTTGTTTTTGTCTTTAAATGAATAGTAATTCCTTTAAGCTATTTATTACATTTATGCATTGTATTAAATTCTTATGTTCCTTTATTCTTTCTGTCACAGAAAAGTAAGGGTATAAGTGTGATAATCCTTCTCTAGGCATTGCAAAGACCACTTTTATCATCATATACCTTGAATTTGACTTAAAGCCAGTGAAAGCTTTTTGGTGTTGCATTTGTAGGCAGCTTTTCCATTCTCCCTGTCATCACTGGGCATAATCAGTGATGAAGTAAGCCTTATTTAAGGAGGACAAATAATGACAGAAGTGTTTACAGGGTAAAACATTAATTTTGATAATTTAGAAAAAAGTGCATGTAAGAATAACATTTGTATTTAACTTTTGGGGAAAAATATAGTGTTATAATCTAAGCCCTTACAAAATATAATATAATATAATATAATATAATATAATATAATGTAATATAATATAATATAACAATGCTTCACTGGATATATTATGCTTAACAGCACTTCAGTAAGATAATGAACTTTTGGTATGGTTTCTGAACATATATTTCCAGCTGTAAATTTGGAAATTAAGTTGTATTCTTGTCCTCAAATCTTTTTGATCTCTAACATAAAATAAAGTACATTTTTAGTTGTATATGAGGAATCCTTAGTGTATTATCTTTGCCCTAGAGTAAATAAACTCTTTGAGTTAATGTTCTCAAGAGGAGGGAGAATTATATTCAACTAGATTAAGGATTGTATTAGAATTATATTCAACTGGACTGTGCTATAATAAACTGTTCTCCAGTATAGAATTTATTAGCTTTCAAATGGCATAGCCAACAATTAGAGACTTAATAGCAGTGATCTGAGTATAGAACACCAATAACTTAGTGTTCTATAATAGTGTGTTTACCTCACACAGGTGACCATTTCCTGCTGTAGGCCATTTTCTAGGCAAGGATTCCGCAACACATGGAAAATTACTTTGTTGTAGGAGAAAGGATTTTGATCTGAAAGTGGACCCAGAAAAGGCGTGTCCAAAGGGCCAGTTGCATGTTATTTGGGAAGAAGGTATTGGTTGACTTTAAAAATGTGTACCTTTCAGCATACCTGGGTGGCTTAGTCGGTTAAGCATATGACTTTAGCTCAGGTCATGATCTCATGGTTCATGAGTTCGAGCCCCATATTGGTTTCTGTGCTGACAGTTCAGAGTCTGGACCCTGCTTCAGATTCTGTGTCTCCCTCTCTCTGCCCCTCCCCTGCTCGTGCTCTATGTCTCTCAAAAATGAATAAATGTTAAAAAAAAATTTAAAAAGCATATCCTTCATTTTCAGATACTGGGATCTCAGTCTGATCTTTCTCTCAGTGGTACAATGCCATCTTCTAGTGATGGTTTATACAGCATCCCACAAATCTTTCTGCTCCAAGCTCTTCTGTGATGGTTCACTTTAAAATGTTAGTTGTGCCAGCAATTGGTACTTTTTCTCCTTACACTCCTTTTGTTAAAAAAAACTAGGTTGCAAGAGTCAGGAATGCAGAAAAACAGTCACAAAAAGCACCACCATTGAAAGGATTCAGAAAAATTTCTTTTAGGGTGTTAAGGAAGATATTTTAATTTTATGAACCCAAGGAAAACTTGTTGAAAAGTCTGGTTTGCTTTTCTTAGGGATCTATATCATTGATTATATTAGCAAAGCTCGTGCCACCTGTAACTGACCTTTTGTTTTTTTTAAAAAAATTTTTTTTTTTTCAACGTTTATTTATTTTTGGGACAGAGAGAGACAGAGCATGAACGGGGGAGGAGCAGAGAGAGAGGGAGACACAGAATCGGAAATAGGCTCCAGGCTCTGAGCCATCAGCCCAGAGCCCGACGCGGGGCTCGAACTCACGGACCGCGAGATCGTGACCTGGCTGAAGTCGGACGCTTAACCGACTGCGCCACCCAGGCGCCCCTGTAACTGACCTTTTGTGTATGATTTCTAACTTGCTCCCTTTCCTTTTCTTATTGCCTTTCTATGTTTATCTCTTTTTCTCTTTCATAACCACATCAGGGATTTGTGTTAGGATATTTTTTATTTTATTTTATTTTATTTTATTTTATTTTATTTTATTTATTTATTTTAATTTTTAAAAATATTTATTTATTTTTGAGACAGAGAGAGATAGAACGTGAGGGGGAGGGGCAGAGAGAGGGAGACACAGAATCTGGAACAGGCTCCAGGCTCTAAGCTGTCAGTACAGAGCCCCATGCGGGCTAGAACCCAGGAACTGTGAGATCATGACCTGAGGTGAAGTTGGATGCCTAACCGACTGAGCCACCCAGGCGCCCCATGTTAGGATATTATTTTAAAGAGAAATACCCGATATACAGGAAGACTAAGATTTCTTAAATCCATAGCTGTTGTTTTTCAAGTTTTTATTTTTGATTTTATTTTTTTGATTTCAAGTTTTTGTTTAAATTCTAGTTGACATATATGGTAAAATTGGTTTTAGGTGTAGAATTTAGCAATTCTTCACTTACAAATCTATAGCTTTTTAAGATTTTATTTTTACTTTTAATTGAAGTATAATTAACATAATACTGTATTAGTTTCACGTGTACATCATCGTGATTTGATATTTTTATACCCATATATGATGCCCATGACAAGTCTAGTTACCATCTGTCACCATACAGAGTGATTACAATATTGATTATATTCCGTAAGCTACTTGTATTTCATATATAATATGTACATACACATATTATATTCCCATTACTTATTTTATAGCTGGAGCTTTTACCTTTTAATCCCCTTCACCCATTTTGCCTGCCCTGCAATCCCTCCCCACTCAGGTAACCAGTAGTTTAATTCCTATATCTAAGTCTGTTTATGTTTATTCATTTGTGTTGTTAGATTCTACATATAGGTGAAGCTATATGATACTTGTTTTTCTCTGACTCCTTGCAGTTAGCATAATGCTGTCTAGTTCCATCCATGTTGTCACAAATGGCAAGATTTCATTCTTTTTTACGGTTGAGTAATCCATTTTGTATGTATATGCATGTGTATATATATCACATTGTTATCCATTCATCTGTTGATGAATACTCTGGTCACTTCCAAATCTTCTCTATTATAAATAATGTTGCAGGAAACATAGATGTGCATATATCTCTTTGAATTGATGTCTTTGTTATCTCTAGATAAATACCTAGAAGTGCAATTGCTGGATTGTGTGGTAGTCCAATTTTTAATTTTTTGAACTTCCATACTGTCTTCCTTAGTAACTGCACCAGTTTACATTCTTACCAAGAGTATACGTATGACTGTTCCCTATCTCCACATTCTCATGGATACTTATTTCTTGTCTTTGATAGTAGCCATTCTGACTGGTTTTGGTGATCTCTTTTGCAGTTTAGATTTGCATTTCCCTGATTAGTGATGCTGAGTACCTTTTCGTGTGGCTGCTGGCCATCTGTCGTCTGTAGGAAATGTCCATTCAGATCTTCTGCTCATGTTATAATTGGGCTCTTTGGGGTTTTTTCCTGTTATTAACTTATGTGTTTATATATTTTAGATTTTTATCCCCTTATTGAGTGATTTGAAAATATCTTCTCCCATTCAATAGGTTGTCTTTTAGTTCTGTTGATCGTTTCTTTCACTGTGCAAAAGATTTTTATTTTAGTGTAATTACATTTGTTTACTTTAGCTTTTGTTCCTCTTGCCCAAGGACACTGGCCCAAAAACAACTGCTAGGACCAATGTCAAAGACCTTACTTACCTATGTTTTCTTCTAGGAGTTTCATGGTTTTGGGTCTTGAAATCTTTGATCCATTTTGGTTTATTTTTGTGTATGATATTAAGATAGTAGTCCAGTTTCATTCTTTTGCATGTAGCTGTCCAGTTTCTCAGCACCACTTATTGAAGAAACTGTCTCATCCATTATATATCCTTGCCTCCTTTGCCATAGATTAACTGGCCATATATGCATAGGTTTATTTCTGGGCTCTATTCTGTTCTATTGATCTGTGTGTCCATTTTTGTGCCAATATATACTGTTTTGATTACTGTGGCTTTGTAGTATAGTTTGAAATCAGAGGGTGTTACTCTTCCAGCTTCGTTCTTTTTCAAGATTCCTTGAAAAATTCAGGGTCTTCTGCCACCCTTTGTCTTTTGGTTAAAACAGTTAGTCCATTTACTTTTAAAGTAATTATTGATAGGTATATACCTACCACCATATTGTTAGTTGTTTTCTGGTTTTATAGTTCTTGTGTTTTCTTCTTTTGGTCTCTGCTCTTGGGGTTTAATGGTTTTCTTTAGTGTTATGTTTTGATACCTTTTTATTTTTTGCGTATTTTAGGGTTTTTATTTGCAGTTACCATGAAGTTCATATATGGCGCTCTATCTGTATTAATAGTCTCTTTTAAGTTGATGTCACTCAAGTTAGAACACATCTTAAGAGCACTGCGTTTTACACCCTCCCACCCTATACACAGTGTTTTGTTTTTGATGTCATATTTTATATCTTTTTATTTTGTATCCCTTAACTACTTATTTCAGTTATAGCTGATTTTATTATTTTTGTCTCTTAACTTTCATACTAGCTTTTTAAGTGTCTAATCCACTGTCTTTATTATATATTTGCCTTTACCAGTGAGATTTTTTTTCTTCTTTCTAGTTCTGGCCTTTTCTTGCCTGCTTAAAGAAGACCCTGCAACCTTCCTTGTAAGGCTATTTGACATGATAAAGCTCCTTTAGTTTTTGCTTATCTGTGAAACCTTTTTATCTCCTCCAGTTCTAAATAACCTTGCTTGGTAAAGTATTCTTAATTGTAAGTTTTCCCATTTTAGCACTCTAAATATCCTTCTACTCCCTTCTGGCCTGTATAGTTTCTACTAAAAAATCAGCTCATTTTCTCAACAGGGTTTCTCTTATATCTGACTTTTTTTTTTTCTTTCTGCCTTTAAGATTCTATTTATCTTGAACTTTTGCCATTTTAATTATAATATATCTTGGTGTGGATCTCTTTGAGTTCATCTTGTTTAGGACTTGTTGATTCCTGGGCATGGATATTTGTTTTCTTCCTCAGGTTAGGGAAATTTTCAACTATTACTTCTTCAAATAAGTTTTCTGTCCCCTTTCTCCTCTCCTCCTTCTGGGACTTGTATAATGCAAATGTTAGTATGCTTGATGTTGTCTCAAAGGTCCCCTTGATCTTTCCTTATTTATTTTTTTTAATTCTTTTTTCTTTTTGTTGTTTAGCTTGGGCAGTTTCTGCTACTCTGTCTTTTAGATTACTTTGTTCTTCTTCATCCTCTGATCTGCTGTTGATTCCCTCTAGTGTGTATGCGTGTGTGTGTATACATACATACACATTTCAGTTACCATATTCCATTCTGAATGACTTTTTAAAAATACTTTCACTTTGTTGAAGTTCTCCGAGTTCATCCACTCTTGAGTCTAGTGAGCATCTTTATGACCATTTCTTTGAACTTTTTATCAGGTAGATTGCTTATCTTTATTATCTCCTTGGGTGGATGGCTGGAACTGGTGTAGGCCAGGGGCCCAGGGCATGCTGTGGTGGCCCTAGCAGATAGTCTTGAGTGCCTGGACACTGCTCCTATCCATGCTATCAAGGTGGAAGGGGTGGGGGGGAATAAAAAAATGGTATTTGCTAGTGCCTCTAACCCCTGAGATAGTTCCAGTAGTTGCCTGCCTACTTGGGAAATAATCTAGGGCAAGTAGTTGGTTTTCCTTCACTAGTAGTATATTTATCCTTTAAAGATTTGTTTTTCTCTTGTGCTCCTGGGTGGGCAAGTCTGTATGTGGGCCCCTCAGTGAGTTCCTTCTCTAGTGCAGATAGCCATATTGGAGGTGGTATCCCATCTGAATTGTTTCTCTATATTTCCTACCCTTCTCTTCTGGTCCCTCTATAAATTTTTGTGTAGAAGCTGCTCAATCAACCCTCAGTTTTCTAGGAAGAATTGCTCTTACCTTTGGTGTGTTAGTGGGAGGAGGTGAATTCAGGATCTTCCTATGACATCATTTTGGCCATAGTTTTTGTTTTATTAAGTCAAATTGTAGCTCTGAATCTTATAAAAGATCAAGAACACCAAAACTAAAATCATATATGGTACCCTGAAAATGTTCTGTGGAAGCTTACCAACAAAGCCCTGAAATCTAAACAATTTATGCTGTATTTATATCAATTGTTTAATAATCTAATGTAAATTACGTATGAAAACAAGGTATTTTTTAGTAGAAATTAGTCCCTAATTTACCCTCTGATACACAGATGTGCACATGTAAGTCTGAGTGTTCATGAAAGTGCCCACAGGGTGGGCAGGTTGATGTTACAGTTGTATGGGAGAACATGTTTTTTTTAAAGGTACAATACATTAGATAGAAAATGTAAAATGATCATTAGCGCTGCTTTTTGCTAAGGCATTTACCCAAATACTTTAGATTACACTCAAGGAAGCAATAGAAATATGGCATGTTTTAATACGAATTTGGGAGTAGAGTGAAGACTTGTAACATTGCACCTTCTTGTTATTTAAATAGAAATAGCAAAGAACATTTTTTGCACAGGCTCTGAATGATTGCTATCACCTCAGAGTTTCTGTGGGTGTTCTGTGACCATTCATTCAGAGCCATTCTGAATTTAAGCTGGAAGTTGCAATTTCTGGTATGCATATACTTCCTCAAAGAGTGAAATAGGAAGTTGTCGCCTCTTTGTGTTTTCAGAATTCACACTAATTTGGTGTGAAGTCTGATGCCAAAATCACATGAGTTTCCTTATCCACAGTATAGCTGAATATGTTTTTTAGATGCCAAACTGTGCTACTCATGTACCTAAAACACTAAAGAAAATAAATTTATAGTCTTTGGAATCTCATTACAAGTCAGGGTTTTATGCAGATAGAAAAAGCTTAGATTTTTGTAGACAAATTGTACAATTTAATATAAGAAAATATATCCTAGTAAAAAAATGCTTTATTGGGAAAATTTTTTATTTAGCACAAGATTGATTTGACCTGTCAATCCAATTTGGGGAAGTACAAAACTACATGTAAATAATGGAATTGGTTGGTCCAAAAGATCATTCAGACATTATTATACCCATATCTATAGAATAGTTTTTACTTTTTATGGTAGATACTAATAAAGCCTATTATTCCTTAAAGGGTTAAATGAAGCATGAATCTGTGGTTTTGCATGAAAGGCTACTAATTTAACAGGTGCAAGAATCAGAGCTGATTTGCCAAGGATAACTTATAAACAGGGTAGGGTATGGGCACATTTTCTTAGTACAATTTAAAAACTCAAGTGGTATAATTTTCTGTATTCTGTAAGTCTAGATATGGCCTGTATAATCTCTAAGAGGGGAATTATGTGAACTTGTCCTCTAAAAAGGATCATAACTGGGGCACCTGGGTGGCTCAGTCAGTCAAGCGTCTGAGTTTGGCTCAGGTCATGATTTTGTGGGTTCGTGAGTTTGAGCCCCACGTCCGGCTCTGTGCTTACAACTCAGAGCCTGGAGCCTGCTTTGGATTCTGTATCTCCTTCTCTCTCTGCCCTTCCCCCACTCACACTCTCTCTCTGTCTCTGAAAAATAAATAAATGTTAAAAAGGATCATAACTAGCTATTCCCCATCTTTACTGAGATTAAAAGGAGAGCATCTTAAGCTGTGGAAGGAAGAAACTAGTTTAGACACGAAGGAGGAATTTTTGATAGCAGTAAATCCAGAACTGGCTATCTAAGAGGTTTTAAATTTTTCTGGATGCTGTTAAGAATGTAATAGATAGTAACTCAGCATGGATGGTTTAGGTACAGCCATTTCTTGAAGGGTATATACAAAATTATTTTCCGAGGTCAGTACTGCTCCATAATTCTGTGCTTTCATTACCCATTTTAAAATTTGTTCCATAAATTGCTTGTCCACTTTTAGTAAATTGCTATATTTCCTAGAGAGAAGGTTGAATAAAGATTCTCATAAATTCAGTGATGCTCTACTGTGGCAAAGAGGTACCAGTTAAGTATCAAAGTATTAAATCCTGTCAATTTTCCATGATCTTTATCCTCTGGGGCTTTAACATTTTTTTCATTCACTTTGCTTAATTAGGTATCCCAGAAATAAGATTTTTGTTGACATAACACAGTAGTACCTAGTAAAAAAGGCTTTTGAGTTAATAGTTATTTCTTGCCCTAAGGAGTCAACCTTGGGTTGATCTACTGAAACTTATCAAAAAACACATGTAAGTTTCTGCAGTATTATAAGTTAAAGAAGAGTGACATCTTCCTTTTTTTTTTAGCCAAAACTTTCAAAGTTTTTTTATAGCTTCTACTTTGATTTTGACAGCCAAATATAAGTTCAAAAACACCTTGAATGTCTCAATATAATTCTTCAAAAAAATCTTGTCTGTTTCCATCTACATTATAAATACAGAGAACAAACTGATGGTTGCAGTGGGGGTGAGGTGGGGAAATGAGCAAAGGGGGAGTAGAAGCTTTCAGTAATGGAATGAATAGTCACGGGGGAAAAAGTACAACATAGGGAATATTTTCCATGTTATTGTATTAGTGTATGGTGACAGATGGTAGCTACACTTGTGAGCATTGCATAATGTATAGAATTGTTGAATCACATTGGGTCTCCTGGGTGGTTCAGTCAGTTAAGTTTCTGACTCTTGGTTTTGTTTTGGCTCAGGTAATGCTCTCATGGTTTGTGAGATTGAGACCTGCATTGGGCTCTGTGCTGACAGCACGGATGGAGGCTGCTTGGGATTCTGTCTTTCCCTCTCTCTCTGCTCCTCTCCCACTTGCTCTCTCTCTCTCTCTCCATATAAATAAATTAAAAATTTGTTGAATCATTATATACTTAAAATTAATGTAGCACTGTGGGGCGCCTGGGTGGCTCAGTCGGTTAAGCATCCGACTTTAGGTCGTGATCTCACGGTCTGTGAGTTCGAGCCCTGTGTTGGGCTCTGTGCTGACAGCTCAGAGCCTGGAGCCTGCTTCGGATTCTGTGTCTCCCTCTCTCTCTGACCCTCCCCCATTCATGCTCTGTCTCTCTCTGTCTCAAAAATAAATAAACATTAAAAATGTTTTTTTAAATTAATGTAGCATTGTATGTCTGCTATATTCAAAAAAAGTCTTAACTCTTTGTTTTTCTTCAAATGCTTATTTTGAGAGAGAGAGAGCAGGGTAGGGGCAGAGAAACAGGGGGAGAGAGAATATCATTTGGGCTCCATGCTGTCAGCTCAGAGTCCAACATGGGGCTTGATCCCATGAACCATGAGATCATGGCCTGAGCTGAAACCGAGTCAATTGCTTAACCAACTGAACTAACCAGGTGCCCCAAGATTTAAGTATTATAAGAACAAACTGTTACATGCACTTTTAACAACCTACAGTACTAAAAAGCTTTAAAAGCTAACAACTGTTAGTGAAACTAAAGTAAAAGCAAAGGATATTTGAGAAACTAAAATAGTTACATTAACCATTCAGTGAGTATGACAGAAAGCTTAGAAATAAATAATGGTACCCCATGCTGATTGTTAAAAACAAAGAGATGGTTCAAAACAAACGTTACCTTTACAACTCTTGCCAAGGTTGAAGCAGAGGCAATTCCTCATAGATACTGAAATTAGATTTATGCCAATGTTTACTAATGGATACACAGATGGACAGATCACATTGCTTCCACTATTGTTACAGATGTTTGGTGATAATGTTTAAATTGAAATATGTATATTCTCTTTAAATGCTCTGAGCAGGGTTTTCATTTATACACTGCATTTGAAATTAGCTTGAACACCCTTTCTCCCAGAACCGTGCGTTTTGAGTTTTCATTGTTGCCTTTCTATCTCTTCGTATTTACAGTTGACAAGTTGATGCCAACTTTTGTAAAACATGTTCTCTTCCATGCTGAGATCCTCTATGCCAACAATTTCCCCGGAGCATGTGCTTTAGTAATAAAGCCTGAAAATGGAAACTGATAATGGAAATACTGGCAGACCCATATACAACAGGGGTGTTAGCCTGTGTTTCTGTAATTAGGAATGTGATTAGAAATAAGAGATGCTTTTGGTCTTCAATTTCAAGCTATGAAATGAAAGGGATTTGAGTTTGTCTCACTTTTGGCAGATGGCAAATTTCAGTCCCACTGCGGCTTTTTCAGTCTGGCCACAAAGAGCCCGTTCTTCAAATTTGTTTCCCAAGCAAAGAGTAACTGTGCTTTCTTCTGTTTGTAACCATGTCTTGTTTTTTAAAAATGATTATTTCTGTGATTGTCTTCTTACTCTTTTCAGGTTTTATTCTCTTAATTCTTCCCACTGTTTCTGGAATTGTCTTCCCATCTATGATGTAGAGCATAAAATAGCAAAATAACATTTGCCAAAGTATCTACTGTGTATTGTACACTATAGTTGGTAAATTACTTGTATTTCTCACTCAATTCTCTTGTGAGTCCTATGAAGTTGATTCTACCATCCCCATTTTATAAGTGAGGGAAGCACAATCCCATATCTAAGGTGATATGGCCCACATTCTCTATCACTGCGCTATATCACCACCCTATATCTCAAAGTGCCCTATCAAATAGCCCTATGCTATTTATTAGCATAATTTTATTAGCTCTCCACTTTACCATCCTTGGCATGAGACTTTCAAGATTTTATACTGGTTCTAGATGGTTATATAAGAGGTAACCATTTTTCTTAAGTCAATATTAATCCACTTTATCATCTATATTCATCATTTTTTTTATTTGAGAAATATTGAAACCCACTGTGTGCCAGACATTACAAATAAGGTTCTGGGAATTCAAACATAAATGAGTCCAGTCTCTGTCCTTGATATTCTTATAGATGAATTAAATATTAACAGTGCCTAAGATTATGAATACCAAAAATGGGTACTGAGTCACCCTAGATACTGCAGCAAAAGCACAGGGGTGACGCAAAATATTTGAATTTTGGGGTAGAAACACAGCACTATCTATTGGATGTTACATGAACCACTTTAAGTTTATATATATCTTCATATGGCTACTAAATTCATACTTTGTGTTTTGATCTAACCTTGTGTTAAACTATTCAGCATTTCACGTAAAATACTATAAAAAAAATTACTAAGAACGCCATGAATGGAGAAAATCTAGGAAGTTCTAGCCTAAGGAAAGCAGTTTGACATTCCATCAGAGTAATTTAAAGAATCCAAGAAACTAAGCAAGGGAACTGTTGTGGGAACTTACCATTTAGGAGAACAAAATGGGCCTGTGAAACTGATCATGAAAGCGATCTCCAGTTGGGTGCACAAATACTGGTGTAATAGTTTCCTCAAAAAGATACCTAAATAAATTTCATTTTAATGAGCTTGAGTGGCTTCAGGATAATAGTTAAATTTGAATTCAAATTATGAAATATTTTTAGGAAACAGGTCAAAATGCTTCTCCTTTAGTGAGCTAATTACATGATTTGGCTTATGTCTAAATAATAAAACCAAAATGGGCTATCAATCTCACTAATTTGAAGATGGTATTTTCTGACGCCTTATTCTGCTTTTAACCTTAGGCAAACGGAATGTACTGAATAGGAAGAGCATATTATGCTGTCACCTTAAGAATATATGATTATAGCATCTTAGTGGATGGGTAGACATCTCACAGAAAAATAACTGTAAATCTGAGGAAGAGACGTATTTGACAGTCCAATGTCTACACACTTCTAGTTTCCGCTAGTTCAGAATTGCTGCAAGCTTCTCTGGTAATTTGAAACCTGGAGCATGTTGAAATTGCTAGCAATGTTCCCCTAGCTACTTTTTCATGAAAAGATGATTATGTGATGCTAAGAGGATTTGTTGACAAGAGGGAGAATTTTCATTGCACAAGTCTGCTTTCAAGGAAAAAAAAGAGAGAGAGAGAGAACCAATGGAAAATAATAGCAATTGGATAATTTTCTGGAAGATAAGAGAGATTACCAGTGGGACTTGTTTCCATTATCTCAGAGCTAAGACTTAAACATACTTCTTATCACCAAGTGAGGGGGAGGAAGGATGAGAAAATGAATGATCAGGGAGAAACAATATTCTGGAAATATATGATTACATGTAAGGTCTGTATATGCATGTGTAAAGTGTGGGGTGACATATAGAAAAGATCACTTTGACGAAGAACAGGTCTTGATTCAGTCCTTATCTCTGCAATTTATTTAGAAATATGACCTGGAATTTGCTACTTCACCATGTTGAACGTCAGTTTCCACAACTATAAAATAACACTGTAGGAAGGAATAAATAAAACAGTATAGATAAAATACTTAGGATAGAGCCCTATATATAATAAGCTTAATCAGTCACCTTTAGCTGTTGATAAGTTACTCATATATGAAATAGAAGTTAAAATTTTCTTATAATGTTCAGGAAGTTATAGCTCTTATCTATAAGATGGCTTCATAATTTTATTAGCATTTAGCTCTCCACTTTACCATCCTTGGCATGAGACTTTCAAGATTTTATACTGGTTCTAGATGGTTATATAAGCTCTAGTCATCATACTCAGATTGGAGGTAGGAAGACATGGAGGGAAGCATTGACAGCTGTCTATCCTTTAGATGAGGTTTCCTGAAGATTCTATCCAAGAACTTGTTACGTTTCTTTTACTGTAACATAGTGAATGACATAACTAGTCTGGAAAGTATTGGTTCTTAGCTGGGCACATGAGTTTTTGGAATTAAACAACAATCTGTTAAAGTGTCTTCTTAGGAGAAAGAGTAGAGATAGACAACTTATGGCCTGTCACATAAGCTTTAAATACTCCTTTAGTATGAGCCTTTATCTCTTTTTTTGTAAATGAAGTATAATATCTGCATTCTTGAAGTGATTAGAGGATTAAATGAGATTATACATGCCAAGGTTACATTCATGTGTTGAATAAATATAAAAGCATTAATGTTTAGGTTCTATAAGATACTTTTAGCAACTTTTAAGTGTCTTTTTAAATTGCTCTGATTTCTAAATCTTGTCAATTTCACAGTCTTTGATGTTTCTGTTATCAGTATCTTAACAATTCTCTGACTGATTCAGGGATCTTAATGGATTTTTTTAAAGAGATTCAATCTTGTACAATGTAAGTAAAAGCCAAATTATTGTATATAAAACTTCCTAAAATGCAACCAAATACTTGGGAAATAGGATGATCCATTTAGTGAATTAGGATTAGGATTATGTTTAACATAAAATGAAAATTAGAGTAACATTCACATATGCTGGCATTTTACTGAGCATAATTTGAAATATTCAGGAAACAGCTATCTTCAAGATTTTAAAAAAATATTTTACATTTAAAATCTTAAAATTGATGAAACACTTCTGCATATGCATAGTATCTCACTTCATAGTAATTCTGTGAGTTTATAATATTTGGCAGGGAAATAGGAACTGCTCAAGGAGCCACAGGCCATTTTAGAATTAGATAAATTCTGTTCCAAGTCCTGTGCACATTTTATTCCATGATCGTTGTCTCCATTTTGCACATCAGATATATAAGCGTTGGCATCATGTGTGGCTGAGACTGCACTAGTCCTATGTCATAAACCTAAGAAGTTAATTTGAAGGTAACTAATAGTTAACTGGATTGCATTCTCTAAGAGGCAGAATTATGATTTTTTTCTCATATGTAACTTTGAAAGCAATTTGTTGTAGTTTTATAGTCCCTCGAACACTTTTGAGTGCTACATTTACTTTTTCAGACTACTAATCAAATAGGATTATTTCCAATTAAGGAGTTTATTTGAATTATTCTTATATCATGACATTCACATTGTCATTTAGGGACATTATATTCCACTTCTTTTCAGAAAATGATAACATTTTTCTATAGATTGAATAGTCTTGGATATATGAATAATTTTATATATATGATAATCATATAGAATGATCTAGATAATTCCTCAGAATTCTTATAAGTTTGATTTATTGGCTTCAAATTAGATTTAAATCATTCCTTTTTACTGTCTGTGGTATTCATACACAAACTAAAAACAAATGCTGATAAAATATTGAAGTTTTTACTTTTGGAAGGCATTTTGTTTTTTATAAAACAAAACTAACCTGAAGTTTCCAAGTAGTAAGAAATTAGAGTAAAATCTGAAAAGATTTTAAACACCGGAGACCAATTTTTTATCCTAAATAATCAGAAGTATATACAGGATGTTTGTATATTCATTGAAATTCATTTGTACTTGTGAAATATGTTATGTTGGAAAATGATGCAGAACTATATATTCAGTTAACTGCATTAGTGGTGTATAAAATACACATTTATATGCTTGCAGACCTTATTTTTGTTATTTAAAAAAAGTTTTTTTTTTCTTAATATTTATTACTGAGAGAGAAAGAGAGAGATAGACCATGAGCATGGGAGGGGCAGAGAGAGGAGGAGACACAGAATCTGAAGCTGACTCCAGGCTCTAGGCTCTGAGCTGTCAGCACAGAGCCCGACGCGGGGCTCAAACTCACAAACCGCGAGATTATGACCTGAGCCAAAGTCAGACGCTCAACTGACTGAGCCACCCAGGCGCCCCAATACACACTTTATTTGGAAAAGACTAGAAGACTATCTTCCACAATGTTAATACTCTTAAATGGTGTAATGGAGGTTGAATCATTTTATCACTTATGCTTTTATATATTTCTCAAAGTTTTAAAAATTAAGATATATTCAAATATAAAATGAAAGAATAAAAAAAGTTAATTTTTAATTTAATAACATTTGCTGAGTACTACTACATATCTCTGTCCATAAAATTTATTTTTGTAATCTGAGCAGAACGGGATATTTCTATAATTTAGACATTTCATTTGTGAGACTACTTTTTGTTGTTGTTGCAAGAGTAGTTAATATTTGCTAATCAATCAACATGATACATCACAGTAATAAAAGAAAAGGTAAGAACCATATGATCTTTTCAGTAGATGCAGAAAAAGCATTTGACAAAGTACAACCTCTGTTCATGATAAAAACCGTCAACAAAGTAGGTTTAGAGGGAACATACCTCAACTTAATAAAGGCCATATATGAAAAACCCACAGCTAATATCATCCTCAGTGGGGAAAAATTGAGAGCTTTTTCCCTATGATCATGAACAAGATAGGGATGTCCACTGCCACCACTGTTATTTAACAAAGTACTAGAAGTCCTAGCCATAGCAATCAGAGAACAAAAAGAAATAAAAGGCCTCCAAATCGCCTTTAAAGAAGTAAAACGTTCACTATTTGCAAGTGACATGATACTCTATATAGAAAATCCAAAAAGCTTCACCAAAAATTTTCTAGAACTGATACCTGAATTCAGTAAGGTCACAGGATACAGCATCATCATACAGACATCTGTTGCATTTCTATACACCAATAATGAAGCATCAGAAGGAGAAATTAGGGATCAATCCCATTTACAATTGCACCAAAACCAATAAGACATCTAGGAATAAACCGAACCAAAGAGGTAAATGACCTGTACTCTGAAAACTATAAAACACTGGTGATAGAAATTGAAGATGACACAGAAATGGAAAGACATTCCATGCTTATGGATTGGAAGAACAAACATTGTTAGCATGGCTATACTACCCAAAGCAATTTACACATTTGATACAGTCCCTATCAAAATACCTACAGCAGTTTTCAGACAGCTAGAGCAGTCTTAAAATTTGTATGGGACACAAAAGACTCCAAATAGCCAAAGCAATCTTGGAAAAGAAAAGAAAAGCTGGAGGTATCACAATTTTGGACTTCAAGTTATATTACAAAGCTGTAGTAATCAAATGGTACTGGCACAAAAATAGACACATAGATCAATAGAATAGAAAACCCCGAAGTGAACCCACAACTATATGATCAATTAATCTTCAATAAAGCAGGAAAGAATATCCAATGGGAAAAAGACTTTTTCAACAAATGGTGTTGGGAAAACTGGACAGCAATGCGCAAAAGAATGAAACTGGATCACTTTCTTAGACCATCCATAAAAATAAGTTCAAAATGGATTAAAGACCTAGATGTGAAACCTGAAACCATAAAAATTCTAGAAGTGAACAGAGCCAATAACTTCTTTGACATAGGCCATCACCAGTTCTTCCTAGATATGTCCTCTGAAACAAGGGAAGCAATGGCAAAAATTAACTATTAGGACTTCATCAAATGGATAGCTTCTGCATAGTGAAGGAAACAATCAATATAAATAAAAGGCAACCTATGGAATGGAATAATGTATTTGCAAATGACCTATCTGATAAACGGTTAGTCTCCAAAATATATAAAGAACTTATAAAACTCAGCACTCCAAAAATGAGTCATCCAATTAAAAATGGATAGAAGACACGAATAAACATTTTCCCAAAGTAGACCTATGAATGGCCAACAGACACATGAAAATATGTGCAACATCACTGATAACCAAGGAAATACAAATGAAAACTACAGTGAAATATCACATCACGCCTGTCAGAATGGCTAAAATCAACAGGAAACAACAGGTGTTGGAAAGATGTGAAGAAAGGGGAAGCCTCTTAACGCTGTTGGTAGGAATGCCAACTGGTACAGCCACTTTGGAAAACAGCATGGAGTTTTCTCAGAAAGTTAAAAAGAAGACTACCCTACAATCCAGCGATTAACACTACTAGGAATTTACCCAAAGAATACAAAAAGACTAATTCAAAGGGATACATGCCCCTTGCTGTTTATAATAGCATTATCTACAATAGCCAAATTATGGAAACACCCCAAGTATCCATCGACTGATGAGTGGATAAAGAAGTGGTGTGTGTGTGTGTGTGTGTGTGTGTGTGTGTATGTATATATATATATATATATATATATATATATATATATATACATACACACACATACAATGTAATATTACTCAGCCATAAAGAATGAAACCTTGCCATTTGCAATGTGGAGCTAGAATGTATTATGCTAGGTGAAATAAGTCAGTCAGAGAAAGACAAATACCATATGCTTCACTCCTGTGGAATTTAAGAAACAAAACAAGTAATACTACTTTCTTAAAAGTAGTAATTAGTAAGTAGTAATGGGATTTTTGAGTCAAAGACTAAAGTCAGTTTTCAGTTTGAATATATTATACAGTCTTCCAGAAACTATACCAAATGTGTATGATTTTTCTGTGTCTTGAATAAGTTCTGAATTTTTAACAGGTTTAACTTTATCTGCCTGATATGGAAACAACTATTCCTATTTTCACTCCCTTTGAATATAACAAGATTGAACTACATTTAATTAATTGACCAAAAGTTTTGACTTCTTCATATCTTTGCCTAATTTTCTACTAGTACTTTGGCTTTTTATCTATTGGTTTAGAGAAGTTCTTTGTGTATTAGACCCCTTCTTTCAGTATTTTCTTTTTTGCCTTTATCATTTTTCCTTTTCATTTTTAAAGCCTTATTTATAAGCCACACATTGTTACAATTGTCTAAAATAGTTAAATATATCGTGGTAGTTAAACATTTTTATGGTTGTGGATCAGGTTTATAGAAGCTTTTATCACCAAAGAGTATATAAAACCTTTATTAATTTATTCTAGTACTTGTAAGTTTTAATATATCTAGTGAAATATTTTATATTTCTGGAATTTTGCTGAAATAAGAAAAGAAATGAAAAGTGTTACTTTACTTTTATTTTCCAATGGGCTTTAAGAATTGATACTAATTTTTGAATAATGGTCTTATCCCAGCTGATTTGAAGCACAAATGTTACATATAATTTCCTTGTAAATTTGAGAATTAAAATACAGATTGTTGATATATGAATAATTAACAAAGGTGATTTGTTTGTTCACAAAGCTATTAGTGTCCATCTTTTAGTTTCATTCTTTCATTCATGTGGAGCCAGTTTAAGAGCCTGCTGAGTACCAGATATTCATGGTCTGTGACCTCAGGGATCTCAAAATTGAGGCAATTTATATTTTTGTACAAATTATAAGGTATGAATCTATCAGATACCTGTATTGTGATAGAATATTGGGATAATGAAATAATAAATCATTTCAAGAAAGTTTATGAAAACTTTATACCTGTGATAAAAAAGAAATCTTTATTCCTCAAGTATTTCAAGATATGGGGCACAGAATATTAAAGTTGAAAATGATCTTAAAGATTATTTATTTCTGCCGCCTTATTTTTTTTTCAATATATGAAGTTTATTGTCAAATTGGTTTCCATACAACACCCAGTGCTCATCCCAAAAGGTGCCCTCCTCAATACCCATCACCCACCCTCCCCTCCCTCCCACCCCCCATCAACCCTCAGTTTGTTCTCAGTTTTTAAGAGTCTCTTATGCTTTTGGTCTTTTCCACTGTAACCTCTTTTTTTTTTCCTTCCCCTCTCCCATGGGTTTCTGTTAATTTTCTCAGGATCCACATAAGAGTGAAACCATATGGTATCTGTCTTTCTCTGTATGCCTTATTTCACTTAGCATAACACTCTCCAGTTCCATCCATGTTGCTACAAAGGGCCATATTTCATTCTTTCTCATTGCCACGTAGTACTCCATTGTGTATATAAACCACAATTTCTTTATCCATCTGCCCCCTTATTTTACATATAAGAATTGTAACCCAAAGAAGTTAAATAGCTTGATCAAGAACATATGTTGAGTTAGTTGCAGAGGTTTGAATTGAAACCCAGATTCCCAAAGGGTCCTTGTAGTTTGGTTTATGAAGATATTCCCATAGTATGAAAAAAAAATAATGATGGCAGAGCTGTTGTTTCCTCCTCTTCTAATGTCTTATAGCACTCTTACATTATTTCTGAGAGTGAACCCTGATGTACTGTACATTATACAGAACTCTGAGTGCCCATCCCCCTCTTCTCATTCAGTGATTTTTTTTTAAATTTTTTTTAACGTTTATTTATTTTTGAGACAGAGAGACAGAGCATGAATGGGGGAGGGGCAGAGAGAGAGGGAGACACAGAACCAGAAGCAGGCTCCAGGCTCTGAGCCGTCAGTCCAGAGCCCGACGTGGGGCTCGAACTCACGGTCTGTGAGATCGTGACCTGAGCTGAAGTCGGACGCCCAACCGACTGAGCCACCCAACCGCACTGGTTGTCCTCACTCTCAGATTACTTCTTCCTTCTATGTACTGTGATCATAGAACTTTTTAAGGAATATGTGTCAGGGGAGAGGACTTGTTTTTTCTTCCTATGTGTGTTGGTAAGGTTTCTGATAGTTGGCCTTAAAATATTTGTGTGACTGATGAAAGAGAAAAGAGACAAGACAGGATTACAAACATAATTGGTCTTAAATGTGTCTTTAAATCCTAATGAATACAAATTAAAGAATCCTCAAAAGGCAATCTTTAGTCAGTCACCAATATCAGATATGCCGCACACTGCTCTTATCACAAATAAATGACATACAGATGAGGGAATAATATTAGTTAGGGACAGTTATGCTTTTATAGAACAAGTTGGCCTTGTTGTGCAGGGAAAAAAAGATTAGGAAACAGTTGTTTTTAGAGTCTTAAATGAGTCTGTAGTTGATTAATTAGTGGTGTATGACCTTTAGTTACCATGCCCTTAAGATGTGGGCCCAAAAAGTGCTAAGAATAGTTTATCTTTAGAAGACAGCACCAGTGTTTCAGATCCCAGTAAAATAAATAGCTTGATCATTGGCTTAAGTATTTTCTTTGATTTTGGGGGCTCATCCTATTTAATTCTCCTTAGTAATTCTTTAGGGGCATTGATAGAAGCACTTTTAATTTGCATGCAATGAATGGAGTGTTAAAGTGAATTGTATGTATGATAATACTTTCAATAAAATTTTTTAACGTTTTTTATTTTGGAGAGAAAGAGAGGGAGAGAGACAGAGCACGAGCAGGGGAGGGGCAGAGACAGAAGGAGACATAGAATCCAAAGCAGGCTTCAGGCTCTGAGCTGTCAGCCCAGAGCCCGAGATGGGTCTCGAACTCAGGAACCCTGAGATCATGACCTCAGCCAAAGTCGGATGCTTAACCCACTAAGCCACCCAGGCTCCCCTGTATGATAGTACTTTTGAACTTATAAATTTTTACTGTAGTGTATTTATATTTTTAATAAAGTGTAAGTATTAAAAATAATTTTTCAGGAAGATATATTCTCTCCCATTTTAAATCTGTCTCCATGCTATCTTTTTGTATTAAGTATGTTAGGTCCCTTCTTCAGGGACTGTCCCTCATCTCTGCTGTCGCTTTTGTTAAAGGGTTTTATATTCTCTTCTTACCTATGTATGTATGCATGTTACAGAGACAATAGGAGTTGTATGCATACAAAGCCAATGTTCAAGTAAGCATGTAGTTCTTCATAAATAGGCACGAAAATGAGCAATTTCATCCTGGACCACAAGTGACTGATTAGCTCTGGAATTCTAAAGTTGAAAGGATAGTTATTAGCATAATGTTATGCGTAAGGAATGTGATAGATGGCATATTATATTGAAAGTTTTAGAGTGACATTTGGGGCAGCTTTTAAATGTATATGTATAGTGGTTACTTTTTAATTGGCTTTTTCTGTAGCCTAATGCATTATGAATAGAATACTTATTTAAAACCAAGCTACACATTTCTGCAACACAAATATTATTACAATTTTTCATATTGTTGATGGAAATAAAATATTATTTTAAATACCATTAATGTATGACTTTCATTATTAATCAGTTAGTAACTTGCCCTAAAGTCACTATTTAGATTTTAGTAGGTATTTTGTTTTTTCAAGAAGATGCAAAGGATAGCTGTTAATTGGAATACATATGAGCTCTTTGGTTCTCCTTTCTGGAGAAAATCTGGGTCATATATATTTGCCATCAATCATATCATGTTAAAATAAATTCTAGAAAAATTTAAGTGTTCTAAGTTTCCAACTCATTTTAAAGTTAATATCATTTATGCATGAATTTGTGACACATTTATGATTATAAAATATATCTTCACTCTTACTGATATTTTCCCTGCTCAAAAAGACAGGAGTAGAAGAAAATATTCAGAATTTGGATTATGATTCATTGTTTTTTTCATCCTGTATGCCTTTTTGGTATTCTCAATCACTATCTTTAGCAAGATTTTGACTTATTCATAATTTAAAGTTGTTTCTTGTTAAAGAAACAATTCAGTTGGAGTAGGGGATAAACATAGATGATTACATTAGTTACTTTAGTAGCTTTGTCTGTTTACTAAATAATTTGCTAAGTAGAAAATTGGAAGTGAATTACAATTTGTATTGGAAGCTTACAGGTTATCTCTAGGATGTTCTTTTATGACATGTTGATATGCAAGTCTTTAGGTGGGATCTGCTCATTCATAAAGCTCAATGAGTCTTCCTAGTGGAACTTCTTTGGGTTTAGTTACATGATTTCTAGTTTCCTTGGGTAAAGAAACCATTCCACTTTCATTTTTCAGAATATTTGAACTTATTTTTGATTCTGCCTTATACTTAACCACTCCAGAAGAGCTACCATTGCATGATATTCTTTTGTGTGACTAATAGTCTAGGGGATCCCATTTTCACTTCCCACAGTCTTTGTATAATGTTAACATCCTTTATCAGATTCTTTGTCTCTCTTGGTTACATATTCTTTACTGTATCTGGTGAGATATTCTGATTTATTCCATAATATTCAATAAAGAGTAAAAGAAGCATTTACATAAAAAGGCTAGAACAGTTTTATCAAGTTGTCTTTCTAAGAAGTTACCCAACTGTATTAACTATACAATTCCAGTCTTAAAATCCGCACTAGTGTTATTATGACTTTATCACTCTAGTTCAGGAGGGTGGTGGGAAAAGAGTTCATTGAAAAAACTGGAGCAACTGGATGATTTTGTTTTTCACCTATCCCTTTGGCTGAAATATTTTCTTTGAACTGGATGGTTTCTGAATTTAACCATCTTTCTGTTGTAGTGATGGCAAAATACATTCTCTTCAAGTTCCTCAAATGCTGATTAATCTTTGCTTGTGGCTGATTGTTTGAAAGTAGAAAAAAGAATAAGTGTGTATATATGTGATGTGTATAATGGGCAACCAAATTACTTGATTTTATTTTCGTAATGGGTGAGAGAAAGATAAATGGAAAATAAACAAGACAAACACTATACAATGAATTTGTGTACTAAATATGTTTTATATGGGGTATGAAGATTTCAAACATCTGTGGTTTTTCACTATTTTTTCAGATAAAGTCCTTACATAAGCTTAAATATTGTATATAACTTTTTTTTTGTCTCCGCAAATGTTTCATGACATTAAGGTTACTGGGTATGAGCGAAAACTAGCTGTGACATCTGTCAACACATTGATTTCCAGGGTTGATACAGATGGTCTGAGCTAATCCCTGGTCTCCTTCACCACCCCGTTTGTGTCCCATCCAAAGTGAATGACCTTCTCTAAAAGAGGACCAGTCATGAAGGGTATTTAGAAGGTGTATATCTTTTCTATAATTTTTAAACGTGTTCATAATTTATTCAAAAACATATAAATCTGCAGAACAAATAGACAAACTTTAGTTGGGATGATTTCTTTTCCTAGAAGCAGTATAGTGAATAGAGAGGATTAAACTTGGGAGTACACAAATCTGCTTGAGCAGTTAGTTGCTTTGTGACTTCAGTAAGTCACTTTATCGCTTCAGCCTTTTTTCCAACAAAATGGGCTAATATCTCAGTTTACAAAGACTAAACATTTTCATTAAATCAACATGGGGTATTCGCTATGTACCAGGTACTGTTGGCATTGGGGCTACAGCATTGAAGAAAACAGATGTAAATAAATTATAAATAACTTAAATATCCATGCCCTCATGGTGATAGCATTCACATTTGGAAAAGTAAGCAATTAACAAATCGGTAAATATATATTCTGCATGATAGTGATAAATTATCTAAAAATAAAAGGAGGCGAATAGTGCATATAAGGAAATAGAGGGTTGTAATTATAAGTAGGATAAGGAAAAACCTCATTAGGATCATTTTAAGTGAAGCCTTAAGGAGGCAAGGGAGAGGCAGTAGATATTAGGGGGAAAACTATCACATTTAATGTACTAATGTACATAAAATTCTTAGCACAGTTCCTTGTTCAAAGTACAATAAGTACTCAGTGAATGTTAGCAGGTATTATAAAAATAAATCCTATTTTAAGAAAAACAGATTTTTTAAAGTTTATTTTGAGAGAGAAAGCAAGCAGTGGCGGGGCAGAGAGAGGGTGAGAGAGAATCCCAAGCAGTCTCTGCACTGCCAGCATGGAGCCTGATGTGAGACTTGAACTCACGAACCATGAGTTCATGACCTGAGCTGAAACCAAGAGTGGGATGCTTAACAGACTGAGCCACCTAGGCGCCCCTAAGAAGAATATTTTTGATGTAAAATTTATAGTTTTACTCTGTGCATGCAACTGGGTTGATAGTACCAGTATTTGGTTGCTGCTTTGTTTATGTGTGAACATAATCCAAGGAGTAAAGCAATCTCAATATCTTGTCAACAACAACCTAATTGTCTCAGATAGATTTATTTTTCACAAAACTTAAACAAAATATTCCTTGATATATTAGAATATAAACCATTCTTTAAAAATTGATACAGAAACTGGTAAAGCCAAGTTTTTTGTTTTTTACTAGAAACATCTTTTTAAAACACTTAAAGTTTGTTTTTACCTTATTATAGGAAGAAGCCTAAAAATAGATGAACTTTAAACATTGACTTTTATCCATCTTGAATTTCATGGAGCATCCAGAATGATGCATCTTTCCCTTTATATTTATCCATCACTTCCAGACAAGTAGTGTATGAGGCAATAAATAACAGACAGCTAGAACAGGAGAAAACAGTTTTTTAATGCCTTGTGCTTAAACTGTCACTCTGGCAGGAAGTAATAACTGAATGCTGCATTATTTAAGGCAAGGTAATAGACTACTTCCTTTTACAGGCAAATTACTTTGGGACCAGCTGCCTTACCCTGAGAAGCCAGGGTTTCCTCAGTGAAAATCTAGAGTTGTAAGGTTTGATGTAAGTTGATTGGCTACTGAATCCGAATCCTTATACACCAGAGAAGAGTTTCCTTTGAGGCTTCTGGTCATCATTTATCATTAAGTGAAGAGTCTTGCCAAGTGCACGCTTTTACATATGGTAGGCAGTGGGGCGTACTATAAATGCATAGATTTGGAGCTACTATGATCAATATTTGACTCTACTTATAAGATTTTGAATAAATCACCTAATTACTTGGGTTACAGTTTCTTTGCCTATAAAATGCAAGTAGTAGTACTAAATTAAGTTGCTGAGAGAATTAGGTTAAATAATGTATATAAAGATCTGGACTTCCCTTTTTGGTGTCAACAAATATTTATTATTAACAGATGATTTAAAGTTAAAAAATAAATATGTAGGGTGTTAGCTGTTGAATTTTAAGAATAGGTGTTTCGAGGTGCCTGGGTGCCTCAGTCAGTTGAGTGTCCGACTTGAGCTCAGGTCATGATCTCACAGTTTGTGTGTTTGAACCCCACATCTGGCTCTGTGCTGACAGCTCAGAGACTGGATCCTGCTTTGGATTCTGTGTCTCCCTCTCTTTCTGCCCCTCCCCAGCTTGCATTCTGTTTCTCTCTCTCTCTCTCTCTCAAAAATAAATAAACATTAAAAACATTTAAAAAAAGGTGTTTCAATTTCTATGACCTATTATAGAAGGCATTCAGGAAATATTAGTGCTCTTTCCTGTTCCCTCTATACCTTTGAATTACCTTTATTTAAAAAAAAATGATGTTTGTTTATTTTTGAGAGAGAGAGAGAGAAAGATAGAACGTGAATAGAGGAGGGCCAGAGAGAGAAATGGAGGTACAGAATCTGAAGCAGGCTCTAGTCTCTGAGCTGTCAGCACAGAACCCGACATGGGACTTGAACTCACAAACTGTGAGATCATGACCTGAGCCAAAGTCAAATGCTTCACTGAGCCATCCAGGCACCCCAAATTGCTTTTAGTCATAAATAGATTGTAGGCTTAGAAGATCATGTTCTACTTGAAGGCTGTACATATATTTTATTTTTTAAAATTTATTTATTCTGAGAGAGAGAGAGAGGGAGAGAGAGAGAGAGAATATGAATGAGTGGGGGGAAGGGCAGAAAGAGAGGGGAACAAAGAATCCAAAGCAGGCTCTATGCTGACAGCAGAGAGCCCAACGTGGGCATCAAACTCATGAACCGCAAGATCATGACCTGAGCCTAAATCAGTTGCTTAACTGAATGAGCCACTCGAGTGCCCCTTGAAGGCTGTATGTTAAACCTCTACCCACACATTTCGTTTCTAAAGTCTGTCTAAATGTCCAGTTTTTAAAAAATAATCTGTCGAGTATGAAAGAGTTGTGGACAATACTGTTGTGCCCAGTAATAATGTTGGTTGACAGGATTTGGGCCTATTTGAGTGCTAGTATTGTAAAAATACAACTTCTATTCAATTGAATTATTATACTTTGTATAAAAAAATCCATTATTGAATATGCTTTGCTCTCAAATACTATTATCATATTTGTGTTTTACTTTTGGATGATAGTCATGATAGTTTCCACATCATAACTGTAGAGTATAAGGCTTTTATCCTCTCATTCTAGTGGCAGTTATTTACTTTGGTCTATGGGATAATAGGCCAAGGTGGGCCAATAAATGGGAAGTGAAATTGGTTGTTGTGCTCTTCACTTTTTAATTATTATGTGTAGGTAAACCTTTATAGGTTTTTCTTCTTTTTACTCATTAAAATTTTACATTTTGTCTTGATATACTATGAACTCAAGTTTGACGGTATTTATAATGTTTCAAATTGTTGCAGGATTTCAGTGTTATTTTCTGTTTTTGTTTGGGATTATAATCACTTCAAGTGCTTATCAGGATTTTATAAAATTATACTTGTTTTCCCCTGTTGATACTATTTTAATGTTGTAAACACTATTGATAAAAATATGACATTACTGCATATTTTATCATACATGTCCCAAACCTCATTAATATTTTGAACAAGTAAACAATTGAAAATTTCCATATTCTTCTATGTAAAAGAGTCTCTGATTCAATATCCAGTGCATGTTTCATCTCATGACAACTTTGAAAGGCAGGTATAATATCAATGGCATTGTGTGAAGATTGGGCTACACTGATCCTATGTCTTAACCTTAAACTGCTAATTTCTGAATATTAGTTGCCTGGATTGCAAGCTCTAAAAGGCAAGGATCATATTTGTTCTGTGGCTCTGAAAGTGCCTAGTTATTCAAACATTTTGGGTGCTATCTCCTTATTTTATTAATTACTAAGTAGGATTATTTCAAATTAAAGAGATTATTTGAAATTCAGCAATTATTTGAAACACTGTTAGAGTTTGATGTTCACATTGCTGTTGATTACCAAGGGATATTTTGTTTTGTAGACTCTTAGGAAGTTTTACTTCCTAAATGTTGATGGTATTTTTATATGGGATCTGTAGGAGTAAATACTCATAGATAGAATGATCTAGGTAATATTTTCAGAACTTTATTGCCATAAGTTTCTGTGATTTAATGGCCAAATTTTAAAATCCTTTATTTTACTGTTTATAATGTAAATATTATCACTGAAACAGCAAGATATTAAAGTGCAAACTTTTTTTTAATGTTAAAGCTATTTTGTTTTTATTTAAAAAAGGATCTGGTTTGGCAGTGATTTTCTTCAACTTTTATTTGGGAAACTATCTCTTCTACTCTAAATGATGGACTTGTTGGGCAGAGTACTTATCATCACTAAGCCAGTCTTTGCAAAGGAAAGGCCATAATCAGGAATAAGAAAAGTAAGAAAAAAATTCACAAGTACATACAAACATAATAATAGATTAATCACTTATACACCCAGTATGAAAGTTAAAGCACAAAAGCAGTGAAATCAATTATATCTATAAGAATCAGTCGAGAAGTTCACAAAATAAAAAAGACAGAAAGTATGACATATACACATAATATGGAAAGAGGAGTAAAAAAAATCTGAAAAAATAATCAAGCCGTTAAAATTTTTTTCTCTTAATCTAAATCAGAAAAATACGCACAATTTATATATAACGTTCATTGAAAAATATATTTGCAAAGAATATCCAAATATAATAGAATAATTAGTTTATAGTATACTCATATGTTGGACATTAGACAACTTTTAAGAGTATTTTATAACATTAGCTTATGACAGAAGATGTTCACAATATACTATGTTAAAAATAGATAACTAGTCACTTTGATCTCAGTTTTGGTTTATAGAAATATATACATGCACGTATACATACATGTATATGGATTGTGAGTAACTTGTTCTGTGAGTGTTCTGCAAGACAAGCAAACACTTCTAATAAATTTTAGCTTTATAAATGAGCCATGTCTTGCAATATGAGAAGTACATCTTGCCACATGTCACATGATTGCAAGCAAGCTCGTGGTTCTTGAAATTTGCTTTGATATACAAGTGCTTTGGATTACAAGCATATGCTTCTGGAACGAATTACACTCACAAACCAAGGTTTTACTGTATGTATGTTTCAGGATTTAATAAAGCTAGATATTTATTTCTACTGAAATGCTATTTTTTTCAAATCTTGTTTACAAATATGGTCTTGTTACAAATTGTCTGATATACATTCCCAAATATCAGGGAACCTTTTGAATGTATGAATGTTTGATCTTAGTGATTCTTGAGTAGTGTGTCAAAACTAATGAAAAAGGGTAGTTTATTCTTAAATTACTAAACCTTCAAAGTGCTCATTTTTTAAAATAAATATCAGTAACATACTAATAGTCATGTTTTAAAATAAAATCATTACGGGATGATTGAATTTCATACCTTCGAACAAGTTGCTTTTTATTGCTAGGTAGATGAAATCTAAGCAAAAATGTTTGCTGTGGTTTTGCTTGTTAAGAAGCACAGCGTGAGCTTGGTGCATTATTTTAATCACAATGGCAAGATTTCAGGGCTTGTAGGTAACAATGGAGCATCTAGTTTATATCAGGCACTTTGGTAGGCCATGGAGATAATAAAATTAAGAATGTTTCATTTTTTCTATTAAGAAAGAATTTAGCCAAGAGCAATTTCACAACACAGTACTTCTTGATTAATATAATAGAAGTATATACAGGGACCTATAGAACAAAACGCCCTAACTCTGTCTGGGATGGTCAGGAAAGGCTAAGCAGAGTGATGCATCTGAGCTGAGGCTGGAATAGGAGTCAAAGATGAAGGAAGAGGGTAAATGACATTTTCCAAATAGAAACTGACAGGAGCTGAAATATGGCACTAGGAGATACTAGAGAAGGAAGATCAGGCTTGAAAAAATATGTATATATCATCCATATAAACATAATCAAGGAAATTGTGAAGAATATCAGATTATAGACCTAATAAAAGTAAGTATAAAATATGCTTTTACATATTAACACAGTATTCAGAAATATTGGTAAAGGACTTGTTCCATATGAATGAATTTTCCAATACATGTTTAGGGAGGATGCTTTTATCTACTTTTGATAAAAATATACTTCATTTTTTTCCCCATCATTAAACAAACATGTTTTTTTCTTTTGCCTGGAGTTTTTTAGAGCTTATATTAATATCAAATATCTGTTTTTGCCTTCTGCTCTCATACATTTGTGTCTTTGTGGACCATTTAGAGAGGACTATATTTGCCCTTTCTTTTAAGAGCCCCAGATTGCTCTAATTTTTGCACTTCTTATGATTGCTCTTGTCTCCTTCCTGGTAAGGAGTCCTGTAACTATTTTTAATAGTCCTTCCCTGACCTAACACCTTTGACTTAATCAGCTTTGGAATTTTTGACAGCTCCTTTGGCTAGTTAAAAATCTTTGTCACTTGTTAGCTTAATTAAGGTTGTGAAGCATCACAGTATATGCTAATCCTAGATAATTTTAATGCTTTAACTTTGTTAACACTCATAAGTTTATATATTGAGTTCTTTAATATGGTGGAACTTTCCACATCATACAATAAAAAGGGAAATCCAGCTAGGACCCAAGGTGCACATGGTTTCCATAAAAGAATTTTGAAAAATTATGTACTGTCTTGTACACTTTAAAATTCACATCTAAACTTTTTATGTTTTATTTTTGCAGAGGATGTAATTTCTTGTAAATATTGTTATTATTTATATATATAGCAGTGAAATCTAAATATCATAATTTGACACCTACCATCATCTATATAAACATACTCGAGGAAGTTTTTTTTTTATTAGTTGGAAAATTTGCATCATTTCTTCATGTTGAGATCATGGTAGGCAGTTGATGTTCTGAGGTCTTAAGGCATATGCACTTCCCGCCATTACCTCTGAGAATGTCCTTTTGCAGCCTTTTCCCAAGGTTGACTTGCTACTTGTAACTCTTTTAAAATGTATCCAGGGAGGAGAGGTTGGCATACAACTTGATATAGTCTAGAAATATCAAAGGCCCTGAAGCTCTTCTTAATCGTGAATACCCATCAGAATCACCTAACAATTTGGCTCCTAAATCCCTATTTTTAGTCCCAGGCTTTAACTGCCCCTTGTGTAGAGAGATGTGCCCTGTAGAGTGTCCAGTCAGAAAAAAGAGAATTGGTTCTTTTTTTTAGCACTGCCTCAGAGGAAAGGGGTTCAAGAGGTCTCCAACTCTGGAAGGTGTGTGGTCCCAAGGAATCCTGGCAGAATGTGTCTGGGGCCGTAGTCACCTGTTGTCTGTAATATCTTTAAGCAGTCAAAACCCAATAGATCCAGGGCCTGAAAAGATGACCTAGTCAGTGTGTCTGGCCCTCAGGGAATTCTAGGCTTTAGCTTTCTTGATGTCAGGGCCAGGCCTCTGTGTCTGTATATGCTGAACTTCACATATGGGCTGAGGCATGGGAAAGTCAATTATGGTGGCCTGGCATTGCTTGCTGCTGGAGGGAGACTGAAGGGCTTGGGGTGATTCAGTGAATAGAGGAAGACATTTAGCTGTTGAGAGCTTGGGATCTGAGTTTGAATTCTGAAAAAAACAAATCACTTGAAGAGCTATTAAAAATACATGCTAACACATACCACATCCAGCCCATAATTTAGACTCCTTGAGTCTGGATCATATGCAGTGTATAATACAAAAGCTTCCTGTGATTCATCCTCTCCTTCCCTGGGTTACAAACCGTTGTCAGATTGCTTGTTATCTGGATTGTTTCAATTAAAAAAAATTATATTGTGACTCCAGAATAAAAATAGCATTCCATTGTCTTTAAAATATAATTTTGAACACTCGTTCAAAATTTACTCAATGGTTTATTTTACGTGCAGACATTGTTTTTAGCCCAGGTAGTAGATTCCCTCTCTTACAGACTGTATTCTAGTGGTGATGGGATGGCTGGGTGGATGTTGTTGAAGAGAGGCAACAAACAAGTAAACAAATAGAAATTATAGATACTGAATGCTTTGAAGAAGGGGAAAACAACCACAAAATTTTGACTTTGTAATATTAGAAATTTGCTATGATTTAGGTACTTTGTTGTGCACTGCTTTTGGAGATACTGTTATCAAGTATGATAATCAAAGTAAGCCAATTCCTAGTGCCTGCTCTCTAAGGGTTGCAGTATCATATTGCTATTTAGATACAAGAGTGAGGTCACAAGAGACCTAATAATGATTATAGACCTTGAACCTAACAATAGTTAAAGCAAGTGGAATACATAATAAAGAATACATGGAAAGAAGACAGGATGGGGTTGAAAAGATTCTATTTTTATTCTGTTATGGACAGCAGAGACTATCTTTAGCTCAGTTTATGAAAATAAACTGGATACCACCATATTCATTCATGATATAGTTTTGTGCTATTTTTTCATCTGTATTTGTTTTAGCATTAATCAAGTGACCATTATGCACTAGACACTATAAAAATATACATACAATAAAATTTATAGTAGATTCTCAAGTAGCACAATACATGGTATTAAAACTTGAAAAGCTGACTACCACTGTTGGTATTTTAGTTTTTTTTTCCAGGAAAAGTTAAATTTATTTATTATTTTTACTATTTTTTATCATGACAAGTATACTCTTTAATTTCTATCAACTACTTCACCAATCACCCCACCCACCTTTCTTCTGATAACCATCAGCTTGTTTTCCATAGTTAACAGTCTGTTTCTTCGTTTTCCTCTCTCTCTCTCTCTCTCTCTCTCTCTTTTTTCCTTGTTTTTGTTTCCTAAATTCCACATATGAGTGAGAACACATGGTATTTATTTTTCTCTGACTTAGTTTGCTTAGCATTATACTCTCTAGCTCCATCTGCATTGTCGCAGATGGCAAGATTTCCTTCCTTTTTATGGCAGAGTAATATTCCATTAGGTAGATGGATAGATAGATCGATCTACTTATCTCCCTATAGATAGATAGATATATCTCACATCTCCTTTATTCATGAATTGATGCACACTTGGGCTTCTTCCATAATTTGGCTATTATAAATAATGCCGCAGTAAACATAAGGGTGCACATATCCCTTTGAATTTGTGTTTTTGTATTTTTTTGGGTCAATAGCCAGTAGTGTGATTACTGGATCACATGTTAATTCGATGTTTAATTTTTTGAGGAACCTCCATACTGTCTTCCAGAGTTGCTGCACCAATTTGCATTCCCACCAGCAGTGCAAGAGGGTTCCCCTTTCTCCACATCCTCACCAACACCTGTAGTTTCTCACGAACACCTGTAGTGATGTTGATTTTAGCCATTCTGACAAGTGTGAGGTGATAGATCATTGTAATTTTGATTTGCATTTCCCTGAACATTGATGTTGAGCATCTTTTCATGTGACTGTCGGCTATCTGTATGTCTTTGGAGAAATGTCTGTTCATGTATACTTTTTTAGTTTTGTGCTATTTTTAAGCAAAAATACACTTAACATAATCTTAAGAGTAGCTTCTTAGGTGGTAAATTGACTGGGATTAATGAGATATTGGTATGGGTTAAACAAAGATAAGTCATACAAGATTTCTGCTCTCAGTGAGTTTATAATCTGACAAATGATATTTAATCTGTATTCAAACTTTTTTGGTGAAAGAATATCTGTATGGCTTAAAGAAAACATAAATAAAATGCAATGAGAATTCAAAGATGGGGGAGCTCATTTCCAGTAGAAAGGGCCAAGGAAAGCACCACATAGTGGGAGAAACAAAGGAAGACTTTCAAAGAAAGGGTCATATCACTAGGTAGAGTATGCAGTGAAGGATGTCCCGGTAGAAAATGTAGAGTCAAAGTAAGTATGCACTTGGGAAGGTATTAGTCTAAGAAACACAGACTACAATTACTAGAACTCAAGAAGAATAATATGAACATCTGTGAGGAAGGTTAGTGATGCTATAGGAGACCTTAGGAATATCCCCCAAGTGGAGACTGAGACTATATTTTTTTCTCTTATGGGCTACAGATAGGATTTTTAAAACTATGATTATTGTCTGTTTAAGCAAGGTGTGCTAAGATAATTGTGCCTCTTTTGGAAGATAAGCTGCAATCTGCAAACAGCAGAACAAGTGTCATGTGTAAAGTCTTTATTGAAAGCACATTTAGAAATGGCATTTCTAAAAGAGATGGTCAGAGACCTGAGATACGAGTTGTGACTGGATGTCATATGGGACTACTTTGTTTGCCATCACGGAAGCAAAATGAAGGATGGAAATGCTTTCTCTTGCACCCTGCCAGGCTCACATAGGCTGAGTTATACAGCAAGGGCAGTACTTACTCATTCTCTGATTCCTGAGAACAGCTCCACCTCTGCAACCAAGTTTATACATGTACAGAACCCTAACATGAGACAGCAGGTAGGAAGAGTGCAGAGGAAATCTGGGTGTTACTGGGTACCACATAAAGGAAAGAGTAAGTGGAGAATGGAAACCACTCAGTTTCTTGGTATCTTGTAATTATGACTTTAGTGTAACAAATAACTGAAATACAGTGTGGTCATGGCAGTCTCTAAAATATTTGTGATCAAACTTTGGTGAACTTAAAAAGTTTTTTTTTTAATGTTTATTTACTTTTGAGAGAGAGAGAGAAGGAGAGAGAGAGAGAGAGAGAGAGAGAGAGAGAGAGAGAGAGAGAAAGCATGAGCAGGGGAGGGGAGGAGGGAGAGGGAGACAATCTGAAGCAGGCTCCAGGCTCTGAGCTGTCAGCATAGAGCCTGACACAGGGCTCAAACTCATGAGCCGCGAGATCATGACCTGAGCCAGAGTCTAACACTCAACCTACTGAGCCACTCAGGTGCCCCAAACTTTGGTGAACTTAAATGCTAGACTAAGGAGTTTTAGCCTTGGCACCCTTTGTTCATGCTGTTTTAATTACAATGCACAACCCTAAGTCTATGTATTAAGAAAATGTGTTTGATATTTATGTGAAACATGGGCTTGGAGGAGAAGAAACAGGGGTCTATGCCCATGTAATTGGTAGTATTTTCCACTTACAAAGAGGCAATATTTTCCCTTAGACAGTTTTCTAATGTACCCTAGAACTTTTAAAGATAATTTGTTTTTTATAAGATTTTTTTTTCACATATAAGAAGATCCTGGGTCGATGTAAACATATTTTCTGGCAAAGCTATCATTCGTTAAATAGGTGTATTTTCTTTTTTTAGTCTAAGAATTTCAGCCTTATATACTGTGACTGGAATATATAATTCATGCATATATTAAAGGGAATTACAGTTTAGGATGGATTTATAATGATATTGCCATCAAATTTTATGGATCAATGGAGATTATTAGACTTTCTGGAACCATGCTGTTCTTCTAAAGGCCTTAGGTATAGAATGAATATATTACTTCTTTTTGCTAACTACAAGAGTCTAGATAGTGGATGAAAGACAGTGCAAGCTTTCATGTTATGTTACTTAGTATGGAAAGGAATCTTAGAAATTTTCCTTATTCCTAAATGTGTTTATCTCTTAATGAGAGAATTAGAACGTGGTATTTCAACAGCCCTGGAAAATCAGTTTATCTGTCACCATTCAGCTGAGACACACACCGAATAAAATACTAAAATACTAAAGTGGTTCTTATTGAAGTTTATAATGAGAATTACGGGGGAGTTTAAAAAGAAATTTGTGAGCATGATTCAGCACGATTCTTAAATTCTGATTCTTAGTCCTGGTGTGGCCTTGGACACTGTGCTTTTTAAATAGGTCAGATTTGAAAACCACAGCTGTATTTGATTATGGGGTAGTATGCAATGGAAATAGAAATATAACAGGAAATAGAAGATAGGAACTTCTCCTTTATTTGGCTTTCTGGTTTGGTCAAAGGAACATTTTCAAAAGTAAGTGATACTTTCAAAGCTAGTGAATGATGAATGAAAATTAAGCAAAAAAAAAAATACATTAGAAGAATGAATCAAGTATTTTTTAAATTGTAATAAAATGACATATTTGCCATTTTAACCATGTTTCAGTGTGCAGTTTGGAGGTGTTAAATACGTTCACATTGTTGTTCAGCCATCACCACTATCCATCCCCAAAGGTTTCCTTTTTCAAGACTGAAAGTCTGTATCCTTAAACAGTAACTCTCCATTCCTTCCTTATATCCTTCCCATATTCTGGCAATCACCATTCTATTTCACTGAATTTGCTCTAGGTCCCTTATATAAGTGTAATCATACAATATTTGTCCTTTTGGGTCTGGATTATTTCACTTAGCATATTGCCTGCACATTTTAACCATGTGTAAGTACTTCACTCATTTTTAAGGCCCCGAGTGATATTTAATTGTATCTGTACGCCACTTTCTGTTTATGTAATGAGACATTTGGGTTGTTTCTGGCTTTTGACTATTATAAACAATGCTGACATCAGCACTGGCATACGAATATCTGTAGGAGTCCCCTGCTTTCAATTTTTTTGAGTATATACTGAGAAGTGGAATGCTGGATCATGTGGTAATTATATATGTGATTTTTTTAAAGAAACTTCTATACTATTTTCCATATCAGTTGCATCACTTTGTATTCCTGCCAGTGACGCATAAGGCGAAGTAAATATTCTTACCTCTCCAGTAGCACATCAACTTTTTAGTAGAAACTACCTTCTGATCCTGTCATATATTTTCCCCCTAAAGCCCTGGTACAGTGTTTACTATACACTAAATAACGTCACCAAATCTAAAGACTAGTAGTTATTTGCTTACTTTCACTCAGCTGCAGAATGTTTAAGGGGTTGTCAACCCAAGTGTAATAATTTAGTCTGGGGCCACTGACTGGGAATCAAATATGGTTCTGGAACAAATAGAAATGAATTTAATTTATCAATGTTAAATTGGAACATTTCTATCACCAACACATTTGTAGCAGCAAAGCATTTTTTTTTGTTAATATTGACTGTTTCTCCTGATAATTTTTGAACATTACCTATAAATCATTAAATATTATCTGTGTGTTTTATATGCAATCACCAATAACCTTGAGAATGTAATGTTTAGACAGCTATAAATTTGAAATGTTTTCAATTATGACAAGCTGAAGAGGTATTTATGGCTGTGTGGGGGCAGGTATTATTATACTTTCCTCCTTTCCTTTTTCTATTGGCTACCAGGAGGCTGAGGCAAACTGAACATTCAAACTCAATAACTGTTTCTTAATTTTGGCAACCTGATTACATGCCTATTAATCATTTTTGGAGGCATATAGCATATATAAAAGAATGACTCAGTAAACCAGTGAATAAATATAAACAAACTGAATCATAGAGACCTTTCTTTCTAAAATCTATATTTTTACTTGGTTGCCAACTTTGCTCTTGTTTTCTTAATGTTTATTTATTTTTGAGAGAGAGAGACAGTGCAAGTAGGGGGAGGGTCAGAGACAGAGGGAGACAGAATCTGAGGCAGGTTCCAGGTTCTGAGCTGTCAGCACAGAGCCCAACATGGGGCTCAGACTCACACACGTGAGATCATGACCTGAGCCAAAGTCGGACCTACACAGATGCCCCTATATTTTCACTTGGTTGCCGATGTTGGATTAAACTGGAACCCACTTACACTATTGGTGGGAGTGCAAACAGGTGCAACCACAGTGGAAAGAGTGTGGAGATTCCTCAAAAAGTTAAAAATAGAACTACCCTATGACCCAGCAATTTCCCTATTAGGTATTTAACTAAAGGATGCAAAAATACTGATTTGAAGGGGCACATGCACCTCGATGTTTATAGCAGCATTATTAACAATAGCCAAACTATGGAAAGAGCTCAAATGTCCAATGACTGATGAATGGATAAGAAGATGTGGTGTATATGCACAATGGAATATTACTCGGCCATCAAAAAGAATGAAATCTTGCCATTTGCCATGACATGGGCAGAGCTGGAGTATATTATGCTAACCAAAATATGTCACTCATAGAAAGACAAATACCATATGATTTCACTCATATGTGGAATTTAGGAAACAAAACAGTCAAACATAGAGGAAGGGGAAAAAAAGAGGGAAGCAAAACCTTAGAGATTCTTAACTATAGAGAACAAGCTGAGGGTTGATGGAGGGATGTGGGTGGGGGGATGGGCTAAATGGATGATTAGTACTAAGGAAGGCATTTACAATGAACACTGGCTGTTGTATGTAAGTTATGAATCACTAAATTTAGACTTGAAACCAATTATGTTATATATGTTAACTAACTAAAATTTGAAAGTTTGAAATTAAAACAAAAAGAAAACTGGAACATATAGGACTAAAGGAAGAACCAAGACTTCAGAACAAACCTCACATATCTTGTTTTGGGGTTTGGATTAGATTTTGTATTCTTTCAAGATATATACTCCTGAGAAGTGTTACTAGTTTATGCTCTTTAAAAATGATATTTATGACTGAAATGTTAGGTCCTTGAATGAAGCATTATCCTTTCTAAATAAATTCATGAATAAGTAAAATGATATATAAAATGCATCTAATAGCGAATATTGTAAAATAAACATGATTTTTGGATTTGGCTTACAAAATGAGATTTAAATTGTCACTATATAAGCTTGTACTAGGTGGGAAAAACTAAATAGGATATAAAATGTTTCTTTATGATTAGTCGTTTCTGCTTTTGATTAAACAAATGAATTAGAGGAAATTTATACATTAGATTGTAATATATCTTACTTGTAAATAATGATGATGAAGCACATATCAATCACTGAATCCAGTCATCTTTATGGGATTTATCACAACTCACGTAATTTATACTGCCTTCAAAATTGGCTCATAAATCTTGATTTTTTTCTAGCATCTACTATATATATAAGGATTTCTGTCCATTGTCAGTTTTAGGGAGTATATTCCTCCCTGAGGATTGTGATAATTACTTGGAAAATATTTAGGGCCTTCCTTGGAAGCATTATTCAGAAAGGTTTGGGGTCTTTGGGACCTGAAAGACTTGAGTGTAATTCTATCTCTGCCTTTCATTTACAGGCTGTGAGATAGTGATTAAGTTACAACTTTTCTTGAGCTTCATTTCTCATTTGTAAACTAATGTTATAATATGTATTTCACAAGGTTATGACAAGGATTCAGTGACTTAATATGTAAGGCCCTTGTTCAAGATAAGCACTTAATACATAGTAATTACTATGGTTAATAAAGATAAAATAATAAATTGCTTGCATTTAATATTTAATAGTGTTTAATGGTATTTCAAATGGAAATGTATCATAGTAAACATTGGAAAATATGAAAAGCAACTTTAACTTTTTTATATAAAAATCACATATCATTAGGGGTGCCTGAGTGGCTCAGTAGGTTAAGCATTGGACTTCAGCTCAGGTCATGATCTCGCAGTTTGTGAGTTTGAGCCCATGTTGGGCTCTGTGCTGACAGTTCAGAGCCTGAAGCCTGCTTCAGATTCTGTGTCTTCCTCTCTCGCTATCACTCTCCTGCTTGCATTCTGTCTCTCTCAAAAATAGATAAAAACATTAAAAATACAATATAAAAAATCACATATCGTTGAAAGTACAATCATGTTTGCCAAAACTCTGTAAATATCACAAGAGTCCAAGAGATCTGTTATTAAATGAAACTAAAGGGCTCACTCTAACAATGGATTTTGATCAAGTGAGTAAGTCCATTAAGTAAATGAAATGCCTCACTGTACAGTAATGAAAAAAAATTGGTCAAAGGGAAATCTGTTTTGCTGCATAGAAATACATTAATACTCGACAGCATAGTTGTTTTGCATAACGTGTGTAGTAATACCCCTAAACTATCAAACATGTTTAGCACCACATACTAAAGATACAGAATTGGGTGACCATTCCCATTACTAGACAAGAAAAATAAAGTCAATGAATGAGAAGTAGCACTGGGAAGAACAAAAGCACAAAACTGGAATCTTCACTTGTATGCTATATATAGGAATTATTTTTTGAAAATTTATTCAGTAATAGAGGGGTCCAATTTTTAAAATTGAATACACAAATATTCAAGGGAGAATTTTATTGAAACGAAAACAATATTGATAAAGAATACAAAATACATTTATAATTAGGCTTTTACCATAAAATTAGGTGACAGTGATATTTAGATTTTAATTCTGTAATCCTTTATTATAGAATTTCTTTAAGCCTAGTTTGTTTTTACCCAAAACACTAAATATTTAAAATTTATTATTCTGAAAGCAAATATTTGTTATATCTGGGAATAATGTAATTTTTTATATATTCTGCTGGCTCTGTATCTTTTAATAAAGTAAATTGGCATTGTTGTTGTTTTTAAATAACATTAGGGTGCCTGGGTGGCTCAGTCAGTTAAGTATCTGGCTCTTGATTTTGGCTTAGGTCATGATCTCACGGTCCTAAGATTGAGTCCTGTATCTGGCTGTGTGCTGACAGTGTGGAGGCATCTTGGGATTCTTTCTCCCTCTCTCTGCTCCTACCCTGGGCTCGCTTGCTCTCTCTCTCTCTCTCGCTCTCTGTCTCAAAATAAATAAACTTAATAAAAAATAACATTAGCTTTGATTAAATTGTCTTTAGCACAGATGAATTAGACAGAGATAACCCCAATCTGATGATGTATTCTCTGCTCACATTCTAACATTCACTCTAACATTCACCAGTTTTTAATTATATATCTAAGTCACTGTTAACATTTACAGTTTCTTTCCCTAATTATTAATCTAAGGACTTTCAATTTTGTTTAGAAATATATTATATATTAAAGATCACTTTTTTAGATATTAAAGCTTTAATAACAAACTAATACTTTATATACATGTGGCCTTTACAGTTTATGAAGTTTCTTCATGTATAATCGCATTTACTCCTCACAGCCATCCTGTGATGTGTCAGGGGATTACTTTCACAGTCTTATAGGTGATGAAATTGAAACTCCATGAGGATAAATTACTTGCTCAAGGTTGCATTGCCAGTAATTATCAAAATTGAGACTTGGACGCACTATTAAAACTGGTTTGTGTGTAGCAGAGTTTAAGAAATCAGATGCCTGCAGTGAACCAGGATGAAATAAATGGGTGAAACTGACTAAGCACAAGAGACTGGGGAGTGATGTAGTTAAATGGGAAACATATGCCCAGTCTGAAGGGAGTAACAGCTTGTTGGATGTTAACTTTGGTTGCCTTGAACAACTCTGGGTGTGGGGCTGCCAGACTTCTTTTTTTTTTAAATTTTTTAAAATGTTTATTTATTTTTGTGAGAGAGATAGAGTGAGAGAGTGAGCACTAGCAGGGGAGGGTCAGAGAGAGAGGGAGACACAGAAGCTGTCAGCACAGAGCCCTATGTGGGGTTCGAACTCACCAACTGAGCTGAAGTTGGATGCTCAACTGACTGAGGCACCCAGGCACCCCAACCAGACTTCAAATTTAAGAGAAGCTCACAATCCAAATATAGTGTGAAATGCTTTGTTTTAAATATCGGCAACTAATTCCGAAGGAAAAAAAAAGAAAAAAATGGTGAAAGCAAGACAAATCTGAAGGCTGATCTTCCTGTCAACTTATAGCATGTGGCATATCCTTCATTCTTAAGGGGAGCATGTGTGGGGGAACCCATTATTTATGTGGCTAGTGTGAGATGGTAGAGATATCACCTTAATTCCATTCTCAAGTACTGACCCAGCATTTATGACTAAAGAGGTATTAAGTGAGAATCTTGATTTCTTTGGTAGACTGTTTATTCTTTCATTTGCATTCTTTTGTTTATACAACCCAAATATACTGCATGCCAACCATGTACCTGCCACTGTGATGGAGAGAAGAATATTATATAGTATTTACCTTCAAATTTCAGCCAAAATATTCTAGCAGTGAATATGTTTCTATAAACAGGAGATATTGGAAGGAAAATGGAAAGCTTCATTGTGAAGGCAGAGTTTGGAAGTAGATTTCCTACATAAAACCATATTCTCTTTTACACAGGAATTAAAGGGTGCTATATCGGTATGCACCTACACATGTGTGAATAAACAAAAATTTACTCTAAACATATGGTTCCCATATAATTCCCCTTCATGTAGGCAACCATAAAATTAAAATGTTGCCTTATTAAAAAAATAATTTCTTGTATAGTGCCATCTTATTCCTGGGCAGATAGAATAATACTATATTGAACATTTAATAATTACAACTAGGATTTTCAGAATCTGTATTTTCTAACCATGCTTTTAATATTTTCTTTTTTGATGCCACATGGCTTTCACATGTATACTTTTAAGATTAGCTTTTTAAGAATTATGAAGTGCAGAATTAAAAATTAAGATTGTATATGTTAATTCTTACATGTTTGTAGAAGTAACATAGACACATGTATAGATTCAGAGTGAGAGAGAAGGGAGGGAGGGAAAGATGAATTGCACTGAGTCCAATAATGGAAACCTGTGATTCTATTTCTCTGTTACCCTTCTGTCAGAGAGTTCAGAGCCTAATTTGATATACAGTCTTAGTAACTAGATTATAGTTTTCTTCCTTTCAGTCCTGATTTTCTAAACACACACACACACACACACACACACACACACACACATATATTGCCTTTATATACCTTTCCATTATGTGCATATGCATACCAGACATAGAAAATCTTTGTTCTTCATAGTTTCTCATTGCTCTGATTGTTTGAGTCTTATTTTTAATACCTTGAGAAATCATGTATATCTTTTTTCAAGTTACATTTTATTTTAAAGAAGCTAGAGGGATAGAGGGAAATAACAGCAGAGAAAAGAAATATGCCATTCCCTAACACATCCACACACACACAGAGATGGTTGGGTATAAACTGGTCTGGTTTCTCTCTCTCTGTCTTTTTTAATGTTTATTTATTTTGAGAGAGAGACAGAGAAAATCCCAAGCAGGCTCCCTGCTGTGAGTGCAGAGCCTGAAACAGGCCTATTAAATGTTTGAATTAGTGGCTTCTTCCTACTTTAGTTTAAAATTTCATTCAAAGCCTTAATTTTTACCTATGCCACACATGTCTATGGAAAAGCAAACAAATCATACGTTTATAACTCAATGAAATTTCATAGCACAACCAGGTAATCCATCACCCAAATCAAGAAGCAGTGTACTACCAGCACCTCAGAAGTCCTTCGAATACCTATCCCAGTCACTAGCCCTTTCTTCCTAAAAAATAATCAGTATCCTGAATTCCAACATCGTATGTTTTGCCTTTGTAGCTTTATATAAACAAAATTACATTGAACTCTTACTTCTGGCTTACTTTATTTACATTTTCATCCATGTTGATGCAGGTAATGAATCCAGAAACATTTACATATATAAAGATATCTGATTTATGGAAAAGAAGACACTGAAGAATAGTAGAAAAATCGTAAATTTTCTTCAGTAAATAGTGCCATAGCAATTGAATATTCATATGGGAAAAATATATTTTGACTCCTTATACCAGACACAGATCAATTCCGGATAGATTATAGACTTAAATACAAATACAGTGTTTTGGAGTGCCTGGGTGGCTCAGTCATTTGAACATCTAACTCTTGATTTCTGCTCAGCTCATGATCCCCAGGTTGTGGGATTGAGCCCTGAGCTGGGCTTTGTGCAGAACCTGCTTAAGATTTTCTCTTTCTTCCTCAGCCCCTTCATTCCACTTGTGCATGCACTCTTTCTCTCAATAAATGAATGAATGAAGAAATAAATACAAATATTTTAAAACACATTTTGATATCCCTGAAATTAGGACATTCTCTATGGCCAAGGGTGTTTCAAAATTGCCAGCTTTTAGGCTGGAATTGTGCATTCATAACACTGCCTATACATGCACCAACTTTTTATAGGTATTCATATTAACATCACTTCAACTGAGTTACATGTGTTAGTGGTATTTTACAAATGTTGAGTTTAATTATCTTTTAAAATATCTTCAGAAATATTACACTATGATTGAATATTGAAATGAAGCTATTGTGCACACAGAAAGAACACAGCTGAGTGTACATTTAATATCAATGAAGCCAGTGCCCATCATTGGAGGAATAACTACGAGTTTATATTTTCTTGCAAAGTGACAATAAAGTGCTTTACATGGACCAAGAAGGGAAAATACCCTGAAGTAGATGGTCTATTACATTTTGTTACTGAGATTTATGCAAAGGATCGCCCATCATGCGCAGAAAGTTGGAACTGAAGGAAAAAGAAATTGCCAAATCTCTCAGAATGGATAAAAGGAATTTCAAAGCAGACAGTCAATTATGACTGATATATGTATTGCACAAGTTGTTGAATTTACTTTAACAAACTTCCTACTGGCTTTGAACAGAAACTACTTAACTTCCAGCAAGTTAGAATTCCGTTACAAAATGAAAATATAAGTGGCGAAAATAGGGGAAACATCACCAAAACTCACAGAATTGGTGTTAGCCACTTGGAAGAAAATCCTACAGACAAAAATGGAGCACTCTTTTAAGAAATGCTACATCATTGCTTTTGATGGATTGGGACATTGTTTGGAAAAGTAGAAATACTTACAACTCTGGGTCAAAAAGAGATTCAGAACACTTGGACTCTAAAAGTGAGAAATTTTGAGAATACTTTAATAAATTTATGTCGTTTCTATTTTAATTGCTTACATATGAACAGACTGATACATTATAAAATTAAGTATAAATAATAGTTTTCAATAAATATAAAAAGAAATTCTGAGTGATAAGAAAGAATTATCACAGTTCATTGACCATTATTTTTCATTCTTGTACTGTACATAATATAAATGGTACATTTACAATGGATAGCATCTTGAGTTGATGAGATATAGTGTCAAGAATACAACGTATATAGGGGCACCTGAGTGGCTCAGTCAGTTAAGTGTCTGACTCTTGGTTTCAGCTCAGGTCATGATCTTACTGTTCAAGAATTCGAACCCCATATCAGACTCTGCACTGACAGTGCAGAACCTGTTTGGGATTCCCTTTCTTTCCCTCTGTCTCTGCCCTTCCCCTCTGGTATTCTCTCTTTCTCTCTCTCAAAATAAACTTTTAAAATGTTTTAAAAAATTAAGAAATACATATAAATGTAGTTTTGGGTAAACATCACCCTGTTATAAGACTCCATTATTATCTATCCATACACTGTACTTAAGTTTTTTGCATTCCTATTGTGTTAAAGTTTCCATAATCAAAGATCTCCTTTTTCCTTTTCTATCAAACTTTACTATGTGTACTTATTTGTATAGATTTCTCAAACTGTAGTGAAAGGTAGTGATTAATTTTGATTTATTTCTTTCTTATGTTCTTAATCTGTCCATATATGATCCTTGCCAAATCTTGTATGTATGTGCGCTCTTATAGACAATGTATCGTTAGTGTTAATAATACTCTCAAAGGGAACTGTTTTCTAAGAAATATTAAGAACCCTATGTCTTTTGATTTTTTTTTATCTGTACTAAATGCTCCAATCAAAAGACCCATGTATATATAGCCTACAAGAGATTCAATTTAGACCTAAAGTCACCTGCAGATTGAAAGCAGAGGGGGTGGAGACACTTAACATGCAAATGGATGTCAAAAGAAAGCCAGAGTAGCAATACTTATATTATACAACTAGACTTTAAAACAGAGACTGTAAAAAAGAGACAAAGAAAGGCATTATATAATCATAAAAGGGACAATTCAGCAAGAAAATACAAAAATTGTAAATATTTATCCAACCAACATGGGAGCACCCAAATATATAAAACAATTAACAAACATAAAGGAACTAATTGATAATAACATAATAGTAGGCGACCTTAACACCCTACTTACATCAATAGATAAATCATCTAAACAGAAAATAAACAAGAAAACAATGACACACTTGACCAGATGGACTTAATAGATATATTCAGAACATTCCATTCTTCTTCCTCTTTTTTTATTTATTTATTTATTTATTTTTTCAACGATTATTTATTTTTGACAGAGAGAGACAGAGCATGAACGGGGGAGGGGCAGAGAGAGAGGGAGACACAGAATCAGAAACAGGCTCCAGGCTCTGAGCCATCAGCCCAGAGCCTGACGCGGGGCTCGAACCCACGGACCGCGAGATCGTGACCTGGCTGAAGTCGGACGCTTAACCGACTGCGCCACCCAGGCGCCCCAACATTCCATTCTTAAACACATTCTTTTCAAGTGCATACGGAACGTTCTCCAGAATAGATCACATATTAGGTCAAAAAACAGGCTTCAACAAATACAAAAAGATGAAATCATACCATGCACCTTTTCTTACCACAACACTATGAAATTAGAAGTCACCACTAAAAGAAATCTGGAAAGGCCATAAGTACATGAAGTTTAAACAACATGCTACTAAACAAGGAATGAGTCAACCAGGAGATCAAAGAAGAAATAAGAAAATACATGAAAATAAATGAAAGTGGAAATGCAACAGTCCAAAACCTTTGGAATGCAGGAAAAGTGGTTAAAACAGGGAAGTATGTAGCAATACAGGCCTACCACAACAAGCAAAAAAAAAAATCTCAAACAACCTAACCTTACACTTTATGGAATGAGAAAAAGAACAACAAATAAAACCTAAAGCCAGCAGAGAAAAGGAAATAATAAAGATTAGAGCAGAAATAAATGATATAGAAAACCAACAAAACAAAACAATAGAACAGATCAATGAAACCAGGAGCTGGTTCTTTGAAATAATTAATAAAATTGATAAACCTCGAGGTGCCTGGGTGGCTCAGTTGGTTACGCATCTGACTTCAGCATAGGTCTCACCGTTTCCAAGTTCAAGCCCCGTGTTGGACTCTGTGCTGACAGCTCAGAGCCTGAAGCTTGCTTCAGATTCTGTGTCGCCCTCTCTTTCTCTGCCCCTCCCCCACTCACGCTCTCTCTCTCTCTCTCTCTCTCTCTCTCTCTCAAAAATAAACACTGAAAAAAATTGATAAACCTCTAACCAGACATAGAGAAGAAAAAAGACCCAATAAATAAAATAACAAAGGAGAGGGGAGAAATAACAATCAACACCACAGAAATAGAAACAATTATAGGAGAATATTGTGAAAAACTATATACCAACAAACTGGACAACCTGAAAGAAAATGGATAAATTCCTACAAACATATGAACTACCAAAACTGAAAAAGGAAGAAATAGAGAATTTGAATAGACCAATAGCCAGCAAAGAAATTGAATCAGTACTCAAAAAACTCCCAATAAACAAAAGTCTGGGGCCAGATGGCTTCACAAGCAAATTCTGCCAAACATTTGAAGAAGAGTTAATACCTACTCTTCCCAAATTATTATGAAAATATAAAAGGAAGGAAAACTCCCAAATTCATTCTATGAGATCAGCATTACCCTGATATCAAAACTGGGTAAAAGTTCCACTAAAAAAAGAGAACTACAGGTCAATATCCCAGACAAACATGGATGTAAAAATTCTCAATAAAATGCTAGCAAACTGAATCCAATAATACCTTTAAAAAGTCATTCACCATGACCATGAGGGATTTATTCCTGGGTTGCAAAGGTGGGTCAGTATTCACAAATCAATCAGTATGATATGTCACATTAGTAAAAGAAGAATAAAAAACATATGAACCTTTTGATAGAGGCAGAAAAGGCATTTGACAATATCCTTTCATGATAAAAAGTCTCAATCAGTTGGGTTTAGAAGGAACATACCTTAACGTAATGAAGACCATATATGAAAAACCCACAGCTGATATCATTCTAAATGGGGAAAAACTGAGAACTTTTCCGGTACTGTCAGGACCAAGATACGGATGTCCACTCTCACCATTGTTATTTAACATAGTACTAGAAGTCCTAGTCATAGTAATCAGACAACAAAAAGAAACAAATGTCATTGGCAAGGAAGAAGTAAAACTTTCACTCTTCGCAGATTACATGATACTCTGTATAGAAAACCCAAAAGACTCCAGCAAACAACTGTTAGAACTGATGCATGAATTTAGCAAAATCACAGGATACAAAATCAATGTACAGGAATCTGTTGCATTTCTATATACCAGTAATGAATCCTCAGAAAGAGAAATTAAGGATCAATCCCACTTACAATTGCACCAAAATCAATAAGATAGCTAAGAATAAACTGAACCAAAGAGGCAAAAGACCTGTACTCTGAGAACTATAAAACACTGATGAAAGAAATTGAAGATGACACAGAGAAATGTAAAGACATTCATGTTCATGGGTTGGAAGAAAAAAATATTAAAATATCTCTACTACCCATAGGAATATACACATTTAATGCACTCCCTATCAAAACACCAACAGCACTTTTCACAGAGCTAGAACAAACTATCCTAATTTTGTATGGGACCATAAAGGATCTGAGATAGTCAATGCAACCTTGGAAAAGAAAAGCACAACTGTCACCATTCTGGACTTCAACTTATATTACAAAGCTGTAGTGATCAAAACAGTATGGTACTGGCACAAAAATACACAGATCAATAGAACAGAATAGAAAACCCAGAAACCCACAACTATATGGTCAATTAATCTTCAACAAAGCAGGAAAGAATATCCAATGAGAAAAAACACTGTCTTTTTAACAAATAGTGTTGGGAAAACTGGACAGCAAAGTGCAAAAGTATGAAACTGGATCACTTTCTTACACTATCCACAAAAATAAATTTAGAATAGATTAAAGACCTAAATGCGAGATCCAAAACCATAAAAATCCTAGAGGAGAACAGAGGCAATAAACTCTCTGACATAGGCCTTAGCAATTTCTTCCTAGATATGTCTCCTGAAGCAAGGGAAGCAAAAGCAAAATTGAATTATTGAGATTTCATTAAGATAAAACCTTCTGATGGGGTGCCTGGGTGGCTCAGTCGGTTAAGTGTCCGACTTCAGCTCAGGTCACCATCTCGCGGTCCGTCGGTTCGAGCCCCGCGTCGGGCGTTGTGCTGACGGCTCAGAGCCTGGAGCCTGCTTCCGATTCTGTGTCTCCCTCTCTCTCTGCCCCTCCCCCATTCATGCTCTGTCTCTCTCTGTCTCAAAAATAAATAAACGTTAAAAAAAATAAATAAAACCTTCTGCATAGTGAAGGAAACAACAAAACTACAAGGCAACCTATGCAATGGGAGCAGATATTTGCAAATGACCTATCTGACAAAGGGTTAGTATCCAAAACATAAAAATAACTTATAAAACTCAACACCCCAAAAATGAATCATCCAATTGAAAATAGAAGACACCAAGAAACATTTTTGCAAAGTAGACATATGGATGGCCAACAGACACATGAAAAGTTGCTTGATATCACTGGTTATCAGGGAAATACAAATTAAAACTACAGTGAAATATCACCTCAGATCTGTCAAAATGGCTAAAATCAACAACACAGGAAACAACAGATATGGTGAATATGTGGAAAAAGGGGAACCCTCTTGCACTGTTGGTGGGAATGTCAACTGGTACAGCACTCTGGAAAACAGTATGGAGTTTCCTCAAAAAAGTTAAAAAGAAGACTACCCTATGATCCAGCAATTACACTACTAGGAATTTACTCAAAGAATACAAAAACACTAACACCAAAGGATATATGCACCCTTTATGTTACAATAGCATTATCTACAATAGCCAAATTATGGAAATAGCCCAAGTGTCCATCAACTGGTGAATGAATAAAGAAGAGATGATATATGTACACACACACACACACACACACACACACACACACACACGCATGCACATGCACGCACACACAATGGAATATTACCCAGCCATAAAAAAAGAATAAAATATTGCCATTTACAATAATATGGATGAAGCTAAAGAGTATGATCCAAAGGGAAATAAGGCAGTCAGAGAAAGACAAATACCATATGACCTCACTCATATGTGGAGTTTAAGAAACAAAACAAGAAGCAAAGGTGAAAAAAAAAGAGAAAGGGAGTTAAAGCAAGAAACAGACTCTTAACTATAGAGAACAAATTGATGGTTACCAGAAGGGAGGTGGGTGGGAGGACGCAGGAAATAGGGGATGGGGGTTAAGGAGTGCATTTGCTGTGGTGAGCACCGGGTGTTATATGGAAATGTTGAATCATTTATATTGTCACCAAAAAAATATTACACTCTATGTTAACTAACCAGAATTTAAATAAAAACTTAAAAAAATTAAAATATTATAACCATTGTTTAGCAATATATGTAAACAAATAATATCTTTAACTGAAAGCCTTTGATTTGTGTATTTAAATTTAAATTTTGAAGCTGATCTACTCTTAAGGTCTTGGGTGTAGATGTGACAATATAAAAAGAAATAACTGGGAGAGAAAGATAAGGGATAAAAGAATGGCTAGGAGATTCTTTCCATCTTTTTGTTTAGGTGGTTTTATTTTAGTGAGGATACACTTTACGGTTTTAAAAGTTACACATTTCTTTTTCAGGAGGGCTTAGGTAAATACCTTAAGGTCTTTGATCCAGTAATTTCATACAGATGACATTTTTTGTATTGATATGATGTAAAAGTAATAATCATTCTTTCATCCAAATAACTTTCTTTGCAATATAATTTGTTTTGGAACAAGTGTCATTAGTACTTGAAATCAAGAGTATATATTATCATTAAGTTGGATGCTATTGTATTCATTTTATCTTCTTTAACATAGAAGCAAAGTGAAAGAGGAACTTGTTTTCTTCATTTTCCAATATGAACATAGTATATATTCCTAAATTTTGTTTTCAATTTAAGTGGAAATCTAGTTCATATTCTTTACTTTGTATTTGAAGCATAGGTAAAGAGCAAAAGGCAGACTCATTAAAGGGAAAGGGGAACAGCAGGCTCAGTTTTGTTTCCCAGATACCAGCTTAATGGTTGTCACAGGGTAAGTCTGCTGGTTATCCTCTGTTTGCCTCTCAGATCCATTTTCCTGCTGTCTGCATGTTCTGTACCCTAAAAGAATAATCTTAAGGAACTGCATCATGCAGACTCACTAGCCTTCTCACTCTGCAGGGTTCAGCCAATAGAAGGGTCAGGAAAGAATTCAGTGAGTGGGAAGAGACAGCTCAGGATATTTATCACTAAGCCTTATGGGACTGTATTTGACAGATGGAAGCAAACTCATCTACCTGTGGCCAGATCTCTTATCATGTGGCTCCTTTACAACAGCTCTCACTCTTGCTGGGTTCCAGTAACACAGCCCCCTCTTCTTGCTCCTGTTAAAACCCATGGGCTTCCTATTGTCATTAGTCCTTGTGTGCTTCACTGTTGGTTCCCCTAATCCTACTCTCACCTCTCTTTAATGAGTCCTCTGTGTACTTCTGGGGCTTTGCTTGAAACAGTTTATCTTCTCTGAGACAGAATTTTGAATGTAAGAATCTGAATATATAGAATACAATAAACATTTCATTAAGAAAAAGAAAGAATGCCTGCCATTCATTCTAGGCCATTAGAAATTAAGATGTAGCTACTTTTCTAGAAAATTTTCTAATTTTATATTTTAAAAAATATATATAATATATATAATAGAATAATGTATTAGCTATTTTCAAAAAGATTAATGGAAGGAAACTATTTTAATGATGTTTGTGAATTTAGTTGAGCTATTAATCAAATATCTCAAATTGCTCAATGTTTTTGGTATCTTTTTTGACTGACAGATGCAATTTTCACTGAATAAGGTTAACTTATTCAGTGTTAATACATGCATTTTGTTTCTTACAGATTCTTAAGATACTCTACGATTGTTCATTTTAACATTGGGAAGTTATTTATATTCATTAGATATGGAAAACTAAGTACCAAGATAGAGTGATTTACTCAAAATCATAATATTTGTTAAAAATTTGTAGGTTGATTTTTTAAAAAAATTTTTTTTTCAACGTTTATTTATTTTTGGGACAGAGAGAGAGACAGAGCATGAACGGGGGAGGGCCAGAGAGAGAGGGAGACACAGAATCGGAAACAGGCTCCAGGCTCTGAGCCATCAGCCCAGAGCCTGACGCGGGGCTCGAACTCACGGACTGCGAGATCGTGACCTGGCTGAAGTCGGACGCTTAACCGACTGCGCCACCCAGGCGCCCCTGTAGGTTGATTTTTAATATCAGTTTGGGAAGATCTTTATTCTCATTTTATTATAACTATGCATCTCTGAGGATGTGAAAAAATGATTTATCCATACTGTCATATATTTAACTTTAAGAGTTCATTAATGGACATATTTTATTCATTCTACCTTCATTATGGGAAATTCATCTGAAATAAATGGTCATTTCCCTCTGCACAATTCTATTAAGAAAACACATTGTATTTTTTAGTAAACAAGAGGAATGGAATTTTGCCTTACTACCACTAAGAAAGTGTATTCATTTTTTTGGAGCAAGGGCAATAATATCCTGTATTAAATATCCTGTATTAAATAATATCCTATTGACCCAGAAACCTTTTTGTAAATATAATTAGTTTATCTTAAAAAAATATTATGTTTGAGCCTGTAATTCTTTCTAGGTTATTAATAGGAAAGCATTATTTAGAACTTACAGGAAGAATCAATATTGAAGCACTTATGTACAGGGTAAAAATTGTGTATCATTATCGATGGTTATTAGATAGGGAAACGTGTAGCCTCTACATGTATAGAGGTCTTACTTTCAATTAAGTATGATTAAATAAAAAGATTCAGCTTCATTAAGGTCTTTGGCACCTAAAGTGTTCATTTGTTTGTGGTTGGGACATTATCTATAATTATTTTATGAGGGAAATCTTGGCCTTGCTCATAGTTATTTCCTCAAGTGGCATCTATTCAGGTTGGGTTTAGATTAAAAGTCTTTAATGTCAACCCCAGAGTCCACTTACTTGATTTTTTATTAATAATATAGAATATTATATTCCATTCTTAGAAAACATTGCTGAACTCATAATTACCCACCTATTGTGAATAGGTTACTTAATAATATTAAATGATAATTGTTTGAAGGATATGCAGTTTAATTCTTTCGGATTATTGGTGCCGATTTAAACTTTTTTCTTAATTGATACCTGAGGTATAGAACTTTTTAAAATAACATTTATTTATTTATTTTGAGGGAGAAAGAGTGTGAGTGTGAGTGGGAGGGGCAGAGAGAGAGGGAGAGGGAGAGAATCCTAAGCAGGCTCCGCTCTGTCAGTGCAGAGCCCTATATGAGGCTTGAATTCACGGACCATTATGAGATCATGACCTGAGCCAAAATCAAGAGTTGGATGCTTAACTGTCTCAGCCACCCAGGTATCCAAAACTTTTTCTACTTAGTCACTGTTTACCACAGTGACTTAGAACTAGGAGGAACCCCACCTAGACAGGACATATCTAAAGGTTGGGGACATGTAGAGTTCCTGCAAATAGCCCTGATGCGTTTTGGTAAAACTTGTATTTCTTCTCCCTCAAGGTGAGAAGTGAAGACATAGTGATTAGGATGACACAAGCTATTGCTCAATCTCAGAGAAAGCCTCAGTTTCTTTATCTCTACTGTAAGAATAAAAATAAAAAAAATAGAGTTATTTGAAGATTAAAGAAGTTAATTTGTCTAAAGCTTCTAGCACAGTACCTCATATATGGGAAACAATATGTGCTGTCAATTGTGATTATGTTATAGTTAGTATTACTTTAAACTTTAGCTCAGATAAAGCTATGTTTTTAGAAGTACTTTTACAAACTCCTTGGTCTGAGCTTTAAATGAAGAGTACAAGCAATATGAAATTTGTTTCTATGTCATTATAAAAAAGTTACTGAGGATATTATCAAAATTAGTGTCTCATTTATGAGGACTCACAGGAGAAACATGGAACAACTTTATCACTCACTTGCTTTCCTTATTAAGCAGAAAGCTTAAAACATAATTTAACCTTTTCTAGATGACTCCTGGTTATTAAAAATATCAATTAAGTTGCAGAAGTGGGGTTGTATGCTGAGGTCTATTGAGTTGCAAAGGAATATTTGCCCCAAAAGAGATGACTGAGGCAAGATAACTTGACTAGAGTTAATAAAAGCATTCCTGTTCAGAGAAAACTTGGGAATACGTTAAGTGTGAAATTTTATGTGATGGGATGGTTTGTAGGAAAACAATCAAAATCCTAACTTTGTAAGTGTATAGAAATTCATGAAAAAATTAGCTTGGCTGAATTTTTTTATTTTTTTTAATATTTATTTATTTTTCAGAGACAGAGACAGAGCGTGAGTGGGGGAGGGGCAGAGAGAGAGGGAGACACAGAATCCAAAGCAGGCTCTAGGCTCTGAGCTGTCAACACAGAGCCAGATGTGGAGCCCGAACCCAGAACCGCAAGATCATGACCTGAGCTGAGGTCGGAAGCTCAACCGACTGAGCCACCCAGGCACCCCAAGCTTGGCTGTAGTTTCATTACATTTGAATTATTTACTGTGGTGCTTATTTAGGGCCATAGTGTATGGCCATGTTGGGTGTGCACTCTGCAATTACAGTTGGGCCATTCACAGAGGCCAGGAAATAAGTGGTATTCCTTGAAACTGTTCAGTGAACAATCTCGTGATCTTGTAAGTGGCTCTGCATTTATTATCTACTGATATCTATGTGTTTTACATAGACTATACTCATATAACAAAGCAAGATTTTTTTTTAGTGTTTATTTTTGAGAGAGAGAGAGAGACAGAGTGCGAGCAAAGGAGAGGCAGAGAGAGAGGGAGACACAGAATCTGAAGCAGGCTCCAGGCTCTGAGATGTCAGCACAGAGCCTGACGTGGGGCTTGAACTCACGAACCATGAGATCATGACCTGAGCTGAAGTTGGACACAAAGCAAAAGAATTTTTTTATGTAAAGCTATATTGCTATTATTTAGCTGCTTTTCTATAGCAAATTTCAATATTAAATAACATAAAAATTGCTTACAAAGTGTTTTATGTAAATTGACATTGTTTAATTACACATTCCATTGCTCTTAACTAATATAAATTTACTTAGAAAAAATGAAAATTAAATGTCTATCTAAATATGATAGCACGCCATGGGATAAAGCCATGCTGTTTTGCATTGAAGTTAACTCCTTTTAAACAGTGAGTGAAGTACAAATAAGATGGAATGGGTTTAAATCTTTATAGATATTGTCTTCCAAACATACATATTTATCTAGTTGTGCAAATAACACTGAAAAGTAATAGAGACCTTTGTTTACAATGTGTATCGTATTTCTTGGTCAAATGCAATTCAGCCATCCCTCTGAAATGGGACAAAAATACATCATTGCTGAGAAAATAACATAAAATGAAATCTAGTAGTTGTAATTAAATGGAAAAATACATGCAAAGTCTAAATTTGAAGCAATTAATAAAATGACCTTGCTTCTTCATACAATATTTTATTATCAAAAAAAATTCAGTTCTGTGCTACATATTCCTGTGACCACTTGACATATTGCATATAAGATCACCAGACTGTGGTTAAGCAAATAGTCTCACATTGACTTAACACTTTATCAATACATAAATCATGAACTATGAGCATCTTTTAATGGGGTTTTAGAAGCACAGTCTCATACCAATAAGCAATTAATGAATTTTTAATGACTACTTTCAAATACTAGCATCAATTGACGTGGACATAAATGTTTCTTTCTTAGATGTTGTGTTAACATAAAGTGCCTTTTTGGTGGCATCAGTTAAATATAGTATGTGTTTTTAAATGTGTATACCTATGTGTTTCATGTGTTATTCATTTAGTGTGTCGTGGTGGACAGTTTAACGAGCTGCATGTTTAGTTTCTGATATTTGGGTTGAATGATAATTCTGTTTGGTGCTCTTATCTCTGGCAGTTGCTGTGCTCCTGTGCCTGCTGCATTGTCTCATAATTTAAAGGGAATATTGATTTACTATCTCACTGGGTTGAATGTATTTGGCATTATATATGCCAAATGATGCAAATTTTTTTCTGTTCTTGAAGTCACTTGATAGATCACTGGAACCAACAAAGTCCCCTCAGTCTTCATGCTGTCTTTCAGAGCTTAAGATGGAGGAAGTTATAACATACCAAGGAAGGCGTGCCATAGTGGAACATTCGGTTGCTGAGCCACAAGACTAGCTCACCATTTTTCATTTTGTAAATATCAGCACCATTTTTCATTTTAAGGTAGACTCTAAGTTCAGTCTTGTGGAAATTGTGTCTGTGTCTTGAACACTTATGCAGCAGTTCTTAGTAGATTTGCAAGAAAGAGGAAATTTAACTAGCTGATCCACAAATTAAGGGAAAGATATTTTCCTTTTAATTATGACAATTATGAAGACACTTTTTGGTCAATGGTAAGAAAATAAGAGAAACCAATAGTCCTGTGGTTATGAAAGGAAATTTCTGGATTTCCAACCTACAAGGAATTCATTAGACATGGATTCATGGACCTAGGTTCTGTGCCTTGTTCTGCATCTAGTTATTGATTGAATTTAGGGAAGATAGCTCCTTTAGGACTCAATTTCTTTTCTGTATCATCTAGTCCTCACTCCTGGATGTGGGGCAGATAACTTCTATGCTTCCTTTAGGCTCAAATATTCTATATTTCTATAAGGAATACTGTGCAAGGAATTTAAATATTTTTACTAAACTCTCTATCAGATGAGCAAGTACAGAAATCATTTTCTGGACTTCCACATATATTCTTATTTCACAGATAGCAAATTAACTATTTAAAAATATAAACATTTTATTGAAGTATAACATACATAAAGTATGCTGGTTAAAAATGTTAAGCTTAGGGTGCCTGGGTGGTTTAGTCAGGTTAAGCGTCCAATTCTTCATTTCGGCTTATGGTTCATGACAACTGTTAGTGCTGAACCCACTTGGGATTTTCTTTCTCCCTCTCTCTCTGATCCTCTCCTGCTCTCTCTCTTTCTCTCTCTCTCTCTCTCTCTCTCTCTCTCTCTCAAAATAAATAAATAAACATTTTAAAAATGTTAACCTTGATGAATTTTTTTCAGGGTAAAGATTATACCATGAATTCTCTACCCATCAGAAAACAGAATATTATTATTACTCCAGGAACCCTCCTTCTTCCCCAAAGATAGCAATCATCCTGATATTTAACACCATAGATTAGATACACCTCTTACTGAACTTTATAAAAATGGAATCATACAGGGGTGCCTGGGTGGCTCAGCCGGTTGAGCGTCCAACTTCAGCTCAGGTCATGCTCTCATGACTTGTGAGTTCGATCCTGTGTCGAGCTCTGTGCTGACAGCTCAGAGCCTGGAGCCTGCTTCGGGTTCTGTGTCTCCCTCTCTCTCTATCCTTCCCCTACTCACGCTCTTTCTCTCTCTTAAAATAAACATTATAAATATTTTTTTAAAAATGGGATCATACAGTATGTGCCTCTTTGCATCTGACTTTTTCAGTCAGAATTGTTACTGAGATTCACTCATTTTTCTGCTGGCTCAGTAGTCCATTTGTTTTCATTACTATATACTCCACTGGAAAGACTGTGTCAGTTTATCTTGTTGACAGCCTTTTGATTATTTATATGAATATTATTGCTCTGGATATTTGTATTCATGCCTTTTAGTTAATATTATGATGAATTTTGGGGGGAGGGATAGATACCTAGTGTGTAATTGTTAGGCTATATGATATGCATATTTTCAGCTTTAGTAGATATCCACATGTTTTCCAATATGGGTGTTAAAATTTACATACCTGGAACAATAAATCATGCCTACATCACAATACTTCCTTTTAGATGAGATCAGGCACATTCAGGGTGGTATGACCATAGACACAACACTTCATTTTAAACATTTGGTATTGTCAGTATGTTTAACGTTAGCCATTCTGGTGGGTGAATGTGTTTGTTTTGTTCTGTTTTGTTTCTTCTGGATAACTGATGAGATTGATCAACTTTTCCTATGTCTATTGAACATCTTTTGAGATTTAACTTTTGAGTCAGGAAAGCCAAATTTTAACAGTGGGTTTTCAGTATAATTGTCAGTTTCTTTGAAAGTTTGTATTCCTTCAAGTTAGCTACAAAATAAGTTTGGTTGCTCCTATCTAAAAAAAACCTTGAAATTGTGGGACTCAAAAGTTTCCCGGGGTGCCTGGGTGGCGCAGTCGGTTAAGCGTCCGACTTCAGCCAGGTCACGATCTCGCGGTCCGGGAGTTCGAGCCCCGTGTCAGGCTCTGGGCTGATGGCTCAGAGCCTGGAGCCTGTTTCCGATTCTGTGTCTCCCTCTCTCTCTGCCCCTCCTCCGTTCATGCTCTGTCTCTCTCTGTCCCAAAAATAAATAAACGTTGAAAAAAAATTAAAAAAAAAAAAGTTTCCCTAGCCCAACTATACAGTAGCCTTGGCAGATGATACAACTTTTTCAGAAATATCTGTACTGTTTCAAGGCAACCTGTTTAATTTGTGGAAAGCTCAGATTGTCATAAAACTATTTCTCATATTGATTCAAAATCTGCCTTTATATAATTTTGGTCTGATCACCCAAATATTGTTTTCTGGAACAATGCAGAATAAATTGATACTCTTTCCTCTCTGTTGAACTTTTACATATTTGAACAGAGCTCTCCCTCTTATGCCTTTTAGGCTCTGTGTCCAAAGGCTGAATCTAATTCTCACAACATTTCACATTTGTCTTGCTTGCTAGACCATTCATTCACTTTTCTACACATATTTCTGTGGACATACTGGAATTTGTCATTGACTTTCCAAATCTGTGATATTTGAAAATACAATTACTTTTCCACAGAACATCCTAAAATGCTGAATTGCAACCACTATGATCTATAAGCTATTATTAATTTTCAAGGTTAAATAAGTACTGTACTACTATCAGAAGAAAAAATATTCTATAGAAAATGTAAGTTCTGATTAAAAGCCAAGGACATAGTCCATTTTTATAATAAATAATATGGTATGTAAGTGGATAGTGAATGAAAGTGGTCATTGAAATCACATGTATAGGTGTTTGCAACCCTATCCATTTGCATTCCTATCAGTTTTGCATTAGGAGGATGTGAATTTTAGGCAATGAATTGTATTTTATATCTCTATTCCTGGAGAAACTAATTTTAATGTATTTAACATGAAGAAAACATGAAGTTAACTAAAAGTAGTGGTACATTTGAGCATTATGTATGCAACCCAGCCCTAATATCTGGTGTTGTTACTTTTATTAGTTGAACTCATGTGACAGGTTCTCATCATTATATACTATTTCAGCTAATCTTCACAGTGCAATTATTGCAGTGTTATAGAAGACAGTAGATGTTAGAGGATAAGTAACTTGTTCAGCATCATAGTGTAAGTATTCAGTAGAGCAAAGTTGAACCCAGGTTTGTGAAATGGAAATTCAAATGTCCATGTTCCTTCATGCATAGTTTGCTCCTTTGCACATGCAGATGTTTTTGTACTGTATTAGCTTCCTAGAGATGCTCTAACAAATACCACAGACTGGATGTCTTAAAGCAATGGAACTTTATTCTCTTATAATCCAGAGACTAGAAGTCCACGATCAGGTTGTTGACAGGGAAGAATCCCACTGGAGGCTCTGAGAGAAAATCTGGTCAGTCCCTGTCTTCTACCTTCTGGTGGTAGCTGGCAATCCTTGGCATTCTTGGTTTGTGGGTGCGTCACTGTAATCTTTGTCTCTTGGCATTCTCTCTGTGTCAGAATTTCTTTTATAATAATACCAGTCATTGGATTTAGGGTCCATCATGATCCAGCGTAAAAAAATATCTACTAAAAAATATCATCATAATAAATTAAAAATAATAACTGTACTCCAGTATAAATTTTGTTATTAAAAATTTTTTTTAATGTTCATTTATTTTTGAGAGAGAGAGAGACAGAGCATGAGCTGGGGAGGGGCATAAAGAGAGGGAGACACAGAATCTGAAGCAGACTCCAGGCTCCGAGCTGTCAGCATAGAGCCTGACATGGGCTTGAACTCACGGACCATGAGATCATGACCTGAGCCAGAGTCAGATGCTTAACCAACTGAGCCATTCAAGTGCCCCTGAATTTTGTTATTTTTAAGGAAGTCAATGTCTAGCAGCACCTGGGTGGCTCAGTCAGTTAAGTGTCCTGGTTTGTGAAATTGAGCCCTGCATTGGGCTCTATGCTGATAGCGTGGAGGCTGCTTGGAATTTTCTCTCTCCCTCTCTCTTTGCCTCTCCTGTGCATGCTCACACACACTCTCTCAAATAAACTTAAAAAAATTTCAGTGTCCTTATAGATAATTTTCTTTGAGGAGCAGCTTAAAATTTATGGTTTCCAATTGTCATTAAATGCAGTATTTGTGTAGTAGTATTTGCTTTCTGTAAATAAACTAAGGTGGAAATAGCCTTTGAAAGCACAAATCTGCATTTATGGATACAAATTTGATTTATCTGGCATTGCAGAGCTTCAGCCATCATTACTTTTTAAGAAATACTTCTTTGTGGTAAAAAATGCATAACTTCGAATTTATCATTTTTATGATTTGTAAGTATACAATTAAGTAGCATTAAGTATATTCACAGCATTGTACAGTAGATCTCTTGAACTTTTTCATCCTGTAAAACTGAAACTATACACATTGAACAACAACTCCTCATTTCTCCTTCCCCTCAGTCCTTGGCAACCATTATTCTACTTTCTATTTCTATGAGTTTGACTAATTTAAATTCTTCACATAAATGGAATCAACAGTATTTGAATTTTTGTGACTGGTTTACTTTACTAGCATAATGTCTTCAAAGGTACATTCATGCTATAGCACATGACAGGATTTCCTTACCATTTAAACCTTAGTAGTATTCAGGGGACCTGGGTGGCTCAGTTGGTTAAGCTTCGACTTTGGCTCAGATCATGATCTCAAGGTTTGTGGATTCGAGCCCTGCATTGGCCTCTGTGCTGACAGCTTGGAGCCAGGGACCTGCTTCAGATTCTGTGTCTCCCTCTCTGTCTCTCTCTCTGCCCCACCCCCGGTCACACCCCATCTCTCTCGCTCTCTCTCAAAAATAGACATTAAAAAAAACCTTAATAGTAATCCATGGTTTTTATATACCACATTTTCTTTTTACATTTATCTGTCAGTGAATGTGGATTGCTTTCACCTCTTGACTGTTGTGAGTAGTGCTGCTATGAACATAGATGTGCAAATATTTCCGAATTATGTGATGTGTGTGTATATATTCCTTAAGTCCTAATATAAGGATATTCTAAACTTGTTATTGATTAAGGTAAGCAAGAGACAACTGTGATTCACATATTCTCTGTCCTTGTTTGACTCCACTGCCTCAACACAATGCATTTCAATGTTGACTTTTCTGCTCCCACATTGGATTGGTTCTCTACCCTCCAACCTTGGAACATAGCCATTTCTGTAAAAAGCTTAAAAGTAGAACAGGGCTGCAAATGCCAACAAAAGTATGTTTATATGCTCAAAGGCATTTTGTCAAAAGATATGGAAAAAATTCTCCTGATTCAGTCAACATTCAGCATGTTTATTGAGGACCTACTATGGGTCACACTCTATTTATTCTTTCATAACAGAACAGTGAGTAAGTCTGGAAAGAAAATCCCTGCCCTACTGGAGCTTATATTTTTAGTGAGACAAATACGTATGGTGGTGGTGTTCATGGTGATGATGTGTCTGTGTATTCAATGTTAGGGAGAAATACTTGTTAATAAGAAAATAGAGTGGAGAAAAAGAATGGGAAGTGTCAGGGCGCATAATTTTACATAAGGTAGGAAAGAGAGGTCTAGCTCAGGTGGCTTTTGAGTAAAGATATGATGGTTAAGGAGTGAATCATGGGGTTATCTAAGAGCATTTCAGGCAGTGAGAGCAGCAAGTGCAAGGGCCTTGTGGTGAGAAAAGCCTACTGAGGGTGTCACTGTCATTCAAATGGAGGGGTGGGAAGAGAGTGGGAGCAAACAAAGTCAGAGGGAGCAAGGAACTTGTAGGTCATTATAAAGACTCTGGTTTGTACTGTGATTGAAATGGGAAACCATTGTGAACTTTTGAGCAGAATAGGGACATGCTCTGACCTATGCTTTCAAAATATCACTCAGGCTGCTAGACTGATGAGAGCCAAATTAAAGGATGGTCAGTCTTAGTTAATGATGCATAGAATTTTTTTTAAATGAAAGTAAAGAAGACATTTTGGCATAATGGAATTAGGCAAACAAAATACTTTTTTGCTGGGGGAATTTCAACATAGATTCCTAAATAGGTTTTACAAGCTCACTTTATAGTATTGTTCAAGGTGTCGGGTCTAATAGGTAAATGACATCCTCTTCCGTCAAGAAACACAATTTGACTGTAATACAAATTCAGTTTCATAATAGAAGGAAGAATAAATAATAAGGGATTTGGAAGAAGAAACATTTGCTTTAGACTGTGGGGATCTGGGATAGCTTTATAGATGGGAATATATTTGACTTGGGCCTTGAAAGAATAAAAGAAAATTGGCAGGTTAAAAATGTGGAGAGACAGGCATTCTAAACCAAGGCACAAAAATGCTTTGTTACTGTAGGTAATGAAATGTACAAATACTGTGATATTGAGCCTCTTAGTTTTAAGGGAAAATGTCCCCATATTTACCTAAATACCGTACCGTTGAACCCTTTCCCCCATATATTTGTCATTTTTGTGCTTTTTAAAGGATTTCTAACATAATACTGAAATTATTTATTGAATATTAACTTTTTGTGGAAAAATTCAAAGAATTCTTTTAGTTAACCATTTACATTTCTATTGGGCCCAGAGTAGGTATAGAAAGAAGCCTGATTGGGATGATGAAGGAAAGGGTTTATTTATTTTTTATACTGTTATTTTTCTCTTCCTTTACTTCCTTTCTCCCTCAACTCTTTCTTTGTCTCTGCTATTTTGTCTGACTTTCTCCTCTCACTCCAGAGTCTACACTGACCTGGATGTAATAATAAATGTATATTTATTTATGTTTGCAACTGACTTTATTTTTTAACAAGGTAAATACTTTATAAATTATCTAATTAAAAACATTGAGTAGTCATTAATTTTTGTTTTGTGATTTAGTTTTCCTGGGCAGGAAAAAGTTTCTCAACTTAGTTATAGGTTATATTCATTTTTGATACCTGGCTGAATAGAGTTCATTTTCTAAATGTAATTTAACTTTTGATCCATCCCTTTATTGTTTTAAAGATTTCTGCTATAAATTCCTATATATGCTATACATTTGCCTTCCCTTTATTAAATAGCTGTTCTTGAGTATATAATGTGAGCTTCAACAGATGTTTTGTTCGGTTACTGACTTTTGGAGGTAAGTATTCTATTTTTAAATTTACTGTTTAGGGGAAAAAAAACCTATGGAAGCTTTGAGATTATTTCTAGTTGTGAAGAGAGACTATTTAGGGATGACATTTGCACCTGAGAGTTGCTGCAGAAATGGGTTCATCTAGTTAACCTTTATCCAAATTGCCATCTTCTACGTTATCCTATGAAACAACTGGAGAAGGAGAAAATGTTAATAAGGAAGCTTTTCAGGATTAATTTTTTTTTTTCATTTTCAGAAAGTGAAGTGTTTGCCACTTTCCATGTTAAATAAGGTTCCTTGCTTGGCAACATAGGCTTTGCTGCAGTAATTGTGTGCTCGCAGCAAATACTTGATGGTGGAGAAGACAAGTGCAAAAAGCAATTTTTGCAACAGCCAACCAGAACAGCCTGTTCTGTTCCCAATAAATTAATGGATTTAACCTTGCAGCTGTAGCAGTGTTATTATGCAAATATACTCTGAGTATTATGAAAGCCAACTGATTCTCTATAGAGAAAGTTGTTTCTTTCTTCCTCAGAATTCTGAGTGACTAGATAATTGACACATTGTGTAACCATGTTAAGTGAAGAAAAAAATATTTTCAGTAAATCTACTGAGTTTTATTTTATGTTCCAATGTTTTCAGCAATTTACTGAGGCTTTTACTTAGAACAATATTATTTAGCCCAGTAAATTCAAGTGTCCACAGACAACCTCCTAGAAAAGGGAAGGAAGGAAAAATATTATGTGACTCTTTGTGTTATGTTTTTAATCCAGGCAGAAATTAAAATTTCCTTTAATGTTATTCAAGTGTAATGGTCTGATTGTACTGAATATCTTCGAAGCAATATATTTGCATTCTGATCCATGATAGACTAGAGAACGGTGCACTAATTATTTGATCAAGTTGATAGCCACTTTGGTTTTTAAAGCTGATCTTAGATTTGTACCACATATAAAACACTTACAGTTGAAAGTTCACACTTGGTAATTGACCAAATGTGAAGATCACTCAAAGGACTCTTCACTAGATTGAAGTTCCATGGCTAATGCAATCTTTGATTTAAAAATATTTAAAAAGAGAAAGTATAAGAGTGAGAGCATTGGTGGCTTCATTGTGGTAAGGCACTACAGCTGATGGGGAAAATGATGATCTTGGGAATCTGTTCAACCATTTTATATGAATAATATGCAATATATTATATTTTGGTTTGTTATAGCTGATACTCACCTTAGGTGAGTTTTATACTATTAGATCATATAAAATACATTTAAAAATTACTTGAAAGTGTTATGAAACCATTCTGTACATATTCAGATATTAGGGATTATAATAACTGCAGCTATATAGTTTTAAAGAACACTGCTTTGGAATCTGAAGTCCTAGATTTTTGTGCTTTGAGTTCTTTAACCTCTTAAAATAGCTTCATCTAAAAATAACAATGCCTTAGAATAGATTTAACTAAGAATAGATTTAAATATATTTAGAGGAGTCTTATAAATCTTAAGTCACAAGGTAAATATATTTATTCTTTAATGTGATTAGTCTATGCTTATGGTCTTTATATTTCAGTAAAACATTATAAACCACCATTTCATTCAAGTTAATAATTCTTGCTTTTGCATTCCAAAAAAAATGTTTTGAAGTTAGTATCTGTTTATAAAGTTTTATCAAGTAAGTCATTACATAAGTATAAAAACTAACAATGATTCACATATGGTAACTATAACATTGCCATCACTTTTCAAAAACTCTTTGTCATGCACACCCTTTGTGCTACTTACCATCCATCCATTCTTTCCTGTATTTTTAGAATATCCTGAGTACTTTTGTATCCAATACTCAGCTTGTATTTATATAAATTCTTCTCCTTATCATATCTCTGTTTTCCCCTAGTCTCATGGTGACTCAATCCTGAATTTGGTTTTTTTTTTTATTACATTGCTTTTAATTTTTACAGTTTGACACATATGTTTATGTCCTTAAACAATATATAGTTTTCATGATTTTGGACTTCAAGATCATGTTGAATTTCCTCTCTTGGGATTTTTTTTCCATTTAACATCATTTTGTCATTTGTATTATAATATTAATGTAATTATACATTACATACATATGTTGTGCATATTAATTATGTAATCAACTAATGTTCACCTCTGTATTATATTTCATCATGTGATTATGCCATTGTAAGTTTCCTTTTTCTCCTGTCAATGACATTTGGTTTCTTTCGTTTCTTTTCTTTTATATTTCTAATATAGGCAGTGCTTCTATACAGCTGGTTCTCATTATTCATAGTAGTTATGTTTTATAAAGTTGATTAGAACACAGAATTAGCCAATACTACATCATTGACCCCAGAGGAAATACAGGGATAAGTTCCTGGGAGCCTCTGGTCACAACATTTTCCTCAATCAATACATAAACTTGTTTTATGTGTGTTTCTATTTAAAGACACCTTATGTAATATATATTGTTGATTCATTGACATTGAACTCATGGTCAGCAACACTATAACTCATGACTGAATGAACCTTATCCAACACATGGATTTTCTCCATGAGACACAACACAGCTTTTTGCATTTAGTAACACGAGACAGCACTTCAGTAGTACACTGGGGGCCATTAGAGACAGCAAAATCATACACGAAGAGCACAAAATGCAAGAAAAAAAATGTGCCACTCAATAGGCTACAGGAAGGACACTTGTTTATAGTATGAGAGGGTCTCTTTGTTTAACCTCAGGTGGGAATGTATACCTAAGATGATGTAAATTTTTCACTACTCTGTGCATGTATACATCTTCCGATGGAAACAGAAGCATATTAAGTTACAAATAAATTTTAGAGAATAGGTGAATCCACAAATAAAGAATTCACAAAGAGAATAGACAGTATGTATGTATTTTACTGAAGTGCTTATCAAACACCAACATAATAAAATTCAGATTTCTGGTGCAACCCACCTCCCCCCCGCCCCCCCCCCCCCCCGAGATTTTGATTTAGTAGGTCTGGTGTATGTAGGGCCTGAGAATTTGCATTTCTAACTAGGTTTTGGGTGATGCTGATAATGCTAATTCATGGAATTCACTTTGCAAAGCTCTTTCTTATTAGATCGATATAACAATTCTCTAAGGCATATACCTTCCTGGAGTTGCCAGCTCAAAAATCTAAGCACTTTGTATTTACCTTCAACTTTAGTTGCAGGATGACATTTTTTTTCCAGATTGGTTGTACAAATTTACATTGTATATCAGTAGTATTGTGATTATTCCTTGTTATTACCAGTATTGGATAGTATCAGACTTTTTATATTTTGCCAGTCATTTGATTTTATTTGTATTTCTATAATCACTGATAAAGTTGAGCATCTTTTATGTTTATTTGCCTTAATACATATTGTATAAACTACCTGTACAATTCTTCTACACATTTGCCGGTGGGGTGTTGGTGGGCTGACTCATGTGAGTGCATGCATGTTTGGAATAATTCTATCTTGTTGGTGGATTTCACTTTTTGTATACATTAACATTCAGAAAACTTAATTTCAGATATCCTTTAATTTCACAGACAATATGATACGTATTGTATAAGAAGTGCACAATAGTTTTGTAGTACAATTTCATTAGTTTTACAGTACAATTTCAAAGTGTATACAAACTGGAATACAGAGATTAAACACTGGTGTATGGATGGCATTATTGAGCTTTGGATAAACTGCATACAAAACTTGCAATTCAAGTATTAGCCAATCTGGAAACTACTTCTCATAATATAAAGATGATACTTTGCGATGCAAAATATTTTTTTTACTAAACTATATAAACATTTAAAATAATCAAGAACTCAACTTTAGAATTTATAAAGATTAGCTATAAAAATATATTGGCAGTCACTTTTCTTATAAATGTACCATTTATAAGAGCCTGAGACTCTTATAAGAGACTGAGCCTGGGTGGCTCAGTCGGTTAAGCATTCAACTTTGGCTCAGGTCATGATCTCCTGGTTTGTGGGTTTGAGCCCCACCTTGGGCTCTGTGCTGACAGCTCAGACCCTGGAGCCTGCTTCGCATTCTGTGTCTCCCACCCTCTCGGTGCTTCCCCTGCTCATGCTCTGTCTCTATCTCAAAAATAAATAAACATTAAATTTAAAAAAATAACCATATATTTTAGAATCTGATAAACCTTACATTAAATTGATTATAAAATCCTCTTGGAAAACTTTGGTATGCATCCTCAGAAGGTTTTTTAAAAATGCTCTAGGGGTGCCTGGGTGGCTCAGTCGGTTGAGCGTCCGACTTTGGCTCAGGTCATGATCTCGCGGTCCGTGAGTTTGAGCCCTGTGTGGGGTTCTGTGCTGACAGCTCAGAGCCTAGAGCCTGCTTCAGATTCTCTCTCCCTCTCTCTGCCCCTCCCCCACTCACGCTCTGTTTCTCCTTTCCTATCAAAAATAAATAAACTTTAAAAAAAAATTTAAATGCTCTAATATCAGGGCACCTGGGTGGCTCAGTCAGTTAAGCATTGGACTTCAGCTCAAGTAATGATCTCACAGTTTGTGAGTTTGAACCCCTGTCACGCTCTGTGTTGACAGCTCAGAGCCTGGAGCCTTCTTCAGATTCTGTATCTCCCTCTCTCTCTCTCTCCCTACTTGCACTCTGTCTCTCTCTCTCTCTCTCAAAAATAAATAAACATTTAAAAAATTAAAAAAAATACTCTAATATCATTTCAAGAGCCTGTAAACATTCCATTCTATTAAAGCACAACCGAATAGGTAATGTATATTCAACTGCATACAGAATATAGAATCAAAAAACAATTTATTATATATTTGTAGAAAATCTCAATTACCAGAGTAACCAAAAACAAACCACTTAAAAGTATCAAACTTTTAAATAGAAAAGTATCAAACATTTAAACAGAGGTTCTCTTTCCATTCTGATAAAAAATGTTACAAAATCACCCTACTCCATTCATATATCTTAGATGCCTTTGAGGACAAAACCTCAAAAATAGTTAAACACAAGTCTCAAAACCCGTCTTAAGTCCAAGAAACAAACTTAAAAAAAAACATTTCAACGATCTGACAATAGAACAAGTATACATAATCAGAACACATAATTTATATATTTATTTATATATTAGCTTTTCTATTTGTAATTTAGAATTATTGGCAGAAATAAAACATATAAACACACACAATTGAAAAATGTAAACTTTAGGAAATGGTAAGAAATGCAAACCTATAAGGTAAACTGATTTATTTTAAAAATCCATTTACCAAATTTCATCTTCTCTGTCATTTTTGGATTATTGTCATTTAGGAAATTCAAACTGGTGAAAGCTCACTTCCTGCTTCTTGAGTGGGTTTCATTTTTCCAGAGCTTCCAGCTGTGTCAGTGACTTCCTTGAGCTCATTTTCCATTTTATCTTCTATCACCAGATCTCTTGCATAAGATATTTATCTTTGAATTGCAAAAGCCTAAATAAAATGCTTCATTTTTGGCCTTTTAATTTATAAACCTCCTCTAAAAAGAAAAGAAATCCCATATAAATTTTAGGAAGTCTGCAAAAATATTTTCTTTCTTAATCAAATACCTTTATGGGAATAAAGATCCTTCAAAGTTTTTAACTCTTCTATTAGAGTTTTATTTTGATTTTCCAAGACTGCAACCCGATTTTCCAGGCATTTCACATATTCTTTCTTCTTTCTGAGACATTCTTGCGCAGCTTCTCTGTTTTTCATTGACCTATTTCTCTTTTTCAGTTGGGGGTCATCTGTCTTAGTTGTCTGAGATATAAGTGTCACAGGAAATATCATTACCACAGGTTGTGGCAGCGAAATAGCTGAAGGGGTGGTACAGATCTGATATGTGTGCATATCTCCTGATGCAGTTTGTACAACCACCTGGTTGCTAGGCACAAGTATTTGCTGTCCATCGGAGGTCTGTGCATGCTGGAGAATTGTTGTCCCTTGCTGAGTACTGACTGAATTTGTCATGGTTAATGTCTGAAGTCCCTATACTCCATCTGTGCCTGAACTGGCCAGTTGTAAGTCTCCCTTTGGGGCAATGGCAATGTACTGTCCATTGCTAGTTTGATAGATGGGAGTTGGGACAGACATAGAAGTGACAGCAGAAACTCCAGGGTTTTCTCTGTCTTCTGTTCTGCCCCATGTATCTTCAGAAGATAAACCTTTCAAAATTTTTCTGCAAGATGCACACCATGCTAGGATCCCGCAGGCTTTCCGTGAAGAGCCTATACCGTCTGATGAGTCCTGAGACTCCTCACTTTCTGATAAAGAAGATACCATTGCACCTGTGGTGGGTGAACTGTCATTCATAACAATGAAAAAATATATAAAACACTTAAAACACTTAAAAATAAATTTCACAAAAATGTCCCAGAATCCCAAACTTCACTTATGGCATTATTAAAGGATAGAAAATAATATGAATAATTGTAGCTGCTTGCTAATGAAGATATTCTGTGATCCTAAATGGAATGACTTAACACTTAAAATCCATCCCAAATTACAGTGGTGAGACATGATCCCATTTTTCGGAGCTTAAGGCATGGGAGGAAACAATGGACTGTTCACATTGGTTACTTGAAGGTGGTTGATTAGAAGGGATAGGGAAGTGCTGCTTAATGTTTTACACAACTCTGTTGCATTGGTTCAATTAACTTTTCACTTTTGTTAGAGTAGCAATTTTTGTGTGGGCTTTGGATGTGCACGGACTCTATCTTCTCCATGTTTACTCTTTATTTAATAGCAACATTTTCTTGGGAAAGTCATTTTACCTATCTGTGCCTCAATTTCTGCCTCTTTAAAGTGAGGTTAATAATGGTTATTACCAGGGGTGCCTGGCTGGCTCAGTTGGTTAAACATCCCACTCTTGGTTTTGGCTCAGGTCATAATCTCAAGGTTTGGTGAGTTTGAGCCTCGCTTTAGGCTCCGTACTCCCACTGCTTGGGATTTTCTGTCTCCCTCTCTCTCTGCCTCTCCTCCATTCGTGCTGTCTCTCTCTCAAAATAAATAAATAAATAAATAAATAAATACATACATACATACATACATACATACAATAAATACAATAAATACAATAAGTAAATAAACTTAAAAAAATCAGTCTGTAGGGTGCCTGGATGGCCAAGTCAGTTAAGCATCTGACTTTGACTCAGGTCATCAGCATTGGTTGAGCTCGAGCCCCACTTCAGGTGAGCATGAGCCCCACTTTGAGGTGAGCCACGCATCTCTCTCTCTCCCTCTCTCTCTACCCCTTGCTTACTTACACCTTCTCTCTTTCTCAAAAAAAAAATAAAGGTTTAGCAGAGTGTACACTCTTAGCAAGTGGAAACTATTCTGTCTCTGATATAAGGGGCCTTATTCTGATAGTGCTTCTCCTCCGATCTGTTCATGTGTAATAATAGCTCCCTGCTCCGACCCCAGACAGCTATGGTGTAGAGGAAAGGTCTAAATACATGGAGCACTGAACTTAGTAAGTTTGAATACTATAGGATTGGTACAATACTGCATAAATAATGCTTTACATTTTTTTCATAATTTTTTATTATAGGCAGCCTGACAAATTTACATCTGTGGTAGCTTATAAAATTGCTAAACCAGTCAAGCTGTTAGAATTGAAATTTTGCTATCTCTTGACTTACATGGGTACCTGTTTTGTTAACTTATATAAACCATATGGACACTGGATTATTATTTGACTTTGTAATATTGATAATGTGTTTTTACTCATTTTCAAAACATCTCATTCTTTTCTTTTCTTTTTTTCTTAAGTGAGTTCTACACCCATTGTGGGGCTTGAACTCACAACCCTGAGAGCAAGAATCGCCTGACAGGTTAGGCTGAGTCAGCCAGGTGCCTCCAATATATCTCATTCTAGAAGCACATTAAAAATATAGAGTAACCAGATATTTTCTACTGAAGGATATTTTTAAAAGTTAGTTAATGATTAAAAACCACTTCATGCCAATTTCTTTTACAGTTTTCTTTTTTTTTTTTTTTTTTTTTTTTTTTTTTTTTTTTTTTTGGGACAGAGAGAGACAGAGCATGAACGGGGGAGGGGCAGAGAGAGAGGGAGACACAGAATCGGAAACAGGCTCCAGGCTCTGAGCCATCAGCCCAGAGCCCGACGCGGGGCTCGAACTCACGGACCGCGAGATCGTGACCTGGCTGAAGTCGGACGCTTAACCGACTGCGCCACCCAGGCGCCCCTCTTTTACAGTTTTCAAAGTGTTATGAAACTTGTTTTTGTTCCCAGTAGATTTAAATATACTTTGATTGCATCATCTGCAATGTATATTTAGCCTTAAAGTTAATTTCCCATTTAAAAGCACCTCAATTTGAAAGAAAATATGTTTCCTTTTTTAATTCAAGCTCCCAAATGCTTGATAAAATCATGGCTTTTGAGTCTTCATTGGTAACTACCACTTGTGAGGATCTTTTGCCCTGTGCTTTGTGTGAATCTCCAGGCATGTTCCAGTGTCTCTTATCACAGTGACACTCCCATTAAGAAGGGTAATATGTTAAGTGTATTTTTCTTGATTTTGTTTGCTTTGACAGTTGTTAGAAGACAAATATTTCAGAAAAGACTCTTGATTTTTCCCAAAGTATTATAGTTTTACAGTTTACCTGACACTAGGAAGAAATGTGTCATTATTATAGCTCATTTTCCTTATTTTATTTTAAATTTTGAAGTCCCAACTTAACTGACAATGTCTGCTTTTGGATATTTTGAGCCATGTTCAAAATTGCTGTCCTAAAGACTTAAAATACACACAATGATGTGTTACTTAGAAAATAATGGGGTGCCTGTGTGGCTTAGTCAGTTGAGCCATCTGATTTGATTTTGGTTCAGGTCATCATCTTATAGTCATGAGATTGAGCCCGGATAGATGCTTAGCATGGAGCCTGCTTAATTTTCTCTCTCTTCCCTGCTTCCTCTACTGCCCCCCATCCTCTCCTGCACTCAGTCTGTCTCTAAAAAAATAAAGAAAATAATATAATAACATGAATTTTGGTCATGAGATTTAAAAACAAAGGATGTGATAAGCAGTACAAGTAAATTAGTCATTCACTGAAAAACTATTTTTATTTTTTTTTATTTTTTTTTTCAACGTTTATTTATTTTTGGGACAGACAGAGACAGAGCATGAACGGGGGAGGGGCAGAGAGAGAGGGAGACACAGAATCGGAAACAGGCTCCAGGCTCCGAGCCATCAGCCCAGAGCCTGACGCGGGGCTCGAACTCCCGGACCGCGAGATCGTGACCTGGCTGAAGTCGGACGCTTAACCGACTGCGCCACCCAGGCGCCCCTGAAAAACTATTTTTAAAATGCAAAGACTTGGTGCTGTAATTACACTAGTGATGAAAAATAAACATAAGGCCCATAAGCCTACCTTTGTATAGCTTACATTCTAATGGGAATTCTAATATTGATCAGGTAAAATCACACATATACACAGGAAGGGATAAGACTCCTCTAATAACCCAAAAGGTGGGTAGGCTTAACTGAGAAGAGGAAAGTGTATTCCAGGCAAAAGGGAATGGAATAACTAGGAGGGACTGGGGGAGTGCTGAGAGAATTGGCTTTTGAGACACAGGCTGAATGATCTTGCAGAAAATGAAAACAGAATCAAGCAGAACCTTTGGGACAAAGGACTTGATGATTGTTAGATTAGATTCCTTCTTGTCAGTAGCTATCTACAACAGTTAATCATTATCAAGGGTTTCTGTGTATAACACATACAAACATCCACATCTTCCTGTGTATAAGACATTTAAAATAAACATTTAAAATTATGCTGATGATTGGGGCACCTGGGTAGCTCAGTCCATTAAGCATCCAATTCTTAAACTTTTTTTTTTTTCAACGTTTATTTATTTTTGGGACAGAGAGAGACAGAGCATGAACGGGGGAGGGGCAGAGAGAGAGGGAGACACAGCATCGGAAACAGGCTCCAGGCTCTGAGCCATCAGCCCAGAGCCCGACGCGGGGCTCGAACTCACGGACCGCGAGATCGTGACCTGGCTGAAGTCGGATGCTTAACCGACTGCGCCACCCAGGCGCCCCAAGCATCCAATTCTTGATTTTGGCTCAGCTCATGATCTCATGGTTCATAAGATTGAGACCCGCCCTATGTCAGGCTCTGCGCTGACAACATGGAGACTGTTTGGGCTTCTCTGTCTCCCTCTCCCTCTGCCCTCTCCTGCTCCCACTTTCTCTGTCTCAAAATAATTAAATAAACTTAAATAAATAAATAAAATTATGCTGATGATTCAGAAGGGCATAATTACTTTATGAGCTGTAAATTTAGACATCCTTGAATTCATTCCTTTTTTCCCGAGAGAAACCTGAAAAAGTTTTAGCTGACTAGTTCAAGAGGAACCTGTTTTTATATTAAAATTTTAACTGTTTATCCATAGTATCAACAATATCATTATACTTTGGTTATCATAGAACATTAAATTAACCTCCCTTATTTTTAAATTAATGACTAATTTAAAATTTAAATATTGCCTATAATTTTCATGGCTCATAAAGAAATACTTGATATCTAACCAACTTGCATTTGAATAGGCTCTTCTGTTACTGAATACAAGAATTCCATGCATGGTAGGAGCAGGACTTATCAGTCATTGGGGCTTGCTTCTGGTAGAGATACATAAAAATATTTTTATACATCATGCATTATTCCTCAGTTCCTTCTAAAAATGGCTCATCTATTGTTTTTATTATTAGATGTAGATGTTTCAGTTATAAAATTGAAGACAATTATTATGTTCATAATTGAGTCTCTTGTGTGAGGGTATATACCATTTAAATATCTTGGCGTCAGCTTATTGATTTTGTTCAGGGTCAAAATTAGAAGCACCATCAATAATCTCAATACAGCATAATGTGCACGGTACAAAGTTTAAATATTTAGTCACTGAGTTGACTCTTACAATGTCAAGGGGAAAACACAGTTAATAGGATAATAAGTACCTAAAGTGATACTAAAGAAGAACTAAGTGTGTCTAAGTCAGATTATTTGTTTCTCATATGATGAGCAGACATGAGAAATCATTTTTTATCTTAAAATTTATGTTTTATCATTGTTAAAAACAAATACAAAGCAAATACTAAATGTTGAGCACTTCATATATTTTACTAGTTATGGCATGTCTACTTGGTGTTAGATTCAGAGAGAAGCCCACACGTCCACTAAATAAAAAATTCAAGAGAAATGGAAATTCAACCAGAGGTGAGAGTACTAAAATTGCACCTATTACAACCACCTTATTTTGTCTAATGTTAGTGTGCTTTATTTCAAAATTGTACATAAGAAAAATAGGGTAAATTAAGGAAAATAACTAAATTGTAAAAGTACCAAATATTATACAAACTTGATTTCCCAAATGCAGTTATTGTACATACATACATACATACATATATACATACATACTTACGTAGAGAGAGAGAGCAAGAGTGAGAGCATCCACAAGGGAGCTTGCTTCTGGTAGAGATACATATAGATGTATGTGTGCATGTAATTAAATGTATTTCTAGCATTTTTCAGTCATTTAGTGTTTATTGAACTTTACCCTGGTAATATAAAAGAGAAGAATTAGAAGAATATAAGTAACTTTTATAAAAGAAAATGTTAGTTCAACGTGACAATTTTAGTTTTGTCCTAATACGAGAGACTAATATTCATCATACCATGCTTTAAAGTGAAAATGAGAATTTTTTTTTTCCCAAAAGCTATAAAGTGTTCAACAGCTTGGGCTGTTTAAAATAGCTTAGGTTTTTAGGGTTATATTAGGGAGAGTTTTTAAAGAAACATTTGTATTTCAATTTTTAATTTAATGATTAGGTTTCAATGCTTTACATTTAGGGGATATATAGGCTTCAGTTTTCTCTCATGTGCAGGTACTTATTAAAAGAGGTTTGTTGTTTCATCCAGTTAATTTGCATGTTAAAATCACACACTCTTCTTATACATAAACTTCTTTTGTATATACTAGATTTACATTTTTCTAAGATCCTGAAATGAATAATAGGATTGTTATAGAACCTTTGTATGTCATGTGTTTAGAATTTGGAGATTCAGATGGAGTAACTAATAAATAATTAACCTTTACTTGATCAATAGAAATTATAGATTAATTAAGCACATCTGAATGAGAAATTGTTCCTTATATGATTTTATTTACCATTTTATAGAAAATCAAGGAAATGAATTATCTGTTTAAATAATTTAATGGAATCACATCTTAATATTTGCCAGTCATTTTTGGATGCACAATGCCTTAAAATTCTGCCATAAAGTTAGTCATAATGAATACAATTGAATTTCTCTAAAATACTTAGACTTTACAGCTATTCTCAATATCCTCACCTAGATTAGTTTTTTTCTATAATTTTTAAAATGTAACTATACGTAGTGTTTCAGTTATCTACTTTTCTAAGACTAATATGGCAACTTATTGAAGAGACTATCTTTCATGAATGTGTTCAATAATTTGTAGATGGTACCTATGCATATGGCAGTTATATGTTTATTAAATATGTGGTTCTTTTAAAACTTAAAACCCATTCCTATGGGGCGCCTGGGTGGCTCAGTCGGCTAAGCCGCCGACTTGGGCCCAGGTCATGATCTCGCAGTCTGTGAGTTCGAGCCCCGCGTCAGGCTCTGTGATGACAGCTCAGAGCCTGGAGCCTGTTTCAGATTCTGTGTCTCCCTCTCTCTGACCCTCCCCCGTTCATGCTCTGTCTCTCTCTGTCTCAAAAATAAATAAACGTTAAAAAAAAATTAAAACTTAAAACCCATTCCTGTTCAAAATTCTTAGAAGAGTATGGAAGTTTATTTCCTTATCTTTGTAAGGAACCTGAGTCAAACCAAGAAGCTATATCATTAACAGTGAGATATTAAGTGAACTCCCATTAAAGTTATAGAAAAAGGAGACAAGGGTTTTCTCATCACCTGACCACTATGATAAAGTGAATCTTAGGGGGAAAAAAGTATTTTGCGTCTGGATTGTTACTCTTAGTTAAAAATATATTTTCTAAAAAATAATAAAATAAAATAAAATAAAATAAATAAAATAAAATAAAATAAAATAAAATAAAATGTTTTCTTACTCTGTAAATGGTTACTAGAGATAATATTTTATGGGGCAAAAAATTTTGGAGTTTGGATCCAGCACTAACTGACTGCTTACTTACACTTGTTCAAAACATGTTATCTTCAGACTCTCTGTAAACTGGTTATGTCAAAACTGACAAAAATCTGTCATGGAGTTGTTACAAGAACACCCTGAGGATAATAGATATGAAAAACTTTATGAGTGGTAGGACAGTACTAGATTTGGTATGATAATTAATAGTGAAAACAATAAGCACAATATTTAATTCATTTTTATGAACCTGTTTTATTCCCCCTTCATGAACTGTATATTCTACTTGTCAATATTATTTAGTATTCTCTCTAAACGTGATGCACTTTCTACCTGTTTTGCACTGACATTTTTGTTAGTCTTTTCCCTATACTTGGACTGCCCTTTTTCTATATCTGTTCATTAAAGGAGTCCTCAGCTTTCAAGATCCACAAGAATACCAATTGTTCCATGCTAGTCTTGAAATTCACTACTGTTACCTCCTTTACTACTTGGAGAAATGGAGAAATGGAGAAACCTTTTTTACCTGTCATGAAGATTCTCCCATTCTTATCAATTCAGCCTCTGATTCTCTTGCCTCACCAGAGTTGTCAGGTAGCTTGTTAGACATGCAGAATCCCAGGCCATACCCCAGACTAAGATTCCTGGGAGATTCTTATGCATATTACAGATTGAGAAACACAGCCTTAATTAATTATAAACTCCTTGGGGGGGAGGACATGATGAAGGGAGAGCTTCTCTCTCTTGTCGTAGTATGCTCTATAAGGCTATCTATTATCCAGTGATTTGGAGATAATAGGTGTTCAGTAAATGAGTGTTGAGTTGAATTTTATTTGTAATATTTTGAAGTCAGAAAATCCAGTGTCAGAAAACTCATTTTTTTGGAAAAGGATGTTCTAAAGTCAGAACAAGAAGAAAGCTATTCATTATTGATGCTACTCACATCAACTAATCAATATTTCTTGGTCATCAACTACTGTACTTTTTCATGCATAAGATATTAGTATGGATCCTTGATCTTATAAAAAAATCTTCAGTCTGACCTTCACCTTCAAAGAATTCATTTAGGTAGCTGAATCAAAATGTGGTTTCTTTGTCATCTCTGTAAATATTTAATATATGCTATTGGAAGTCATGACAGAACTTTAAGGCATTGTGCATCCAAAAATGACTGGTAAATATTGAGATGTGATTCCATTAAATTATTTAAACAGATAATTCATTTCCTTGATTTTCTATAAAATGGTGAATAAAATCACGTAAGGAACAATTTCTCATTTATAATTAATGCAAGGTGATTTTATACTGTAGGAAACTTTATTTTCCAGTGTGTGATTTTAAATTGTGATTTTTCCGGGGTGCCTGGGTGGCGCAGTCGGTTAAGCGTCCGACTTCAGCCAGGTCACGATCTCGCGGTCCGTGAGTTCGAGCCCCGCGTCGGGCTCTGGGCTGATGGCTCAGAGCCTGGAGCCTGTTTCCGATTCTGTGTCTCCCTCTCTCTCTGCCCCTCCCCCGTTCATGCTCTGTCTCTCTCTGTCCCAAAAATAAATAAACGTTGAAAAAAAAAATTAAAAAAAAATAAAAATAAAAAAAAATAAATTGTGATTTTTCCCTTACATACCTTAATTTCTAAGATTTTTCTCTCTAGAATTCCATCAAAAATTTAAAAAGGTTTTGAGTGCCATTAAATCACATTCACCTGCCTGTATACACTAATTGCTGTGAATTAAATTAAGCACATCCCTAATTGCAGGTGGTTTCTTTCCGTTGCATAGAAAGTTGCAAGTCTGCCTCTCTCTGCTATCAGCTGATATGTGCTTAGGGAACAGAAACTAATTTTAACATTAGCCCAAGCAAAATGTAATTAGGACAGCTAATCTGCTGAAAAATACCCCCAGTAAAAATCTTTTTTATGTAATGCCATTTTAATGGAAATGACATTTTTATGAAATGCAAGTGACAAAGACTTGAATGATGCCTGTGAGCCTTTTATTTAATTTTATGTGTTGTGTAATTTGTTAATAAAGGGAGACCAGAAGCACTCTCAACATTCTGGATATGGAAAAGATTTTAAAGTAGAATTCTTAATGTGAATGTTCAATTTTACTTAAAATAACATTTTAAAATAACAAACTTGCATCTTAATAGATACTGTAAAAAGGTAGTGCGTGTGCGTATGTGTGTGCATGCGCGTGTGCACAATGACAGCCATAAGTAGAAAGTCTTTGGTAATTATGTCATATTTCTCATCACTGAGCCTCTCCATCAATGTAGATGATTGAAACTGACTTTGCTTGTGTGACTTCCCCTTCATTTTTTTAAACAGATATTCTGAATTTAGGATTTCGGTATTAAAGGAAATCTAAAGGGATTAATAATTCTCTTTAAAATAACTATGATTACTACCAGAATTTGTAAGTTCTTCATTTATGTTTGGAACTGTATTAAGTGTTTTAGGTTTTGCTTGTTTGATTCTTTACAGCCATGTGAGAATTATATTCATTTCATAGATCGTGAGATTAAGCTCAGGGATATTAAGACACAACTAGTAAATGAATCAGTTGGGATTTGATTCTCTATTAACCTCAAGCCAATTTTAGTATTCTTAACCAATAGGCTCTAGTGCCTCAATAAAAATACTTGTTTCTTAATGTTATACTACAAACCGTAATGACAGAGTAACATGTCCACATGTCACCATTTTTCTCTTGAATTGTTTCTGAAATGAGGTTTAGCCTTTAATTTTGGTGTCACTACAGTGTGACATGTGATATAGTTACATATACGTTCTTCAAAATCCAAAATTATTAAATGTTCAAAACCTGTGAAATATATGAAACACAGCTGTGTTTTTCACCTACAGACTTGTGTTTATGTGAGACCTAGTCATTGACTAACTAAATGGTCCTTAAAGGCAGTGCTAATAACTTACCAATTCTTTGCCAAAACGTAGGTTCTTTTTGAAATGATTCTCCTTTCTAAATTTAAGAGTTTTTCTTCATTTTGCTGACCCAGGCTGATTTTACCTTTTGACTTTAATTTGAATGTGAGAGAAGTTATAATCTGAGTTTTGATGCTATTATAACCTTTTTTGGAGATTAAATCATTTTGATTAAAGCATCCAGCACTTCATTTTCCTGAGTTAAATAGAAAATTAGTATTGACAAAATTAGGCGTGTGAATCATGCCCTGCCACTTACCACGTGCATCTAGTAGGGCGACTGTTTCCAAACAGCACGGAAGCACAGTAAAACTCATAGGAGGGCCACAGAGGAGCATCACAGGATATTTTAATTTTTCAGGGAAGACACAAAGATACTGGACATCCGTTAGACATCTGTTGCTCATTGTGCAAACCACTAGCTCAAGAAGTTCATCATTTAAACAATAGATTGTACTGTATTCCTTTCAATAATATCATATATTTACAAAGCTGGATTTTACAAGTTTGCTTGATAAAAGCAGTTACTGAGTGAATAGCAATATGATCTAGGAAATGAGAGAGGCTGTGTCCACTGTGATTTAAGAAGCGTTATGACCAACAGGAACACAAATCCCATTAGTTAAGTAATTGCAGTTATTTCAGAATGAAATTAAAAAAATATTAAAGGTATGTGTTTTTTAAATAGCTAAAATTATTAGGTGAAAATACTAAGTAGGTTGGATCTAACTATTTCAGAACTGTTACTTATTTCATATGTATATGGTTATGAATGAAATAAACTATAATAATAATTTACATGACATACAATTTCTCATTTAAAGTAATACAATTCAGTAGTTTTAGCATATTCACAGATTTGTGCAACCAATACCAAAATTTATTTTCAGATTTTCATTATCCCCTCTCAAAAAAGAAGCACCATATCCAATACCAGTCATTCCTCATTCTTCCCAGCCTCCAGCCTGAGGCAATTACTAATCTATTTTCTCTCTATAGATTTGCCTATTCTGAACATCTCATCTAAGTGGAATCATACAATATGGTGTTTGTGACTAGCTTCTTTACTTAGCATAATGTTTAATAGGTTCATCCATGTAGCATGTATTTTTCATTATTTTTCATTTTTGAATAATAATCAGGTACACTTAATTTATTCATTCAACATCTGATAGGCATTGGTTTATTTCCACTTTCTGGCTGTTAGGAATAAAGCTGCTGTGGACATTTGTATACCAGTTTTTGTGTGAACATATGTTTTCATTTCTCTGGAATATATGGCTAGGAGTGGAATTACTGAGTCATAACTTTGTTTAATCATTTGAGGAAATGCCAAACTGTTTTCTAAAATGCAGCGTTTTGTATTCTCACCACCAATATATCAGGGTTCCAATTTTTCTACATCCTGCACAAGATTTATTATATATATATATTTTTTTTTATATGAAGTTTATTGACAAATTGGTTTCCATACAACACCCAGTGCTCATCCCAAAAGGTGCCCTCCTCAATACCCATCACCCACCCGCCCCTCCCTCCCACCCCCCATCAACCCTCAGTTTGTTCTCAGTTTTTAACAGTCTCTTATGCTTTGGCTCTCTCCCACTCTAACGTCCTTTTTTTTTTTTTTTTTTTCCTTCCCCTCCCCCATGGGTTCCTGTTAAGTTTCTCAGGATCCACATAAGAGTGAAACCATATGGTATCTGTCTTTCTCTGTATGGCTTATTTCACTTAGCATCACACTCTCCAGTTCCATCCACGTTGCTACAAAAGGCCATATTTCATTTTTTCTCATTGCCACGTAGTATTCCATTGTGTATATAAACCACAATTTCTTTATCCATTCATCAGTTGATGGACATTTAGGCTCTTTCCATAATTTGGCTATTGTTGAGAGTGCTGCTATGAACATTGGGGTACAAGTGCCCCTATGCATCAGTACTCCTGTATCCCTTGGGTAGATTCCTAGCAGTGCTATTGCTGGGTCATAGGGTAGGTCTATTTTTAATTTTCTGAGGAACCTCCACACTGCTTTCCAGAGCGGCTGCACCAGTTTGCATTCCCACCAACAGTGCAAGAGGGTTCCCGTTTCTCCACATCCTCTCCAGCATCTATAGTCTCCTGATTTGTTCATTTTGGCCACTCTGACTGGCGTGAGGTGATACCTGAGTGTGGTTTTGATTTGTATTTCCCTGATAAGGAGCGACGCTGAACATCTTTTCATGTGCCTGTTGGCCATCTGGATGTCTTCTTTAGAGAAGTGTCTATTCATGTTTTCTGCCCATTTCTTCACTGGGTTATTTGTTTTTCGTGTGTGGAGTTTGGTGAGCTCTTTATAGATTTTAGATACTAGCCCTTTGTCCGATATGTCATTTGCAAATATCTTTTCCCATTCCGTTGGTTGCCTTTTAGTTTTGTTGGTTGTTTCCTTTGCTGTGCAGAAGCTTTTTATCTTCATAAGGTCCCAGTAATTCACTTTTGCTTTTAATTCCCTTGCCTTTGGGGATGTGTCGAGTAAGAGATTGCTACGGCTGAGGTCAGAGAGGTCTTTTCCTGCTTTCTCCTCTAAGGTTCTGATGGTTTCCTGTCTCACATTTAGGTCCTTTATCCATTTTGAGTTTATTTTTGTAAATGGTGTGAGAAAGTGGTCTAGTTTCAACCTTCTGCATGTTGCTGTCCAGTTCTCCCAGCACCATTTGTTAAAGAGGCTGTCTTTTTTCCATTGGATGTTCTTTCCTGCTTTGTCAAAGATGAGTTGGCCATATGTTTGTGGGTCTAGTTCTGGGGTTTCTATTCTATTCCATTGGTCTATGTGTCTGTTTTTGTGCCAATACCATGCTGTCTTGATGATGACAGCTTTGTAGTAGAGGCTGAAGTCTGGGATTGTGATGCCTCCTGCTTTGGTCTTCTTCTTCAAAATTCCTTTGGCTATTCGGGGCCTTTTGTGGTTCCATATGAATTTTAGGATTGCTTGTTCTAGTTTCGAGAAGAATGCTGGTGCAATTTTGATTGGGATTGCATTGAATGTGTAGATAGCTTTGGGTAGTATTGACATTTTGACAATATTTATTTTTCCAATCCATGAGCAGGGAATGTCTTTCCATTTCTTTAAATCTTCTTCAATTACCTTCATAAGCTTTCTATAGTTTTCAGCATACAGATCCTTTACATCTTTGGTTAGATTTATTCCTAGGTATTTTATGCTTCTTGGTGCAATTGTGAATGGGATCAGTTTCTTTATTTGTCTTTCTGTTGCTTCATTGTTAGTGTATAAGAATGCAACTGATTTCTGTACATTGATTTTGTATCCTGCAACTTTGCTGAATTCATGTATCAGTTCTAGCAGACTTTTGGTGGAGTCTATCGGATTTTCCATGTATAATATCATGTCATCTGCAAAAAGCGAAAGCTTGACTTCATCTTTGCCAATTTTGATGCCTTTGATTTCCTTTTGTTGTCTGATTGCTGATGCTAGCACTTCCAGCACTATGTTAAACAACAACGGTGAGAGTGGGCATCCCTGTCGTGTTCCTGATCTCAGGGAAAAAGCTCTCAGTTTTTCCCCGTTGAGGATGATGTTAGCTGTGGGCTTTTCATAAATGGCTTTTATGATCTTTAAGTATGTTACTTCTATCCCGACTTTCTCAAGGGTTTTTATTAAGAAAGGGTGCTGGATTTTGTCAAAGGCCTTTTCTGCATCGATTGACAGGATCATATGGTTCTTCTCTTTTTTTTTGTTAATGTGATGTATCACGTTGATTGATTTGCGAATGTTGAACCATCCCTGCATCCCAGGAATGAATCCCACTTGATCATGGTGAATAATTCTTTTTATATGCTGTTGAATTCGATTTGCTAGTATCTTATTGAGAATTTTGGCATCCATATTCATCTGGGATATTGGCCTGTAGTTCTCTTTTTTTACTGGGTCTCTGTCTGGTTTAGGAATCAAAGTAATACTGGCTTCATAGAATGAGTCTGGAAGTTTTCCTTCCCTTTCTATTTCTTGGAATAGCTTGAGAAGGATAGGTATTATCTCTGCTTTAAACGTCTGGTAGAACTCCCCTGGGAAGCCATCTGGTCCTGGACTCTTATTTGTTGGGAGATTTTTGGTAACCGATTCAATTTCTTCGCTGGTTATGGGTCTGTTCAAGCTTTCTATTTCCTCCTGATTGAGTTTTGGAAGAGTGTGGGTGTTCAGGAATTTGTCCATTTCTTCCAGGGTGTCCAATTTGTTGGCATATAATTTTTCATAGTATTCCCTGATAATTGTTTGTATCTCTGAGGGATTGGTTGTAATAATTCCATTTTCATTCATGATTTTATCTATTTGGGTCATCTCCCTTTTCTTTTTGAGAAGCCTGGCTAGAGGTTTGTCAATTTTGTTTATTTTTTCAAAAAACCAACTCTTGGTTTCGTTGATCTGCTCTACAGTTTTTTTAGATTCTATATTGTTTATTTCTGCTCTGATCTTTATTATTTCTCTTCTTCTGCTGGGTTTAGGCTGCCTTTGCTGTTCTGCTTCGATTTCCTTTAGGTGTGCTGTTAGATTTTGTATTTGGGATTTTTCTTGTTTCTTGAGATAGGCCTGGATTGCAATGTATTTTCCTCTCAGGACTGCCTTCGCTGCGTCCCAAAGCGTTTGGATTGTTGTATTTTCATTTTCGTTTGTTTCCATATATTTTTTGATTTCTTCTCTAATTGCCTGGTTGACCCACTCATTCGTTAGTAGGGTGTTCTTTAACCTCCATGCTTTTGGAGGTTTTCCAGACTTTTTCCTGTGGTTGATTTCAAGCTTCATAGCATTGTGGTCTGAAAGTATGCATGGTATAATTTCAATTCTTGTAAACTTATGAAGGGCTGTTTTGTGACCCAGTATATGATCTATTTGGAGAATGTTCCATGTGCACTCGAGAAGAAAGTATATTCTGTTGCTTTGGGATGCAGAGTTCTAAATATATCTGTCAAGTCCATCTGATCCAGTGTCTCATTCAGGGCCCTTGTTTCTTTATTGACCGTGTGTCTAGATGATCTATCCATTTCTGTAAGTGGGGTGTTAAAGTCCCCAGCAATTACCACATTCTTATCAATAAGGTTGCTTCTGTTTATGAGTAATTGTTTTATATATTTGGGGGCTCCGGTATTCGGTGCATAGACATTTATAATTGTTAGCTCTTCCTGATGGATAGACCCTGTAACTATTATATAATGTCCTCCTTCATCTCTTGTTACAGCCTTTAATTTAAAGTCTAGTTTGTCTGATATAAGTATGGCTACTCCAGCTTTCTTCTGGCTTCCAGTAGCATGATAAATAGTTCTCCATCCCCTCACTCTGAATCTAAAGGTGTCCTCAGGTCTAAAATGAGTCTCTTGTAGACAGCAAATAGATGGGTCTTGTTTTTTTATCCATTCTGATACCCTATGTCTTTTGGTTGGCGCATTTAATCCATTTACATTCAGTGTTATTATAGAAAGATACGGGTTTAGAGTCATTGTGATGTCTGTATGTTTTATGCTTGTAGTGATGTCTCTGGTACTTTGTGTCACAGGGTCCCCCTTAGGATCTCTTGTAGGGCTGGTTTAGTGGTGACAAATTCCTTCAGTTTTTGTTTGTTTGGGAAGACCTTTATCTCTCCTTCTATTCTAAATGACAGACTTGCTGGATAAAGGATTCTCGGCTGCATATTTTTGCTGTCTAGCACCCTGAAAATCTCGTGCCAATTCTTTCCGGCCTGCCAAGTTTCAAAAGAGAGATCAGTCACGAGTCTTATAGGTCTCCCTTTATATGTGAGGGCACGTTTACCCCTTGCTGCTTTCAGAATTTTCTCTTTATCCTTGTATTTTGCCAGTTTCACTATGATATGTCGTGCAGAAGATCGATTCAAGTTACGTCTGAAGGGAGTTCTCTGTGCCTCTTGGATTTCAATGCCTTTTTCCTTCCCCAGTTCAGGGAAGTTCTCAGCTATTATTTCTTCAAGTACCCCTTCAGCACCTTTCCCTCTCTCTTCCTCCTCTGGGATACCAATTATGCGTATATTATTTCTTTTTAGTGTATCACTTAGTTCTCTAATTTTCCCCTCATACTCCTGGATTTTTTTATCTCTCTTTTTCTCAGCTTCCTCTTTTTCCATAACTTTATCTTCTAGTTCACCTATTCTCTCCTCTGCCTCTTCCATCCGAGCCGTGGTGGTTTGCCTTTTGTTTTGCATTTCCTTTAAAGCGTTTTTCAGCTCCTCGTGACTGTTCCTTAGTCCCTTGATCTCTGTAGCAAGAGATTCTCTGCTGTCCTGTATGCTGTTTTCCAGCCCAGCGATTAATTTTATGACTATTATTCTAAATTCACTTTCTGTTATATTATTTAAATCCTTTTTGATCAGCTATATATTTTTTGATTATAGCCATCACGGTGGATGTGAAGTTGTCGCTCATAATGGGTAATGCTCTTTTACTGTGATTATTGGTAGTTTGTGTATATTTGGAAACATATCTATTTAGATCCTTTGTCCATTTGTTATTTATCTTTTTATTGAGTTGTAAGAGGTTTAGATACTTACATATTGTCTCAATACAAGTCCCTTATTAGACATGTGATTTACAGATATTTTCTCCTGTTAGATGTCTTTTCATCTTCTAGATAGTATCCATTGAAACCAGAAATTTTTGAATTTTAATGAAGCCAATTATCTAGTTTTTCTTTTGGTATCATATTTAGAATTTTCTTACACTATTGAGTTGTCTTGGCTCCCTTATCAAAAATCAACTGACTAAAATCTAGGGTTTGCTTCCGTACTTGCAATTTTATCCCATTGATCTATATGTTTATCTTTATGCCAGGACTATGCAGTCTTGATATATAATGTCTGTAGCGTTGTAGTAAGTTTTGAGATTAGAAATGTGGATACTCCACTCTTGCTTTTCTTCAAGATTTTGACTATTCCTTTGAATTTAGGATCGCTTATTAATTTGAACAAAATAGTCAGCTGGGATTTTAATAGGGATTACATTGTATCTGGAAATCAATTTAAGGAGTAATGACATTTTAATAATATTATGAGTTTCTATTTATGAATATGAGATGCCTTTCTATTTAGATCTATAATTTCTTTCAGGTTTTTTTTTTGTATTTTTCACAGAAGAAGATTTTACTAGTTTTATTAAATTTATTCCTAGATATTGTATTAATTTTGATTATATTGTAAATGTAATTGTTTTCTTAATTCTGATTTTGGATTTTTCACTGCTAACATATAGAAATATTACTGATTTTTGTATTGATTTTTATATACTACATCTTTGAACTAATTTATTATATTTTTACTGTGGTAAGAACACTTTACATGTGATTTACTCTCAACAAATTTTTTATGTGTATAATAATGTTGTATAGATCTCTAGTACTTAATAATTTTGCAAAATCAAAACTTTATACACATTGAATAATAGCTCAACATTTTGCCTTATCCCAGCCCCTGGAGACCACTGTTCTACTCTGTGATTCTATGTGTTTGAATATTTCAGATACCTCATGTAAGTGGAATCATGCAATATGTTTCCTTTAGGGACTGGCTTATTTCATTTAGACTACTGTCCTCAAGGCTCAGGATTTCCAGCTTTTTCTTACGACTGAATATTCCATCTTGTATATATACACATTTTCTTTATCCATTTCTTGGTTGATGGATATTTAGTTATTTCCTATCTTGTCTATTATGAATAATGCTGTAATGAACGTGGGAATGCAAATATCTCTTCAAGATACTGATTTCAATTCTTTTGGGTAAATACCCTGAAGTGATATTTCTGGGTCATATAGTATTTGTGTTTTTAATTTTTTGAGGGGCCTCCATACTGTTTTCCACAGTGGCAGTACCATTTTACATCCCCACCAACATTGAACAAGGGTTCTATTTACTCCACATCCTCACCAACACTTGTTATCTTTTTTTTTTTTTTTTAATGTTATTTACTTTTGAGACAGAGAGAGACAGAGCGTGAACGGGGGAGGGTCAGAGAGAGGGAGACACAGAATCTGAAACAGGCTCCAGGCTCTGAACTGTCAGCACAGAGCCCAATGCGGGGCTCGAACTCACGGACCGCGAGATCATGACCTGAGCTGAAGTTGGCTGCTTAACCGACTGAGCCACCGAGGTGCCCCTGACTGATCATATTTCTGTTGGTGAAAAGCTCTAGGCTCCAGATATTTATCCTTTATCTCAGTAGTGCTTGCATTCATGTCACATTTTTGGAATTACACTAAACAGAGAGTGGTACTCTTTATGCACACACAGAATTTCACTAAACAGTGGTACTCTTTACGCATACACAGATCCATCCACACAAAATTGCTTACAGTGAAATTAGTTTTTGATAATTACTTAAATAATTTTTTAATGTTTACATTTGAAAGAGGAACAGAGAGACACAGTGCATAACAGGGAAGGGGAAGAGAGGTGGAGACAGAATCTGAAACAGGCTCCAGGCTCTGAGCTGTCAGCACAAAGCCCGACGTGGGCCTTGAACTCACAGACCGCGAGATCATGACCTGAGCCGAAGTCGGCCGCTTAACTGACTGAGCCACCCAGGCGCCCCAACACTTGTTATCTTTTAAAAAATAATAGCCATCCTAATAGGATGAGGTGATATCTCATTATGGTTTTGATTTGCATTTCCCTGATAATCAGTGATACTGAGTAGTCAATGCAATCCTTATCAAAATCCCAATGTCTTGTCTTGTCTTGTCTTGTCTTTTCTTTTCTTTTCTTTTCTTGTCTTTTCTTTTCTTTTCTTTTCTTTTCTTTTCTTTTCTTTCTTTTCTTTTCTTTTCTTTTCTCTCTTCTTTTCTCTTTCTCTTTCTTTCTTTCTTTCTTTCTTTCTTTCTTTCTTTCTTTCTACAGAGATAGAAAAAAATCCAAAAATTCATATGCAACCACAAAAGACTACCAATAGCCACACAATCTTGAGAAAAAAATAAACCTGGAAGCATCACACTTCCTGATTAAAAAAATGTATCACAAAGCTATAGTAATTAAAACAGTATGATGTTGGCCTAAAGACAGACATATAGACCAATGGAACAGAATATACAGCCTCTGTTTAAACCCTTGAATGTATGGCCAGCTGATCTTCAACAATGGTTCCAAGAATACACACTGGGGAAAGAATAGTCTCTTCTATAATTGCTGTTGGGAAAAATGGGATATCCAAATGCCAAAGAATTACGTTAGATTTTTAACTTACACAAAAATCAACATAAAATGAATTAAAGACTTTAAGGCCTAAAATTATAAAACTTTATGAAGAAAACATAAGGGAAAAGCTCATTACATTGGTCTTGGCAATGATTTCTTGGATATGACACCAAAGGCAAGGCAACAAAAGAAAAAAAATAAACAAGTGGGACTATATTAAAGGTTTTGCAGAGCAAAAAAACAAAACAAAAACAAAAAACAAAAAAAAACCAGAGTGAACCTATAAAAGGCAGCCTATAAAATGGGAGAAAATATTTGCTAACTATGTATCTTGTAAGAGGTTAATATCTAAAATGCATTAGGGACTCCTTCAATTCAATAGCAACAAAACAAAACAAAACAAAAAACAAATAACCTGATTAAATGAAATGAGCAAAGGACTAGAATAGACATTTTCCCAAACGCAACATAAATGGCCAACAGATACTTAGTTTGCTCTTCTACCAAGATCTTGAAGTGGCAGTTTAGGTTAGTTATTTACAATCTTTCCTTTTTGTTAATATAGGTTTTTATGTTTATAAATTTACATCTAAGTACTGCTCTAGCTACATCCCATAAGTTTTAGTATTTTAAGTCTTCATTTTTATTTATCTCAAGCTATTTTCTAACTTCCTTGTGATTTTTTTTCTTCATACTGTTGCTTATTTTGGAGAGTGTTGTTTGATTTCCACACATTTGTGAATTTTCCAAGTTTTTTTGTGTTACTGATTTCTATTTTCATTCCATTGTGGTTGGAGAACACACTTTAAATGGTTTTAATCATTTAAATTTATTGAAACTTGTTTTATGTGCTAGCATATGGTCAGTCCTAGAGAAATTTCTTTATGCATTTGAGAAGAATGTGTATTTTGCTGTTTGGTGTAGTATTTTATAGGTGTATTAGGTTAGTTGTCATTCAGATCTTCTGTGTTCTTGTTGAACATCTGCCTAGTTTTGTACATTATATAATGTAGAGTATCAAAGTTTCTGAATATTGTTGTTGAATTGTCTATTTCTTCATCCTGACAGTTTTTTTTTAAGTTTCTTTTAAAGTTTATTTATGTTGCGGGGGTGGGAGAGGGGCAGAGAGCGAGAGGCAGGGCTGGATCCCACCAATTGTTTGACCTGAGCCGAAATCAAGAATCAGACGCTGACAAGACTAAGCCACCTAGATGCCCCCTTTATCCTGTCAGTTTTTAATTCATATTTTGGGGACTCTGTTTTGAGGCACATATATATTTTTTATATTGCCATATCTTGATAGTTTGACTCTTTCATTAATATAAAATGTGCCTCTGGGGGGCACCTGGGTGGCTCAGTTGGTTAAGCGTCTGACTTCGGCTCAATTCATGATCTCATGGTTTGTGAGTTCGAGTCCGGTGTCCGGCTCTCTGCTGACAGCTCAGAGCCTTGAGCCTGCTTTGAGTTCTGTGTCTCCCTCTCTCTCTGCTGCTTCCCCACTCATGCTTTGTCTCTCTTCCTATCTCAAAAAAAAAAAAAAAAACAAAACATTAAAAATATATATATAATGTACCTCTTTGTAGTAAAATTTCTGTTTTAAAATCTATACTGTCTGATATTAGTATAGCCACTGCAGATTTCTTATGATTGTTGTTTGTATTATGCATGTATATTTTCCATTCTTTTTTTCTCAATTTGTATCTTTAAATATAAAGTGTGGCTTTTGTAGGCATTACATTGTTGGATCTTGTTTTATCAGTCTCATAGTCTCTTCCTAAGATTAGATTTTAAATCCATTCACATTAATATTTTTGATAGTTTTTGATATAGTTGGATTTACATCTGCCCTTTGATTTTATGTATCTTTTGTGGATTTTTTCTTCCTCTAGTCCTCCTTTACTTCAATCTTTTGCATTAGGTAAATATTTTCTGATATAACATTTTAATTTTTAAGTGAGTTTTAAATTGTATTTTTGAAGTTATTTTCTTGGTGGTTTCTCTATAACTTACCATATTCATTTTATTTTATTATAATCTACTCCAGATGTTTATTTAATTTGGTGAGATATAGAAACATTGCTCTTTTATAGCTGTCTTTCCTTTCTTGCATCTTATTCTGCTATTGTTATAGATATTACATCTATATATTTTACACATTCAACTGTATATTGTTAAAATTGTTACTTTATGTAATTTAGTAACTTTTAGAGAAAGTGAAAGGATAGCAAATGTTTATTTATGGCATGTGTTATCTTAACCTTCTTATTTAAAATTTTTGATCCTATTTGTTTCTACGGATTCAAGTACCATCTGGTGACTTTCCATGGGATGGCAGTAGATTCAGTGGGCTCTCTTTGTCTTTTTCATCAATCTCTGCCTCTGTTCGTATTGTACCCACCTGTTATGTTCCAGTAATTGCAGGCATACTTTTTGTGGCTGGTCTCTGAGGTTGTTCTGATCTTGAAGGAGCTATTCTTAATGGTCACGTTTCTTTTTTCTTTTTCTTTTTTTTTTTTTTTCAACGTTTATTTATTTTTGGGACAGAGAGAGACAGAGCATGAACGGGGGAGGGGCAGAGAGAGAGGGAGACACAGAATCGGAAACAGGCTCCAGGCTCCGAGCCATCAGCCCAGAGCCTGACGCGGGGCTCGAACTCACGGACCGCGAGATCGTGACCTGGCTGAAGTCGGACGCTTAACCGACTGCGCCACCCAGGCGCCCCTCTTTTTTCTTTTTAATAAACTATTTGGCCTATGGTTTAGCTTGTTGCTGTCTTGAAGCTACCAGCCTTCTCTGAATTGCTTGCCACTAAATATCCTTTGTTTTGAGAGCACTCTTAGGCTTGAACTTCCCCACATTGTGTTCAAAATAAAGTCAGTTATCTTGGGAGAGCTTTAGATGTTTCTGTTCTTAGGCTTTCCCTTTTTCCCCCAGGTAAAATTCTCTGAACATATACTCAAGAACTGGCCATTTTGTCTGCTTCTCTTGGAATGTTTTTCCTGCTTTATAAGCAGGATGCTGTGTGGGATAGTACTCTTCCATCTTCCTGCCTTGCCCTTGCTAGCATGGAGCTTCACCCTACAAGTGAGCTGGATCAAGGGCTATTGAGTTTCCAGTATTCTTGGCTTGCTGTGCCTGTCATGAAAATCTGTGTTAGAAGTGGAGGCTGGGTGGAAAAAGTGAATCCTTACCTTCTTGGCCACACTTGCCTGGAATTTAGTCTCTGTAACACAGAGCAGGAGGAAAGTGAGAAATGCTGGTGGCTGGGCTCTCCTGTAGAGTTACCATAGACCTTTGCTTAGAGTTGGAGGGAGAGGGAGCCTTGTCTTCATGGTTCCATCCACTTGCAGTGGAACTTTCATCACATGAGATGGGGAGAGGGAAGGGATTAAGTAGGTCATGGTTCAATTACAAGACTCTTGACATTTGCAGTGAGATTTGGTAGACTTTCTTAAATAATTATTTCCTTTTCTCCTGTACAACCTTAAGACAGTTTCCATAAACGTTAATGATTTTTTTTGTTGTGTTTTGTTTTGTTTTGTTTTGTAATTTTTATCTGTTATTGTTGTCCCAATGGAGTGAATTTCTGAGGAGCTCCTCATGTGGCCATTCTGGGAGTTGTCTGTTATCTATGTCTTTTAGTCTAGGAGTACCATAGAAAAACTGCTGAGGTGCTCAAGTACTATGAACAGAGAGAGTTTGGAAGCCTTTATACTAGGACAAGTTACTAATCTTATCCATATCTCTAAATTTACATCTTTAAAGATAATGACATCTCAAACAAAGGTTTTAGGATTAAATGAAATACATTTATGAATGTTCCTGACGTATAAGAAAGAAATAACAAATTTGACTATTTTTATTTATATTTCATGTATATACTTTACATACACACACATAAAAAATGATGTGTAAGTGCTTTAATTATAATTATAGCTTTTAAATATATTTTTCTTACTTTGTTCCATTTTCTTCCCTAATTCAATCTAAAAAAGTGTCATTGGTGTGGAGTATCCTATTTGTAGACACAGATGAACTTATGCTTTTCATGAAATTCAACATATAGATTATAGTAGCAGCCAGTATAGGAATAAATGACAATCAATGCCTCTTGAATTCTTTTAAGTCTATGATCAAAGTGGAGGCCTACATTTATGATATCTTTTGGAGATTAAGACCCCGTAGGCAATAATGGCCCACTACTGCCCTTGGGACCATCAGGTCTTCAAATCTCATCATTACTCACCAGGATTTTGTTGGCCTTGATCATTATTGCCTAATTTGGGTACATTTAGAATTGAATGCCAAAGCCCATGCAGCTTGAATGTATGAAAACCTGCTGTTTTAATGACATGGAGAGCTTACTACATTTTATTTTCTTAATTTACATCAAATTTTCAAATGTTTTTACTTAGTAGAAGTAGTCTATAGGGCCCTGAGTCTTTCTTAAAACACATTTTATCTGGAAGTTCCAAGAATATTTTCTTAAATATTGTTTAGAAAATAAATTGTTCTGTGGTGCCTGGGTGGCTCAGTTGGTTAAGTGTCTGACTCTTGATTTTGGTTCAGGTCATGATCTTACGGTTCAGTTGGTGGAATTGAGCCCTACATGGGGGGTGGGGGGTGGTGACTGTCAGTGCAGAGCCTGCTTGGGATTCCCATTCTCTTTGCCCCCCCCTTTCTCTCTCTCTCAAATAAATAAATGAAATAAATTGTTCTTCTTTTAGTCCTTATTTCATTACCAAGAAGATTTCCAACTCTAGTATTCAAATCCTGTGACCAGAAAACTAATGCAGCTTATGTTTTTTACTGGCACAAATATAAACAATACAATTATTTTGGAAAGTTTAGTGTGACATGTCTTTGAATGGCCTTTAAGTTATATAAAAATTTTAGTTACTGTTCAGAAGTAGGGAATGAAATGGAAGAAATAATAAAGGCAATAAAGCTGAGTAGTAGTATGAGGGAGAGAGTTATAGAAAGCAAGAGATACAGAGAATAAGCAATGAAAGATAAAGAAAATTCAAAAGTCAGTATAGCATGGATAATGTTTACATGGTTTAAAGTGTTGTATATATAGTTTGCTTGTCAGTCTCCTTCTCCAGTCAGGAGTCATTAAGCTAAAGAAAGGGGAATCCACACCTACTTTAACTACATTTAAAAAAAGGGTTTATTATAAGGATCCTGGGGAATAGCATAGGATCCAATTGCCAGCAATATTATTGAGCCTCATAGGGACTGGTATGCTATAGTTTCTTTTCTCTGTTTTGTGGGCATATCTTCTTTGTACATATCTGCACTTACTTCTGCAAACTGGTTGTTTTTGCAAGGCCCTCAGTCTATGTTCTTGCATAATTTCAGTTTACATGTGGCTTCATCCTGTCTATGTGCCAACTTGGACCCTTTTTTTCCCCATATCTTCCCAATAGCTCATTGACTCAGAATCAGTGACCTAATCCCAAATTACAGATAGGATATGATTGTCTGAATTTGTATAAGTTATCTGCTCTTAGTCTTATATTATGACTGAAAGGATGAAGACTGTTATACTGGGCTATTTTTATGAGAGATGTAGGTAGAACAGACTCTCTAAGTAAAGGAAAGACATATTTGCATACCTATTATGTGCTGTCTAATAAACTCTTTGAGGGAAAAGATCATGTCCTATTAATTTCTTTCCCCAGCACTTTGCACAGTTTTAAAATGAATATTGAGTGAAATTATCTTCACTTCAAAGGCAATTTGCATTTCTGCCTCCAGAAGGCACAGCTGTTGATGCGCGTGCGCACACACACACACACACACACACACACACACAAGAGCTTCCAGTCTTTTCTTTTTTTGATGGATATCATTAAGGTAACTCTTGCCTTGGAACAATGGCTAACCTTTTTTGGAAAGTAAACTTCTTTGAACAAACTTTGAGGACATTTTCTATGCCTGAGAATGGAGCAACAAGCAACAATGACAGTGTCACCAATCCATTGTTGTAGACCAGTAATTCCTTTGCTGTTTTAAGTAGTGCTTTTATGCTATAATTTTACACAGAAGAAAGAAATACATAAAAAAGGGAACGCATTGTTTGAGCAGGTGTGAAAGACTAACCTGTACCCATTAACCTCATTTGTTCCATTTATCCTAAAAAGCTCTTTCCCAACTCTAGAGGTACCTCTATAGAACCCCAACATCTCCAAAAACTACAATTTTTAAACCACTGTTTTTAGATTAGAAGCAAAGACCTTTTTTTCTAACTTGCTCAATGTTCAAATACTTCTATTTACACATAAGAACATAATTAAAAATAAAAAGATTTTGTGAAGGCACAGAAAATGGTTTTATTGTCTATTTCTTCCCATTGCTGCAAGCAAAAATTTCAAAGGCAGAAATTCATTTATTCAGTAAATATTTACTGAGAATTATTTGCTATATTTAATTCTTGGCATAAAAATATGAATAAATTAGGGCCTCTTTTACTGTATGTCCAGAGTTTACAATAAAATTGTGTATAGTGAGAACATTTTTATTTCATTATGCTTAATGCAAAATGGACAGCTACTTAGAACCATCCAAGGGAAAGAACTAGCAGATATTTTAGTACACAGAAAAAATTTGGACTTCAGAATCTTCTACTTTCTTTTTTTTTTTTTTTTTTGAATAATGAACATAAGACCACTGTCGGAATAACCATGGAACTTTTGGTGTCTTTGTTGCTTTTGATTGCTCTTCCATTCCCTGATATGACTTTAAACATTGGTTTGCCAACAAAAATGGAAAAATGTCTGCAAATTTTTAAAATTTATACCACTAGGTTTGTGTAATAGTGTTGTGTTGAAATGAAAAGGAGTAAATCTTTCTGCTTATATTGGAAAGGTATTATAGGATTTTTTGGTTGTAAAAATACGATTTTGAAAGAGCAAAATTTTTTAGGCATGTTTGTCTAAGCCTAATGTATCTTTATAGAACTGAAGACATTAGAACCAAAGGGAACTTTGAATTCGCTGTAGGGGTTGTGATTGCTTACCAAGTATCCGTTCATCACTTCTTAATTTGCAGCAGAATTCCTGTGTTGTTCAGGGTAGAAATATGCCCAACTTTGGCTAATGGATCTTGGGGAGGGGAAGTACCATTCCTCTAAGGGACATTTAGAAATGTGTGAACATGTTTTAGAGGTTCAAAAGGATTGAGAGATAATAAAGACATTCAGTGCCCTTGGGTTGTAAATGTCAAGTGTCCAGGAGCATACAGAACTATTCCGAATAACACAGAATTTCCCAGCTTAAATATCCCTAGGATTCTCAAAAGAAGCACTGGTTTATCCAAATCCTGCTAATCATGCTGTTTTCTTTGTCCATCTTACTTTTTAATGAGTATATATGTGTGACCCAATTCTTGATAGTGAGATACAAAGAGGAATATCTAGAGGGTGAGTGTGATGGGAGACCTCAGGCGAAAAGAAATTCTTGCTGGTATAAGATAGATATGAGTCAGTGTTTACCTAAGCATATGTAATATTTGGAGCTACAACAGCAGTCTTCCAACAAGAAAGACCAAAATACTGGCCAAATTTGGAAGAATAGACATATGGTAGCACCTGGATATCTGTTGATAAGTATAACTAACATTTCTTGTTGTATGAGTGCCAGGCTTCTGTTATGTGAAGGAATAAAAACTATTAGTAGCTATTGTTTAAGCTATTAATTGGAGTTTTGATACCTACAGTTTCTAAAACTCTTGACAGATACAGCTTTTACTTAATCAATGGATCAGGCAGGTATACCCCCAAATGTTAACTAGTTATTTAATAGCTGGCTTGAAATACAAAAACATTTTTCTCCATTACTAACTTGAGGTTCTCAAATTGTGGTATGTAGGATCTTCCCCCTATTTGGGGGGAAAAATTATAATTGATTACATTTGAAATCTATGCATATCTGATGAAAAATGATAAACATACCATGACACTACAGACAGTTCTGAATATGTTTTAAAATTTAACCATTCTACAGAGTTCATCCCATGATTTATAAAGGTAATAAAAATAGCCCATCTTTGAGCAAGACTTGGTAAATTCTCATTCAAAAGGTACAACAGAATTCAAAGCAGCTGGGTTTTTTTTTTAATTTTTAATTTTTATTTTAGAGAGAGAGAGAGAGCGAGAGAGAGAGCAAGCATGAGCAGGGGAAAGGGGCAGGGACAGAGAGAGAGAGAATGAATCTTAAGCAGGCTCCACACTCATCCCAGAACCCAATGCTGGGCTTGATCCCACAATCCCAGAATCATGACCTGAACCGAAATCGAGAGTCAGACACTCAACTGACTGAGCCACCCAGGTGCCCCTCGAAGCAGCTGTTTTAAGCAGGAAAACAATAAATAAGGCAAGTGTTCTAATCCAATAGACTCTTGTAATTCAGTAGAAAAATTTTATAATTTCAAAATGTAAAAGCATTGATCATTTACCAGTTGTCTACCAAATGCCTAATTGAACAAAATTTTAAAATATTTTGCATGATTTTGACTTTAAAAATACCTCAAAACATAAGGCTTCTAGATGATAGCAAAACCATTATTTTATTATATATTTAAACATTCATCTTTACAGAGCAATCATTGCACTTGTTGGAAGCTGGGAGGACAGAGAGAGAAAAGTCAAAATAGGATATTTTCTTGGAAAGATGATTAAACAAGGAAACACTTATATGAGAGATTTCAACCTTGTGTACAACATAAAAATAACCATGACCTAAATTTTTCCCATGCCTGGAATTGTTAAAAAAGTATAATATTACGTTCACAGAAGTGTAATATCCATTAGAAGATCTAATGGTGATGAATTTGAAGGCTTTCAATAAATCACTTTAGCTCAGATTCTTGAAAAGCTGAAATATTCTTTTTTCACACCCACTAAATAGACATAATGATGGCAAGATACAAGAGTAAGTTCAAGCTGAAAAAGTAGTGATATATATGATTGCATAAAGTCATGCTATTTTAGAGTTGTGGGAGATATTAGGGACTATCTAGTTCAGTGTTCCACATATTTAAATAGTTTCAGGGACTTCTCTAAATGAAAACAATGTATCATGGAACCCCTAGGGTTCACTTACATTATATGTATATGAGTTTAATAAGAAAAAAACTTGAGACTACATATATATTTCCTAAACTTGCAGTTTTTATATAATCATACTACAGATAGAAATTCCCACAAAGATAAAACCAATAACATTAAAATTAAATTTATTCCATATAATGTATAACATTTTTCTAAAGATAAATCATTCATTTGGAATTTAATACTATAAAAACAAAGCCTTAGTGTTCTTCATTTAATGTATTTCTATTTTCTTTTTTTACTTCAGACAACTGTGTTTATAATCATATTGGCAGTAAACTCTTCAGACTTTAACTGGCAGTGTTATTTTACCTTTATTATTGAAAGAAGTTTATTAGTTTTATGATTATTATAGTCATTTCCTCCCATGATTTTGAAGATTCTATTCTACAGTCTTCTGGCTTTCATATTTGCCATTTAGAAATCTACTGTCTTACACTCTATTATAGATCTGTTTTTTTCTTTTTGATGGCTCAAAATCTTTTTGTTTTTGGGAATTTTTTAGTTTCCTGATTGTGTCTCCAGACTTTTATTTATTTTTTATCCTGTTTAGAATGCATTGTGATTTCTGTAGATATAAGTTCATTCCTTTAACATCAGTTGTGGAAAATTCAAAGCTGAAAAGCTCTTTAAGTACTGCCTTTCCTTTATTTTCTCTCCTGTGACCCCACTTAGATGAATATTAGCTTTTACATTTGACCATGAAAATATTTGAAACTCCTTAAATTTCTTGTCTTTACTCTTTGATGCATCATAGATACTTTCTTTAGGTTTATTATGTGCTGCTTTTACTCTGTATGCAGTTGAATCTAGGCTGGCATTTAGTTATACATCTCTAATTAAAAGTTATACTTCATTTATAAAGTATAATTTTATTGGTTTTAACTCTTCCTTGTAATTTCTGATAATAAAGTGTTGGCTAGTTCTTATGTTGTTATAAGATATTTCTGTAATTATATCACACATAATTAATCTATGGTATCTAGCCATGAATTCTAATTTATAATTTCCTTCCTGGTATAAAGCTTTTTTTGTTGTTTCTGCCATATATTACTCATAGAGTCTTGTTTTTGGTGTGTTTGTGAACTTTATGAACTCATAGGTGGCTAATCTTAATCTGTGTACAATTTGAGGTTCTAATTTGAAGATGCCTTTCTTTGGAAAATATTATAGTTACTATTTTGGGAAATTGCTGATCTTAGGAAAACTTAATTCCCCTGTAGGGTCCCAAGCAGAATCTTGAGGTGTCAAGTTTAATTCTTTTCCTTCACAGCTATTGCTGGGAGTATCTGTTTGAATTCTGCCTCCTATCTTCCGGACTGCTTGTTGTATTCGTTCAGTGGTCTATTTAAAGTTTGTCTTCTTCTGAAACTGTCAATGTGACACAAATTATATTTGGTACCAGAGCCAGGTGTTTCATTGTGGATATGCCTCAGGGTTGCCTTTTCTGCTAAATGGCTCAAAGTGGAAGTTTCCTAAGTTACAACATTTTTGCCTCCAAATTTCTATTTTTTGCAAACAACCAAAAGATTGTAGAAATAGTAAAGCCTTCTATTTTTAAACAATAGCATCACTTTGAAAATAACTTGACTAAAATTGTTTATTCAACACTTTATTGCACATAGAATATGTTGACATCTAGTCATTGTAGTTGATTAAATCTATTAAACTGGCCAAAATTATCAACAAAATATGCTTGTCAAGCTAATCATCTAAAATCAGTTTATTCATCTTAATAGACAACTATGAGTAAACAAGTTGCCTACTAATAACTAGGCTTGCTTGCCACATTGAAAACATGCTAAAGTACATGAGCTTTTATTCATTAAAAAACATTTTTTTTGAATGCCTACCCATTTTCCAGACATGATGTATGTTCTAGGGTTACAGAGATTAACAAAACAAAGTCCACTGCCACATTGTACTTACATTCTATAAATGGAAGATAGATAATAGCCACTCAATATATAAGCAGGACAAGTTGGAAATAAATGCAGTGAAGAAAATAAAACAGAGTGATGTGACAAAAAGTGAAAAGGAGTATAATTGACTATTTGGATTGTATTATGGTGATGACTTCCCTGAGGTGGTAGGAGTTGATGATGATGACCTGGGGAGAGTTTTTAACAAATGCTTTAGCAAGTGTGATGGCCTAGAGAGATAATGGAACTTGACCATGTTCCCAATGGAGAAAAACAAACAGATTGTATGATTGCAGCATGGTGATCTGTTCTTAAGCATGTTATGACATTAAAGAGAGACAGGAGGGGAGATTTCAAATCACAATAACGTGTTTGGATTATATTTTAAGTGTAGTGAGAAGACAGTTTCAACTAGTTGAATGATTATATATTTGCATATATATTTATAATTATATTATTTTAAAATTATATAAAATTAGATAAATATCATATTCATAAATATATTAATATATTATGAAATTGTATCTCACCTGGACTTAAGAACCACCACTGAAAACTCTTGAGCAGATACCGAAAAAGGGAAAGGAGGTTGTGAGTCAGCCACCTGAAATGGTAACTGTTGATTATTTTCATCAGATTAAATATACGGATATTTTATTTCAAGGATATTTTAGCCTTTATTTAAGAAAAAGTAACATTTATTTATTACTGAGAAACAGAGAGAGACAGAGCATGAGCATGGAGGGGCTGGGGGAAGGGGAGACAGAATCTGAAGCAGGCTCCAGGCTCCCAGCTGTCAGCACAGAGCCAGATGCAGGGCTCGAATTCACAAACTGCAAGATCATGACCTAAACCATAGTTGGATGCTTAACTGACTGAGCCACCCAGGCACCCCATAGCCTTTATTTTTTAATAGCTTTACTGATGTCTGTAATTTATTATGTGGTAAATTTTATATTTAAAATGTATAATTTGTGATGTTTTGACATATCTGCACACCTGTGGGTCCATTATCTCAATCGACACAGTAAGATATCCATTACTCACAAAAGTTTCCTTATGATCATTTCTAATCCCTTATTTCTGCTCCTTTCCCAAATCCAGGTCAATTACTGTTCTGCAGTCACTATTAGTTCACATGATTAGTTCTATCATTAAGTATTAGGCTTTTATATAAATTGAGTCACTCATGTAGGTATTCTCTAGTCTGCATTCTTAGAATAATTGTTTCCAGAAGTATCCAAGTTGTATTAAATACCAATGGATTGTTGCTTTTTATTGCTGAGGAGTATTTGATTGCCTGGATATATCATAATTTGCTTTTCCATTCACCTTCTGATAGACATTTGGAGAAGTAGTTTTAACATTTGTGTTCAAGTCCATGTATGAACATGTGTGTTCATTTCTCTTAAGTAAATACGTAGGAGTGGAATGGCTTGATCATAACTTTTTAAGAAACTGCCAAACTATTTTACAAGTAGTTGTATCATTTTCATTCCCACCAACAGTGTAGAAGAGTTCCAGCTTTTCTGTATTCCCAGCAACATTTAGTATGGTCAGTCTTTTTATTTTTTATTTTTTGTCTTCAGTTTGTTTATTTTGAGAGAGACAGAGAGACAGAGAAAGGAAGCAGGGGAGGGGCAGAGAGAGAGAGAGAGGGAGAGAGAGAATCCGAGGGCTTGAATTCACAAACTGTGAGATCATGACCTGAGCCACAACCAAGAGTAAGACACTTAACTGAGTTGCTCAGGTGCCCCATGGTCAGTCTTTTTAAATTGGTCGATATAGTAGGTATATGATAGTATCTCATTGTCATTTTAATTTTCATTCCTCTGTTGACTAATAATGTTGATCATCTTTTCATGTGCTTATTTGCTTCCATATGTCTTCTCTGGTTAAGTATCTGTTCAAATAATTTCTTATGTTTTAATCAGTATTGTGATGTTATCCTAGTAGCATATATTATAGAAAAGAATATTTAACTTCCTCTTAACTTTTTATTTTCTTTTAAGATAACTTATTAGTCCAACCATTCATTCAACATGAGTTAAAAGAGTATCTAGTTCCAAGCACTGGGGATACAGTAAGAATGAGACTCTATACCTGCTCTGAATCTGCAGATACAAAAATTGTCAGTTAAAATTCAGTGTAATTATAATGTATTTCCCCAGTTATTTTGCAATTTATGATTCACTAATGTGGAATGCTTTCTATAAGGTTAAAAGATAAATATGATATTAAGGTATATTAGATTATGCCTCAGCTTTCAAAAGAGCTCAAACTACCCTTGGGAAGCAGGCATAGAATTAAACTCTATAATAGCAGAAAGTAAGTTACAAATAAAAAGTACTGAAAATAAATGTCCTGGTAAATATTGAGGGAAGATCTCCTGGAGGAAGATGGACTTCCAGCTTTTACTAATAAGAAAATGTCAGTAAGTGAATAATACAAAGAAATGGGATATATGAGGTCAGAGGCAGCAATATTCTTTGTTTTTAAAGAGCAAAGAAGATGCTGGGCTGATTGGGCTGACTTAGTTTCTGAATCATGAGTTTAGGATAAACAATGTTATCCTGACCACGGGTGTTTGATAATAAGTGAACAGTTTTTGGTAGTTAATAGGATTTTTAGTTACCAAGATTATCCTGTAAATTTTGGAACCTCAGTTAAGGTATAGTGGTTAGCATAGAAAGGAGACAGAGGGCTGAGTAGCCCACTACAAAGATTACTTTTAACCTAATGGACATCTTTAAAGGATACTCTGCTCTGCTCTGGGAATTTCACTTTTTCACCTGCTTCATCTTGTAGCAGCTAAAACAACATTCTGAAATCTGGGGAAGTGTGATCTCTGGCCTCCTAGGATAGAATTTTTTAAGTCTGTCCTGTCCTATGCTGGACTGAGCACTAAGTGCTTTACATTAGAAACTCTCTGGAAAGGGAGAGTTTGCTTTATTTATCAGTTCAGAAGTCAGGGGAAATGGGCTATGAGATACTGATAATACTTATTGTAATGGAATGGACTGGAAGATATGGAAGTTTCAGGCTGAAGGTCATTCACTCACTAATACATAGCTTTTTTTAAACCTATTTTTTTGGTGTTTGTGATACGATAAAGTGTTCTAGTGCTATCAACTTACTACAAAACTGCGGCCTTGGAAGAACAGAAAGTACAGAAATAACTGCCTTTTATGGATTCCTGTTTTGTGCAGTTTCAAATATAGACTTAAAAAAGATTACTATCAGAGTATTCTATAGTATATTGATATAAGAAGAGGATTCTATTATAATTGAATGAAGAATATTCACTTGAAGGAGAGAGGAATATTTTTTAGAAGTGATATATTTTTAAATGTTTTTGATAAGGTATTGATACTTTGATTTATTACCTATGAATTCATACCAATATATTTGTTTATAATACCAAAAACAGAGGAGCTGCAGGATAAATGAGACAAGATTAAAGAATGCACACACTCAAGCAGTGTGATGAAAAGCAGATCTTAACTTTAGCATATGGAAGGAAAATCAACCATTTATGCCCTGTGGATTAACTGGATAATATCAGACGCACTCATTTCATTGTAGTTATATTCTGAAAAGCATAAATTTTCCTGTTTCCTGTGATGTATCAGAATCTACATATATGCTGTAGACTGAATGCTGTGTTGCCCCAAGTTCATATGTTGCAACCTAATTCCTAATGTGATATTTAGAGGTGGGGCCTTTGTGAGGTGATTAGGTCATGGAGACAGAACCATCATGAATGATTAGTGCCCTTTTGAAACAGGCCCCAGAGAACTCCTTCACTTGCTTCTGCCTCGTGAGGACATGTATGAACCAGAAAGCAGGCTCTCACCAAATGCCAAATCAGCTGACACCTTGATCTTGAACTTTCCAGCCTCCAGTACTGTGAGAAATTAATTTATATTTGTAAACCACCCAGTCTATGACATTTTCTTATCACAACCTAAATGAACTAACAATGGCTTATTATTACAAAGTGCTAATATATTTTAAGACATAACTCCCATGAAAGAAGAAATTCCTTTTAAAATTTCAGTTCTGAGTCTGCTAAACTGTCAATTACTGTGTCGGATAAGGGAAGGGGTGGGTGTATGATCCAGCCTGAAAGACTGGATCTTTAAGTATCTTTATCCATTCTTTATGTAGGGATATAGTGAATTTTCCTGTTGACCTTTACATATGGCTATTAACAAAAATAGAACTAGAATTCAGGTCTCAAGATCCCTAATTTGGTATTCTTTCCATTACAATACTCTTCTTCCCAAGTCTTACTAAACCCCCACTTCCACTTTTGTAATTCCTCTTTTCTTCTTGAACAGTGTAAACACATAACATACTAATAACTTTTTGTTAACAAACCTTCAGTTAATTTTTAGTCAATTGATTTTTTACAAGGATGCTAACCCCATTCAATAGAGAATGAATGGTCTTTTCAACAAATTTTGTTCGGACAACTGGATATCCTCATGCAGAAGAATGAAGTTTGATCCTTACCTCATATTGTACACAACAATGAACTCAAAATGGACTATAGGCTTAAATTTAAAAGTTAAAACTATAAAACACTAGAAGAAGGCATAGGAGTAATTCTTCATGACTTGGAATTCTACAATGTTTTGTTTTGTTTTGTTTTGTTTTTAGATTTAACACCAAAAACGCAAACAACAAAAGACAGGATAGATAAACTGAACATCAAAACTAAAACTTTGTCCTGTAAAGGACACTATTGTGGATGTGAGAAGACAATTTGCTGAATGGGAGAAAATATTTTCAGATCAAGTATCTAATAGAAATACATGCATACATATACATACAAATACAAACATGTATATAACAGAAACATGAATATATATAAAAGTGTGATGTTAATTGCATTCTGTAATATAATTAGCTAATAACTATAATACAGCTAGCTGCATTCCATTCATTATTTCCTTTTATTATCAGTATAAAAATTCTCTAACTTTAACCTTCGAAGAACTTAAAATTATCCATAGTATACAGGACGATAGGCAATTCACCAACAACTTCCATCTGAAAGGGTATAGATAAGTCAGAGATTACAAGTGATCTGTATGGTTTGATTTCTTTGATTTCCTGTTTCTTATACCCACCTGTCCACCTTTCCTTTTCTATCTATGAGAAGCTATGGATTTAATAAACAGAAAAGGCAACATGGAAACTTGGTCTATTTAGCAAAATAAAGTCATTTTCCATTGGGAAACTCCTCTAGGCCAAACATATTTAAGCTATTGCCACTCTTACAATTTATTACTTGCCAATATGTTTGTTTCTTTGAAGTATAAATGCTTGATCAGGTGCAGTAATATCACCTGGTCAATGTTTTAAATCAGATTTTCATCCAAGGTGAGCTAAATTTCAATCTGTAAATGTAATCTGAACAAAAAATTTTTTAACGTTTATTTTTGAGACAGAGAGAGAGCATGAACGGGGGAGGGTCAGAGAGAGGGAGACACAGAATCTGAAACAGGCTCCAGGCTCTGAGCTGTCAGCACAGAGCCCGACGCGGGGCTCAAAATCACGGACCGTGAAATCATGACCTGAGCCGAAGTCGGCTGCTTAACCGACTGAGCCACCCAGGCACCCCAATAATCTGAAAAATTTTGATCCTTTTAACTCTCTTCAAAATATTGATAACCATCCCTTAGTGGTCATTATGCTTATAACATATAATTACAAATGAATGTCATTTTATAAATGATAAATATTGTTTATAAATTTTGAGAAAATGTTGAAAAGATACTCTCTGATTGTAGATTTGCCTTCAAGGATGTATGTTTCTTAAGAAAATCAGAGTTTGAGTTATTTCATGTATGAATCCTTTTAAAAAATGACCTTTTCATCTGTGTTTGAATTAATAGCATTGTGTGCAGTTTAACTATGTTTAGGACTATAAATTTAAAGGATTCAGAGTTTGAACTTTAAAGGAGGCATCTCAGAAATAATGAAGTGGAGGGGCATCTGGGTGCCTCAGTAGGTTGAGGATCGGACCTCGGCTCAGATCATGATCTCGTAATTCGTGAGTTCCAGCCCCACTTGGGACTCACTGCTCTCAGTGCAAAGCCTGCTTCTGATACTCTGTTCCCCTCTTTCTTCATTCCTCCCCTGCTTGCACTCTCTCTCTCTTTAAAAATAAAAAAAAAAAAACATTAAAAAAAAAAAGAAGAAATACTGAAGTGGAAAAGGAATTTTCCATGTCTGCTTTTTCAATCAAAAATTTTTTTTTTGTCTTAGGAATGATTCTATTTTTTAAATAAGGAATTACATTATTTGAATCAGATATTTTTGAATATTTTTTCTATCTGTAGTTGTGAAGACCTATTCCTTAATCTGAATTTCTCAATCTAAATAGTTTCCAAACAAAATTCAGTCACTCATAGTATAGGTACAAATTTGTGAGTGTTTGATGTATGTAACTAAATTATTCATTTATTTAAATTCAGCCTCATTTGTACAAATTCTGAGATGCCTTGAACAGAGAATAAAGAACAAGGAATATTAACAGAATAGAAAATAAAGACAAGATGAAAGAAAAATACAAATTTATTCATTAGTTGATAAAATTTGGCTATAAATTTTCTGGCAGTCAAAGTAAGAAGGGACACCTGATCTCTTCCATCATATTCATTGTTACAATTTAAAAAGTATATCCAAGGGCATCTGAGTGGCTCAGTGGGTTGAGTGTATGACTCTTGATTTCTGCTCAGACCATGATCTCCCCCTTTGTGGGATCGAGCCCAGCATCAGGCTCTGTACTGACAGCATGGAGCCTGCTTGGGATTCTCTCTCTCCCTTTCTCTCCCTCTGTCCCTCCCTGGCTTTCACATGTGAGGTTGCCAGCCCCCCCCCCCCCCCCAAAATAAATAAACTTAAAAAAATTACAAATAAAAAGTATATCCATTTCTTTTAATTAATTCTTAAAGAAATTTCTCATAAAGAAATAAAGAAGGAATTATAAATTGTATGGTAACGTAGCTTTTTGTAGTGACAAATTTCTTTGATTAAAGAAGACCTAACACTTAAACATGACTCTAGGAAGACGATTCTGGGTTTCAGAAGGTAATATAATCCAAATTTGTAGTCTTCTGGTGGTTTTGCTTGATTCAAAGAAAGAATATAAATATATAGAAGGCTGGCTAGATTTTAGTTTCTACAAATCATCTTTCCTAAACCTACTTTATCAGAGGGATCAAGATTTCTTTTCTAGACTAGACCCAGTTAAAATACGATAGGTAAAAAGTCTTGATATGTTGGCTATTCTAGTAAACTGTAATATTTGTTTGCGAAGAGTCCTAGATATCAGCAACCATATTTATTTCCTGGAACTTTTTTAAGTAGTCAGCTATAGAAAAAGAATGTGAAGGGGCGCCTGGGTGGCTCAGTCGGTTGAGCATCCAACTTCAGCTCAGGTCATGATCTCGCTGTTTGTGAGTTCCAGCCCCGCATTGGGCTCTGCACGGACAGCTCAGAGCCTGGAGCCTGTTTCAGATTCTGTGTCTCCCTCTCTCTGCCCCTTTCCTGCTCATGTTCTGTCTCTTTCTGTCTCTCAAGAATGAATAAACGTTAAAAAAAAATTAAAAAAAGAATGTAAAGAATGGAAGTTGCTAAGATGGACTGGCCACTATTTCTCAAACTCATGAGGCATGTATGCTGAGAATTGTTCTTTTTCACAATGAACTCATGTTCTCACACATTGAATGTGATTAACCTCAATTTGTGTGTCCCTCCTTTCAAGGGATATATCCTTACAATGCTTTTGCTTATAAATAACAGAAAATGTGGTTCAAATAGGTATAAATATTAAAGTGAATTTATTGGATTCTGCAGTAGACAGAATTCTATGAAGATACCCAGAATTCCTAGTCTTTGGAATACACTCTCTCCCAATTACTCCATTAAACATGAGCCTATGTACTGCTGCAGAGGGATTTTGCACATATAATAAGGTCTCTAGTCAGTTGATCTCATAATAGGTAGATTAACTGGGTGGTTCTGAACTAATCACATGAGTCTTTTAAATGTGGAGAATTTTTTCTGGCCGGTTGAGGAAATTAGATTTGAGGCACCAATGCTCGCTTAAAGATAGAGATGGCTATGGGGGGGGGGGGATAATTGAAGCAGCCTCCAGGACCTGAAAGAAATTCCTGGTTGACAGGAAGGAAATAAGGACCTTAGTCCTACAGCCACAAGGAACTCCTGCCAACAACAATGAGCTTGATGTTGAGGAAATGGAATTTTTTTTTTTTTTTGGTAGTTTCTAGGGAATAACATATCCTGGCCAGAAACCAGAAGATTGATTTCAACCTTATTCTGTCCTAAGCACAGTGTCTTTCCTGAACTTTGGAAATACCAGAACTGTGAGCTAGTAAATGTTGTTGTTTTAAGGTGTTGTTTGTAATAATTTGTTACGCAGCAAGAGAAAACTAATATAGCCAAATAACTGAAAATTCCAGTGGTAGGGTAGGGTGATCATCAGATGTGTCAGAAGAATTCTGGCTCTCTTCCTCTGAAATTCTCATTGCTCTATCACCATATTTTCTTCCTAGGGGAAAATTGGCTATAGCAGCTCCAATTGCAAATTGGAGTTTACTCCAATTTCCAGAGTTTACTCCAGAAGTAGAGAAAAAACCTCTTCACATACGTCAGCTCATACTACCTTGATGACTAAGATTGGTCCAATCAGTGGGAAACCTGGAACTGTATTGCTGAGGCAACACTGGAAGCCAAATTTCAGAAAATCCTCTTGAGTAAGATTATATCAAGTTTTATACAAAATTTTTCATTCCTCCACTCATCTATGCAGGTAAAAGTAGTTCTTAGGTAGTGGTTCTGATTTTTCAACTAACTCCATAACAATAGTAGAACCATGCTTCCCATCTATACTTTCTTGTATATTATGGCTAATTAAATGAAATACCCAGTTTTTCTACTTTTAAGTAAATGCAACTATATTTCTAATACTTGGTTCTGGTATTTCTCAATTTGTTTACCCACTAATTATAAGCTTCCAAAATATGTTTATTTCTAATTAAAATCAGATTGTAGTCCATTCCATTTTTCAATGACAGACCTTTGTTCCTCCCAAATTATAGACCATTTAGCTTACTGGATATTCTCTCAAGACTTTATTTATTTCTTTCTTGGTGAATCAGAAGTCTGGGCTTCTCAGGCCAATATTCTGCATGAGGATGCTATATCGCTCTATCACAGTGTATGGAATGTTTCAGGATAAACAAAGATTTTTTTTTTTTTACAGGTCTGATTGACTTTTTCTTACCCTTGTCCCCAGACATAAATTCACTAAGCTGTATGAGTTATTGATTGTCAACATAACCTTAAAATTCCCTTGAAAATCTGGATTGGTCAAAATGTTCTCTTGATGAAATGTTTAGTAACTTTAATGGGATAAACAGGTGTTTAGTATATCTTGTCCATCTTTTTAATATATCATGATGCGGGGCGCCTGGGTGGCGCAGTCGGTTAAGCGTCCGACTTCAGCCAGGTCACGATCTCGCGGTCCGTGAGTTCGAGCCCCGCGTCGGGCTCTGGGCTGATGGCTCAGAGCCTGGAGCCTGTTTCCAATTCTGTGTCTCCCTCTCTCTCTGCCCCTCCCCCGTTCATGCTCTGTCTCTCTCTGTCCCAAAAATAAATAAACGTTGAAAAAAAAAAATTAAAAAATATATCATGATGCTATGATAATTCTTTCAAATGAGTTCTACTATTATGGTCCCTAATAATAGTTTCTCTTCTACTGCGAACCCAGCAGCAATCCATATAGAAGAGAAAGATAAGCATTTGCCTTCTTATTGGTGACGTTTTAACATCAAAAGCCAAAAAATGTCTCTTATTAGTCAATTGACTACTATCTGATTACTGTCTAGGATGAATGATTTAAGGTAAACCTATCCCAAATGCAAATCAATTTTGAAAACTGTTCTTCATTGTTTTACTGAATTAAACTTAAAAAGTATTTGTGGTAACCCGATGCTTCTATATTCCTAGGCAGGCATTTTGTAACCGTTTTATCTTAAATGATTCATCAGAAGTGATGTTGCATAAAGTCAGAAGTTGTATTGATGCAATGTTGAGATTATTTTTCATACTTGCTAATAATACGTGCTTTCAATGTGCTCATATTAAAATTATCGGTACAACTTATCCATTGATGGAACTAGCCCAAGGTTCTTTAGGAAAATGTGATATTATCATATATTTTCTTAACTTATCCTTGTGCTGAAGTTAAGAAGCTTGATATTTAAGTATGGGTAGACATTCTCAAATTTCATTAGGGAATAAGTTTTCTGCTTTCAGTGTGGCTGACAGTAGAACATATTAAATCTGTCTATCATTTATATGCAATAATCAGCAAGTCTAGTTTTAAGAAATGCTGCGTATAAATCAGGATAAAGCTAGTGGTTACAGAAAACATTTTTGCATTATATTGTTTGGCTCCCCCTCAGTTCCTTTCTGTGGCTGCATTAGAAGGTATTATAATAAAGAGAACAAGAAAACATGTTACTGTACTTACTACAGGTGGGGGGTTGGGGAGTGGTGTTATGGATAAGGCTTACCACATGGCAGTGTCCTCTCTATGAGGACCTATTGAAGGTATTTCTCCTCTGTTTCTATTCTTGGAAGATCTGAGATTTTCCTAAGCAACTGGTTTGGGCTTTTTTTTTTTTTTTTTTTTTTTTTATTTTGGAGAATGTGAGTGGCACAATACATTATTTATTCCCCTTTGATTGATAAAATGCTCAGTTCAATTTTTAGTTCTCCCTTCAATGACATGCATCTTATAGCAAATATTCATTTACCAGTCTTAGTCATAGCATTTTACTTTTTCTACCTTTATTCTCTTTTTAACTTCATTTTCTCACTTTTTATCTCATTATATATAGAATATACTTAACCAGTAAATAGTTGTCTTCTATTTGAAAAGGTCGTCTCTGACGGAAGGCACATGTCTAGGAAAATGACCTATAGACACCTGAGCTAGAAAGAGATGCCTATTTTGCCAACAAGATAAGCCAGTTAACCCTGGTGGTGAGTGACTGAGCAGATATCTAAAGTAGATTATGTCACATCTGTTGTTCATTGTATTTGTTTCCTTTTGTTCTACCCAAAGGTAACTAATCTCACATCCTTTAAGTAATGAGGTCCAGAGTTCCAAATATGAGGATATAGCAAGACTGGTCTAAATTAACAGTTTATACCACTTTATACGAGAACTGTACATTTGTGTCATATTACTAGAAAAATATCAGAAAATACATAGCAATTAAACCATAACAGAGATACGTACATTTTTCATTGTATCATAATAATGGGAACTATGTTAACATAATGATTCTCCACCTTGGATATATATTTGTTCATGTCAGACCAGTGTTCATTTAATAAGAAAAATAGATTACTGGTGCAGGTCCGTCTATTAAGAATCTCTATGAATATTGCCTGGATATTTATATATCTGTATCTATGTACATAATTTTATAAAATTTTAAAAATATATATATAAAATCTCCAGGGTTTACTGATATACAGCTAGGTTTGAGAATCACTGTGTTAATAATGAATTATCAAGATACAGAACAAAAATGTTATTGAAAACCTAGCTTTCAGTCCATCTCTGAACTGTTAAATGCTGATAGCTCTCTATATATTTGAGACATTAATATTCCCTAAGACACAAATAAAATGAATGTAAGATTTTAGAATTTTTTTTCAAAGACCGTGTTTTGTATAAAAACAGTGAAGACCATGGTACATTTGGTTTCGTAATATGGGAGTTGAAAATGACTTTTCTTCCTCAGTGGTCTGAAAACCAAGACTGTTTAAAATAAAGCTCATCCTTACAAGTGAGATTTTACTTCCTGAATACTAATCTGACGTTTAATGGTAGAAAAAGGAAGAAAGAGAACAGGCCTAAGAGCAGCATCTTCCCTTATCTTGCTGGTGACTCAATTTTTTTTTTTTTAATTGTGCCAATTCCCAGAGAGACTCATTATAAAGCTGAGATTGAAGGAAGTAATTAATTCAGGAAGGTTGATATTGGTTTTGATGCACCAGAGACTTCTGGTTCATCTGCTGAAGTGTGAAAATAATGCTGTGGACTGCAAGATTGGAGGAGGGAGAAATGACATGCCGGTCTTCTTGTACACATCTAACAATATACAAATTCAAATATACCTTCCACTTGTAAGGAAAACTATCTTAATTAGAAGAAGCCTAGAAAAAAGATCAACCATTTAATCTTTTGGTTTAGTAGGCCAAAAGTGTCCTTTTCAGAGACCCGTGATAAAAGGGGCCTGAAAATTTTTTTTCCTCTCAATTCTAAAATAAATTCTCAGTGTAGTAATTACATTCTCAGGATCTATATTTCATGTATCATTAGTAACTGCCCCTTCCAACTGGTTTCAAGTGCTCATGATTTCCTTATGGAGTGCTAAATATGTAGTAAGATACTGATGCTTTAAAACATTTCTTTAGAAATTTAGAACTTGTAGAGCATCCTTTTTCTATAGAGTCCATAGTTGCACATACAATTGAGTTTGTTTTTTTTTAAAAAGCATGCTTTTTTACAAGAACTCACCTTATTCAGCTGTAAGATGTGTCATTGAAAAGTTGTGCAATGAAGCACTGTTTGGGGGGCTTATCTTTTACATTGCCTATTTGAACTTGAAATAACATATTTTTTGAATGTCCAGAATTGTTTAATGTTAGTAATCAAGATTATTAAAACTCTGATTCAAGACCATTCTGCCATTAATTTTGTTGAGGTTATTTACTAGCTGTAATGAGAAGTTAAAGCCCAGCTTTATGCAATTTAAATGAAGTCATAGAAGTTAAAGTCAAAGAAAGAGTCCATAACTTCATTATTTTATTGACACAGAAGCTGAGAATCAGAGATGAAGTGGCAATAACAGAGTACTTAATAAGCAGAAGTAGGATGAGAAACCACCTTCCAAGAAATGGAGGAAAAGGACCAGTCATTGAGTGTCCAATTTTTACCTTGGGAGACTGATATAATCCCCACTTATACAAGATAAGGGAATTGAGATCCAGAGAGGTGAAGCAATTTAAAGTTCACAGAATGGGGAATTTTAGAATTCAGATTAGATCACCTGTCTAAATCCAGGGCTGTCTCTTCCCAAAGCCCATGGAATAGCAGTTCTCCTTCAGTCACCAGACTTGCAGGATCCTGAAGTCGGCAGAAATACAAGAATAGAGTAAGTGATACTCATTTGGTCTATTGTATTTAAGTAAATCAGCAGATTATAGTAGTATGATCCGGTGAGAGCAATAAGAAGTGATAGAGAAGAATTGAAAAAAGAGAAGTCTCTATCTCCCCCTCTTCCCTATTCTTTCTTTTAAAGATTTTCTTCTTCTAGTTGAAGTCATTCTGCACGTTGAGAAATAACCACGTATACCTGGGAGAAGTCTCCGTATATCACTGTATAGTTATCACTGTGTAGTTTTCCATATAAGATGACTTGAGTCATTAAGAAAGGTAGTTTATAATCAGCAATTTCCCTTTAATGTAATAGAACATAGTTCATTAAAAAAGAGCTCTATAGAAATGTTAAAACCAGCATTTAAAAATACCCAGATTAGTTTAGAAATTAACATTTGTACTATTTCCCATACAAGTGACACTAAATAATATTAATGGGAGATGGCATACATTAATTTTCTCTTGAAAATCTCCCATGTTTTTATATTTTTATGTTGGAATTACAGAGGTCAAAATGTGTATATTTGCAAGTGGTCCTATGCAGTTTTCTTTAAGTTGTTAAGTTGATTGTCAATGTGATTTTAAAAGTAGTTGATTTACTTAATATCAAAAAGGTATATAATTTTAATGTCTGTGTGCTACTTATTCATGAGTTCTTATGTTTCTTATATTTTATAAATGAAGAGCTTCACAACCAAGGAGGTGAAGTGACTAATAAAAAATTCACAAAAAGATACAACCCAGGTCTTCCTCCTGATATTAGCTTGCAGCTGTTATCATTAAATATCTTGACTGTTAAATCTTTTGATTATTTTTCACTTTTAATTTTAATTCTAAATAAACGTGAGAGATAAAGTGAGAAAGAAGCAACAATATCCTCCTGAATTTGAGATGTTTGAAGTAATATTACATTTAGACAATGGAGTGATGTGCTAATACGTTCTGTCAGGAAAGCTGAGTCAATTTGACAGTAATCCTATTAAAAATATCTTGAAATAATTTGCTTTATGACAGACAATGCAGCTTTAATTTTACTTTAGACAGAAGATTCCAGAGGATCTGTTTTGATGTAAACTTTTATTAAAGTAATACTTGAAATGTAATTTATGGTTCTTTTTTAAAAGGAAAAGTATCCGTTTATTATTTTTTAAACATGGTTTTCAGTATATTTATGAGTTTCTGGAAGGAAGACATTGGTGTGACTATTAATAAAAACATTTCTTAGCAGTAAATTTAGAACTAATTTATTTTGCATAGTGATAAATTATCCAACATACATAAGTAGATATACTGTGTATATACATACATATATATATATATATATATATATATATAGATAGATAGATAGAAATAAAGATATAAATAAGGATATAGTTGAAAAAGTATTTTGTTTTAGTCTAGATCATTGTTCATTTAAACTTACATAACATCATATATTTTAAAGCTTGAGACAAAATAAAACATCTTGCAGTTAAAGGATGGAAGTAAATTTTGGAACTCAACCATGAGATGTCTGTTTATCTGCAATGTCGTAAATGAAAAAATCACCATCATTACAAAAGTGGGCGTTGGGAATACAGATGGGACAGCTGTTGTTCTTTAATTGTGACTGGATTAGTAAAATGCAGTTTTTACAACTCATTTAAAACTTATCACTGGGGAATACATTTTAGTACCACTTAGGGTGTCTTTTGGTTAATAAATTCTTGGCTTTTGAGTGTAAGTATTTGGCTTCAAATCCCAGGTACAAGTTTATTAAAAATTGTAATAGTTCTTAGAGACTATAAAATGAAATGAAGTGCACAAAATGTGTGTTTCCGGTGCTTGACTTTAAAACGATTTTTTACATGACTTATTTCAATATTTTTAACTGAAGCAGACTGTTGTTGAATTTAAATGATTATTAAATATTTAACTAGAGTGAGAAAGAGGAAGTAAGAGAGAATGAGAGAGAGGGAGAAAGGGAAGTATGTAATTTTTGAAAAGTGTTTTTTTCAATTTCTTGGTAGTTTTTTAATAAAATATATGCCCTATATTAAGATATTATGCCAATAATTATAAATCCAATAATAATTATGTGAAACAGGCTGTAACTTTAGATCTGCATTGTAAGACAGCATAGTGTAGTTTGTAAGAAATTTGTGGGATATTCTGTGAAAGAATTTTTAAGAAGTGATAAAAAATACACTTTTTTTTTTAAACCAGAACATTTGGAATATGACATTGAGTATTTCTGCATTTAGCATTATTCTAAATGTTTGTCTTCATCAAATAAACAAATGAGAGAGTAATTAAAATCTGTGTTAATGAACAAGTCTCCCTCCTGAAATTTCAATGTTGCCAGTGAGGGGAAATTTTTGAGTCAGTGAAGCAAGAGATCAGTGACAAAGACTCTGAATTTTATAATTTGGAATGGGGTCTGACCTAAAAGGAAGACATGGCCCCTTGTTGACATTTCTCTTCCCTTATAAAATAACATTTTATCTAGATAAAGTAAGTTTGACAATGTGGAAGGGAGCTAGAAGCAGCAGAACTGCTGGAAGCACCCCGAAACAGCTGTAGAAGCTAAAGAATGAGCCTACCACTGTTCCATGTATGCTGGCAGAAGACACGAGACTCCTAGAGTTACACACAGGAAAAGCAGAAGTTCAAGCAGTTTTGCTGGTTGTCCAAACTCAAAATACCGTAGGATCATGTGGAGTGCCAGCAGGAGCCTGCATGAGCTGTGGGTACACCACCAGTGGAGAAACCTGAGCTTAGGGGACCCACCATTTTTACAGCACTCAGTAAGCAAGAGTGTTCTTTGATGGGGCAGGGGGCAGGTGAATCTCAGATACATTTCTTTGATGTTACAGCACTTCTCAGAATCCCAGCTTTATAAACAATTCTGAAAACTGTCTTGAGTCAAAGAATAGCCAAGACCATGGACTCAGCAAAACAGTAGGAGCATAATAGGTCTGTAGGGACTGCTTCCCTATACTTTTCTTCCCCTTTTGTTATATGGTGCTCCCTCCAATTTTTAAACTTTTTTTAAAAGTTTCTTCCTTTATTTTGAGAGAGAGAGAGAGAGAGAGAGAGCACATGCAGAAAAGGGGGAGAGAGAGGGGGAGAGAGAAAATCCACTGCAGTGGATGTAGGGCTCCATCCCACTGTGAGATCCTGACCCAAGCCGAGATCAAGAGTCCGAACACTCAACCACCCCCGCCCTCACCCCCCTGCTCCCTCCTATTTTTACTTGGAACAACCTCTGCTCCAAATCTCACAAACTCACATTTTCCAGAAAAGGAAAAACTCTGAATCCTTCATAATCCCAGGAAAGCATGGTCCTTAACTCAAACATGTGTGCTCTTTCTCTTTGGGAGTAGTTTGGTGTGGTTTGGTTTGAGGAATCCTTAACATTTCTTGAGAGGTCCAGTATATTGCTAATACCCGCTGCATCTTTTTCACTCCCCTTCTTTCCAAAGACCCCTAATAGTTCATACATTTTCTCGGAGTTCTACCCTACAGATTTTGCATACTTAAAAATCTATTAATAAGAAAATATGGAAATATAATTTTTATTGGCAAAGATCTTTTCTAACAGCGTAGTTACATTCTAACAAATGTTATTAATAGATCAGTTGGCACATGTAAATATAATACAACTAAATTTAGTTAAAATGGGCACTTTGAGCTTTAATTTAAAAAGCATATCATTACTTTTAAAATAAAAAAAAAGCAATGAATATTCAGTAAATTAAGTGGAAGGGTCCTTGGCCTGGGGTCATCTGATTGCAGATGACACTACCATCAGACAAAGTTGATTGGTTTTGCTGGCTAGTAGATACCTTCTTTTTACCACAATAATTTTTATGTGTGTCTATGTAAAGTCCATCCATGCCTTATTGAAAAGTCTTCCTAACCAAGAACATTTTTTCTTTACTCAACATATACATATATTTAATACTATATTCATGGAGAGGAAGGTAGGAAATGAATTCTGCATGATAGCCAGAGAAAACAATGGAAATTCTATTTGAAGATGACTGTTCATGGCAATTTCTTGCTCCATGCACTTTTGCTTCCCTGAAACTGTGTTTGTGATGGTAATGCTGATTGGGAGGGTGTATGACATATCACATATTAAACTAAAATATGAAGGTCTTGTTCAAATAAAAGAAGTGAGATGCAAACTAGTAATTAAGAGCTATTAATTAAGAATTAACCTTTTGGAAATCCACCTCTCATAACTGCAGAGCAAGTATGCAAGAGCATAGTGTGGTGACAGATGACTGTATTTCTAAAGATATGCTATCTGCTGACTACAGTTTATGTGCCCTTATAACTTGAAATAGACTGATAAGCAATTGGGTAATTCTGAGATAATCCTAAACCTCTGTAAGCCCTTTTGAATATTTTAGTAAGCAAATGTTGATATGGTAATCCCATGTTCATATTTACATGTATTTTACTTTTTTAGGAGAATATTGCTATTTTAGGAATAGGCAAATAAGAGATGGAAAATATTTGAGTTCTGCAGTACTAAGAGATTAGGAAAACAACTACTTAATGCATATATCACAAGCTCCCTAGTGACGGGATTATTTTTTACATATTAGATTTATTTGTTGCATTTATTATGAGCATTGAACAATTACGTATTGATGATACTTTATTTGACATCTTCATGGATCTAACATACTAACTTTGTTGTAAGTAATCTGCACAATATTTATGATTTTTTTGATGGATTGGTTGACCTATTCTTCATTACATTTTTACTATTAAATCCATCATACATAAATGTTAGAGTATACACTGTACATAATACAGTATGTCATCTTCAGTACTTACAATTTGCCCTTCTTGAGAATCACTTGGGGAAGTTAAAAATGCAGATTCTGGGGCCCACCTATTCAGATTCTCATTTTGATGGGACCAGGAATCTGACTTTTCACGAAACCCAGAATTGATTCATGGAGGTATTTTTAGCATAAATTGAGAGGCACTACTCTCTAATATTTGAAGAGAAAGTCATTTGCTAACCTATAACATGTTTTGTTCATGTAAGGAGCACATATTGTGTTAATTTCATCTTTCTAGTCACACCCATTGTAAGCACTCTTCCAGTTGTACCTCCCATAGTAGAAAGTGTTGTCTCTACATTTTCTCATTTAACTACCAGTAAAAATGTGTCTTGGGAGCTGAGGCCTCTGGCTTCATAAAACTATAATTCATCAGACTTTAGCCTTTTGAGATTAGTACTAAAAATAATAACAAAACACCATAGTTTTCTGCTTAAAGTGTTTGTTTTAATTAGAAACCTTGCCCTTTTATTTATTTAGTATTCTTTCACCTTCATTATTATCGAGAGTTTTCAGTGGGTCATCATGAATATACTTGCATTTGCATATTAATACAGGAAAATTCTAAGTGTAAAGACATAATTAAATTTCAAGGATCAATTTGTACCCAAGATAACATTTATAAGCCAATTTGGAATTTCTCCTATGAGATACCTGAATCTAAAAGGTTAAGTAGTGGGAATTTACTACATGTTTCAAACTAAATCTAAATATTATTGCAAAATCGCCTTCTTTTTAAAGCAATCATCCAGATTTCAAGAGAACAATTCTTTGTAGAGTTGACTCCTGTGATATGATATGTTTAGGAGAAAATTATGTTAAAACACATGTTGTCAGAAATATTTCAGAAATGCTCTCATTGAAACCATGGTGATTTTGGTCAGTGGGCAGAGAACCTCAGGAATATGTAATATATGTAATGACTCAGTGAAGATGATTGTTTTAAAAGCGGCACAATAGGGATGACTAGTGGTTTCTTTCTTTCTTTTTTTTTTTTTTAACTATATTTCTGTTTCCCTACAAATGTATTTGGGATCCCTTTCAATAAAAGAAAAGTTTGGAAGTTGTATTGCCTCATGGATCATCTACCCTCTATCCTCAAACATCTCCCTTTCTGCCCTTTGCCTTCGGCCTACTCTCTTCAGTCAACTACAGTCTGGCCTCTCCCTTCACTACCACATTGAAACTACTCCCGCTAAGTCACCAATGACTTTCTAATTGCTAAACCCAAAGGAAGCTTTCCAAGTCTCAGTGCTGTGCCAAAGCTATGTTGGAAATTGTGGTAAAAGGAAAAAGGTGTGCCCTGTATACACTTATTAAGATATCCTCCCATATTTTGAACCAAGCAGAAAAAGTTAGTAAAAGCTCTACAATCAGAAAACATGATTATTTATAAAGCCCCACGCTGTCCAATTTATTGGCCCACCATTGTCAACCCCAAAACCTGCCTGTGGGAAAACAAAGGCTTTGCAGGTTCAGGAACTGTAGGCTGTCATGATGCACAGTAATGCTGTGTAATAAAACATACAAACAGCAACCTTGTCTTTATTTAAATTTTGATCTTTTGTTCATCATGGATTCTTTTAATTTTTATTTTTAAAATAATGCATTTACATATTTTGATTATTGATTGATGCCCCTTAAAGTGTTTTTGCCCAAGTGGATGCTTCACTCACCCCTAATTCCAGCCCCGCTCGCAGTACTTGGTCTCTGTGCACTGGGTACTGTTTTTTCTGTATCTTAAATCTGTCCCCTCTGAGTTTCTGTCACACTGTTGTCTTCTGATTCTTTTGAGTTCTGCAGTACTAAGAGATTAGGAAAACAACTATTTAATGCATATATCACAAGCTCCCTAGTGACAGGGAGTCACCAGTATTCCTTCTCAGTATCTTTCCTGGGATGCTCTTCTATTTTTTGAGCCCCTCAGTATTTGTTGCTCTCAGTAGCTCATGCTCAATGCTTTAAGCGTGCTGTTGTTTATACTCTTCCTGGCTGCATCTGCTCATTTCCAGTGCTATTGCTTTTATCCACGCCTTCATTATTTCATGGCTGGAGAATTGCACTAGGCTGCTAACAAATTTCTCTCATTTTCATGCTGGCTCCTTTCTGATCCAAATGCAGGCGGAATGATTTTTTCCTAAAGTGAATACGTAATTCATTTATTTGTTAACCAAATATTTATTTAGTTTTTTTTTTTTTTTTCCTGCATCAGGGACTGTTTCAGATTCTAGGGGTAAATCAGTATGAAGGAAAGGCCATACTTTCTTGAAACTTCTATGTTAATTTTATTTGAATATTGCTTTGGGCTTATTCTAGAGTTGTACTGAATTCTTATCTAAATATATTTGCATGATGGGTTGGGTGGGTGGGAAAGGGATTTCCCCCTTTTCTCATATTTTGACTATAGAAATTTTTGAATATTTATTATCTTCCAGTCAGTTGTACATAAAGTGGTGGAAGACTAATTTAGCTTTCTAAAAAATTGTTTTTCATTAAGGGGTTGGAAATTATGACCCACTGACTTGTTAGTACTTTGAATTTTCTTCTAGACTTAGAAATACAAGATAATGTAATCACCCTTTTTCTTTACTTTTTATTTCTGAGTCAATAGATTTTATACATATTGCTAACTGTATCCCAAGTCTTAGAGCATATGTGTTGCCATAGCCTCTAAGCAAATTGTAATCCAGTATAGTGACATGTTTTACTTAGCTCACACTGTGTGTGTGTGTTTGCTTTAATTTAATTCAGTTATTTTTTAAATTAATAGACTTTATTTTTTATAGTGCAGTACTGCAGTTTTAGATTCACAGCAAAATTGAGCAGAGAGTACAGAGGATTCCCATGTATCTTTTCCTCATGGATGTACAGCCTCCCCACTATCAACATCATACCCAGAGTGGTACATTTATAACAACTGATGAACCTCTAATGATGTCTGATGCACATCTATTCATAATTCTTATTTCCACTTGTATATCTTTTTAGTGAGATATCCAGATCTTTTAACTGGATATCTAAGTCCATTTTTTAACTGGACTACCCATTTTCTTATTATTGAGTTTCAAGGGTTCTTTCTATATTTTGGATAACAGGTTTTTTTTGAAAATATTTCTCTCAGTCTGTGGCTATCTTCCAATTCTCTTGATAGTGGCTTTCACATAGTATATTTTTAATTTTAATGAAGTCCCACTTATCAATTCCTTATATTGGATCATGCCCGTAGTGTTGTATCTAGAAAGTCATTGCCAGATCCAAGGTCATCTGGATTTTGTTTTATGTTATATTCAAGGAGGTTTATAGTTTTGCATTTTATATTTAGGTCTATGATCCATTTTGAACTAATTTTTATGAAGGTTGTAATTTCTGTATCTAGATTGATTTTTTTTTTTTTGCGTATGACTGTCTAGTTATTCCAATACCATTTGCTGAAAAGACTGTCATTCCTTGACTGAATTGCCTCTTTCTTTGTCAAAGGTCAGTTAACTATATTTGTGTGGATCTATTTGTGATAGATAGATAGATAGATAGATAGATAGATAGATAGATCGATCTGTTGTGACCTCTCCATTTTGTTTCATTGATCTATTTGTCTATTTCTTCACCAATACCATGCTGTCTTGATTACTATGGTTTTATTGTAAGTCTTGAAGTCGGGTGGCATCAGTCCTCTGACTTTGGTCTTCTTCAATATTATGTTGGCTATTTGGGATCATTTGTCTCTCTTTATGAACTTTAGAATCATTTTGTTAATATCCACGAAATAATTTGCTAGGATTTTGATTGGGATTGCACTGCATCTATAGATCAAGTTGGAAAGGACTGACACATGGACAGTATTAAGTCTTCCTATCCGTGAATATGGAATATCTACTTAGTTCTTTGATTTCTTTCATCAGAGTATTATAGTTTTATTTATATGGATCTTGTATGTGTATTTTTAGATTTATACTTAAGTACATTTTGGGGTGCTAATGTAAATGGTATTTTTTTAGCTTCAAATTCCACTTATTCATTGTGACCATGTTGGAAAACAATTGACTTTTGTATATTCTCCTGTGTATCAACTTTGCTATAATTGTTCCAGGAATTTTTTGTTGATTATTTCGCTTTTTCTCCATAAGGCAACCATATCATCTATGAACAAAGACAGATTCGTGTCTTCCTTTTTCATCTGTAAATATATTATTTCCTTTTCCTGTCTTATTGCATTAGCTAGGGCTTCCCATATGATGTTGAAAAGGATTAGGAGAGGGGACATACTTCATTTGTTCCTGATCATAGAGGGGGAACATCTAGATTCTCATCATTAAGTATGATGTCATCTGCAGGATTTTTATATGTTTTTTTATCAAGTTGAAAAAGTTCCTCCCTGTTCCTAGTTTGCTGAGAGGTTTATTATGAATAGGTGTTGGATTTTACCAAATACTTTTTTCTCCATCTATTATGTACGTATGTATATATTTTTTTCCCTCTAGACTGTTGATATAATGAATTGCATTAATTGATTTTTGAATGTTGAAAGCAGCCTTGAGTATTTGGGATAAATCCCACTTGCTCAGAGTGTGTAATTTTATACACAGTGTGTTTTTTTAAAAATGTGTGACATTCAAAAATTGAGACCTACCCTAACTTCATTTTGGGATTCTTTGACAAAGAAGAATGGCCATCCTTGAACTTATCATCCCACATGGCAACAGTCTGCTAGTCTTGATACTTCTAACTTTACCAGTCTTTGCAACTCTTCATTGCTTTATGTCCAGTAGCTTCACTTATTTCCATTGCCAGCCTAAATGGACTCATTCCTCAGAGCCATTGAGCATGCTCCAAGTGCTTATGTTACTTCACTATGTGTTACCTAAACCTCTTCACATTGTTGAGTCTTTTCATTCCTTTGCACTTGTAACCCTATTATACTCTTACCACTTCTTTTATATGAATCCTGTTCTTACCACCTTTTAAAAGTTGAAGTTCATTAAAATCCCACCATTGGTCCTTTCTTTTTCTCTACACATTCAGTATGGACAGTTATCCCCTCTTGGTGGTTTTTCACATCCTAGAGTCTCTGCTATTCTCCCTTGTGCATACTACTGACTTACATTAATATTAAGATATTTGTTGGGTATATAAAGTGTCCCAAGAAACCATAGAAAACATCAAAGGAATAATGACTTGAGACAGGCCTTTAAAGGGAATGGTGAATCACAGATTTGAAATGATGGTGATAGTTGGAAGAAATGGGAAAAAAGGATATACGTCATGAAACATATTGACAGTCTGGAAATGTGTTCAGTTTATTGTCACTAGTCTAGTTGTAATCTTAATTACAGGGCAACAGATGAAGTTCTAAAGGTTCCTACCTATTTAACAATGAAAGAGTGTCCTCAAATCAAACACAATCTTAAAGACCAGTCTGGAAAGAAAATAATATTTAGATCTTTCCTTGTTATAGGGTTTGTTTGTTTGTTTGTTTATATAGCAGTTACATCCATACAGTGGAATATAACTTGTCAATAAAAAGGAATGTGGTAGTGATACAAACTATGATGTGATGAACCTCAAAAATATAAGTAAAAGAAACCAGAAACAAAGATCACATATTATGTGACTATAACATTATATATCCAAAAATGACCAAACAGTGGTTTTCTGGGGCTAGGATTGGGAGTGAGGATTGGCTATAAATGGCATAAGGAAGCTTTTGGAGATAAATAAGTTTTCTAAAATTGGATTATAGTGATGGTTGCATTATTATATAAATTTCCTAAAAAAAACCATTGAATTAGACACAATGGATATATTGTATAAATTATATCTCAGTAAAGCTATTAAAAATAGCAATAGGTAGTCTTTTTCTATGCACTTATAAAGCAGAGTGGGACTAAGCAAGGTGCCCCAGCACACATAGCTGATAAATATTAGGGCTAGCATATGAACCTAGATAGTCTCTGTTCAGAGTACTCAAAAGCATTTATCATTAATTGCTTCCTTCTTAATCCCTAATATAACCATATGAGATGATATAATTAATATAATGTTCCCATTTTACAGATGAGAAAATAAGCCTAAAGATTAAACAACTTGCCCAAGGTCATAGAGCTCATGGTTTAGTTGGAACTGAAATTAATATCATTTTGAGTTAATTGACCAAGCAGCAGTTATCCCTGATGCATCAGATAGTTTATATTTATAAATAACTGGCAGAGGTGGTAGCATTGTAAGTGTGAAATCCAGAAAGCCAAAGCGACCTTACCTTTTAGTAATAACTTGTTGGGCTGCCTGGCTGGGATCTAGGACTTGATATACAGTACAAAGCCTAAGGCTAAGTGTCTGTGAATGGACACATGGTCTGAGAGGGAAGGGTCAGTCTTTTTTTTTTTAACATGGGTGGGAATAATCTTTTATTTCTTTAATTATTCTTATGTAGGAACTGACTGATTTCTAGTAGCATTTTGGTACGTATGTCATGTACCAAGAATCTGCAGCTTGTCACTCCAAATGTTCTTTTGGAAATTTTCTAGACTAATTTCCTAAAATTTATAGTGGTCACTATACAAACTAGCAGAAGTTAATAATAATGATATCTTGTGGTTACTGAGTGATTACTATCTAACAGATCGGTGTTTTACTGCTATTAACTCATTAATAATTACAAAAACCCTAAGAGCAAGTTACTACTGTTGTAATTTCTCTTCGCTTTTCAAATGAGGGAACTGAGGCATAGTAAGACTAAGTTATTTGTTCAAGGATACTCAGCTAGTAACTTGCAAAGCCAGGCTTTGAGCCCAGGCAGTCTGGCTTGGGTCTCAGTAATTAATAACTACAATAAGGCTGCATCTCAAGGCTGTAAATCTTGGGAGAGTCAATCTCTGGTGGGGGTGGGGAGAGGTGTTCACTTATTCATTCATTTAGTATTTGTTGGTTGTCAACTGTTATGCAGTATACTAGGACATTGCTAGTAATTAAATATGGTTTTAACTGCAAATTTTATGAATAAACATGCTATCTTTTAATATAGCATTTCCTTGAATTTAATATTTTGAATAGACTATTTAAGAGAAGTTTTTACCTTTTGTTTTTTTATCCCATCATCTTTATCTTGTTTTGAAAAACATAAAAACAATATGAATTTCATATGGTGTAATAGTAGTAAGAATGATCATCAGAGCATTTTCATCTTGTCACTATGTTTTTTAATGTGTGTGAATTCATGACAGATATGTAAAACAAGAGTTTAAAAAAAAGTTCATTTAGTACATCCCACTAATCATTCCCTATGAATAATTCTCTATGGTATTTTGGCAAAGACAGGCTCTTGTCTAATTTTAAATGACTCAATTGAGGAAGCTTCAGCTGGAGGTTGATTCTAGAGGCTAATGGACTTGGTATGAAAGGTTTCTAACATTGAGCCTAATTTTCCACTCCTTAAAATTTTAGAGCATTACTTCTAATTACTTTCAGTAACCTACTCAGCCTCTGCTGCCTCCTTGGTTCACACTATTTGTGACTCACTTGCTGTCCTTCTAGATAGGTATTATGTCTCCCCACTGTGAATTATTTCCAAGTGAAGCATATCAGTTATCTTTACATGGGCTTTTAGTCCCTATATTGAAGGATGATTGTATGTGCTTTCTCTTTGATTTGGGGCTGTGTTATGCATAAATGTACCAAACTGCATATTAATCTTTGATTTAAATTTGTGAATTTCAAATCTCTGAATCAGAATTCTAATAGATAGTCTAAACAATGCCCATTTACTAAATTCGTAGATGTGAAATCCAGGTCCATATTATCCAGTTTTTTAATACACAGAAGATCTGAATGCTTTTCCTATTTTCCATAGATACGTGTCCAAATAAAAACTCTTAAATGGATATTAAATAAATGTTTATGTAGATTTTAGGCATATGAAGTCTAATGCTGCTTTTCAAAAGAGAAATAATGATCATGTAGAAACAATGATTTTTTATGACTAAGAAGTGTGAATTTTCTAGAAGCTGTCAGTCAGTAGTTTATTCTTATTTTTTATTTAAAAAATTTTTTTTAAATGTTTATTTATTTCTGAGACAGAGACAGAGCATGAGTGAGGGAGGGGCAGAGAGAGAGGGAGACACAGAATCCAAAGCAGGTCCAGGCTCTGAGCTGTCAGCACAGAGCCTGATGTGGGGCTCAAACTCACAAACCGTAAGATCATGACCTGAGCCGAAGTCCGTCTCTCAACCAACTGAGCCACCCAGGTGCCCCAGTAGTTTATTCTTATTGATTGACATATTTCTTTCCACCTTTATGTAGAGACTCTTCATAGGTCAAATAATTTTACTGTTTGTTTCTTGGTACAGCTACCAGGCTTTCCGCATTAAATATAATACATTGAGGCACATTTCTTCCCAGAAGAAATAACTTCATCTTGCTCGTCTCTTTATCAATACCTTGCTATTATTTTTTTGTGGATTATAACCCTTTCACATCCTTGCCATAGCTGCTAGTCTAGTCTGTGTTTCAGATGGAAGCAATCAAGAAGGAGGATTTATTGTAAAGTTTAAACATACATTATTTTGTGAAAATTGTATATATTACATAACATAATTATATATTGTTTTTCCAGGGGGAAATGCTACCTTCCACAATGCTTGGTGGTGATTTTTCCTTATTTCTACCCACACACTATCATGGAAAGTGCTGTCTGGTCACATCTGAGACTCAGAGCTGGGATACACATGTTGGAACGAATCCTTGATTAGCAGGGTCCCATACTGAGCTGCAGTCTGCTTGCCTGTGTCCCTGCTGAGAATTCTTGTGTAAAGGTTTGTCTTGACAGGCAGTCCTATAAAAATTGGATCTTATCTGCTATATTGCTTTGATATTTCAATCTAAATTGGATAGATTTTACACTTTGACACTTGGTATATTGTCTTTCCTTCGGATATACAGCTCATAGCTATATTAACATTTACTGAAAGTGCTAAAGCAATTCCCACATCAAAGTAATCCTGCTCCATAGTGTTCTTTCAGAGTAAACCCAAGGTGCCACGTTTCAGGACAGGTGAAACATAATTTCTATCCTTTAATTACTTAAAAATCTCTGTACATACTACTAGTAGTTGAAGAAACTGAATCTGCTATAACCAGGCCAAGTCGTTATGGCCAGGTGCTAATAAATGATTCTCTCTTTATCTGATTTGTAGTTCCCAAAGTTGAGTGTGATTAGAATCAGTTGGAGGACTGCTAAAAACATGGATTACTGTCTCCAGCTTCAGAGTTTCAACTCTGTAGTCTGGATGGGGCCTAAGATTTTGCATTTCTGACAAGCTCCCAGGTGATGCTGGTGCTTCCAGTCCAGGGATCACACTTTAAGAACTGGATTATAGAGTGTTTTCTAACCACAGTGCTTAAGGCTGTGAATGGGCCAGATGCCTTCTGGGGCCCATGCTGGAGAACCACAGAACTAATACACTGATTGGCAAGCTTATTCTGAATTGGAGCAGATGGTAAATATTATAGGGTTGTGGACTTGTGGGTTAGACAGTCTCTGTTGCAACAACTCAACTCTGCTGTTATAGTAGGAAGGCAGCCATAGACAATACAGAAACAATGGATGTGTTTTCTGTGCAGTAAAATTTTATTTACAAGAACAGACAATGGGCTGAATTTGGCCTGTGGACTGTAGTTTGCCAATCCCTAATCTGATTCATCTATGAGTTACTTGTACCTTTCCTGGCTCACAAATTATCTGTATCCTGTACAGTAGCCAGCAACTGTGTGTCCAACTTTGAGCTGAGAGCTTTGGGGGAATATATATAAGAAGCATACTGTTCTTCAAAAGATTAGATCACTATAGTATATTCTTCAAAAAATTTAAATCCCTAGGCTGGAAGAGATTTCATGATATGAGTGAATCTTGGAGAATGAGTAGAAACTAGGCAAAAGAGAGCAAAATAAATGTCTTAGAAAGGAAGGCCAGCAAGAGAAAATGCATGGAGGGAACACTGTATTCTTCCAAAGGGCAGCAAGGAGATTTGTGATATGGAAAGGATTGAAAATATTAAGAGCCACAGATGCCATTTAACTAGCATTCATTAAATGTTATTAAATGCATAACTAACATTATGTGTTTATTATGCATACTCTCTATATTGGCACAGTGATAGGTCTCTGGGGCATAGCTAACCAAGGCATAGCCCTTGCCTTCAAGAATCTGAGGTGTATCAAGATAGTACAGAATTCCAAAGCCATATACAGGTATCACGAATGAGATATTCTAAAATTCTTAGCTCATAGTGGGCTTTTCAAAGGGCATTAAACTGAAAATGAAATTTATATGGTTGACAACAGGGAATTTTTGTTAGTTCTTGATCAGTAGAGTGGCTTGAAGAAAACTTTAGGAAAAGTCATCCTCCGTAAGCTAGTAAAATGGTAACCTTATAAAAGAACGATTATTAGTAATAAACTCACAGAAAATTTGCTAAGTTGTATAATAGTTGTATTGGGTTGTTGTTTTGCTGGTTTTGGTTTTTTGTTTTGTTTTTATATACTTATGAAGATCCAAAATTAGTATGTTATGTTTGTATCAAGACATTATAAGAACTCAGGACAAATTCTAGGGAGTGGTACCATTTTGTCTTTGTGATACAGGTATATACCATTTAATAGTCTGTATAAGGAAAAAATCTCCATAGACAAGTGGAGCTTTTTATTTCTGAGATTTTATTCCTAAAACATTGGATATAGGGTCTCAGTGGAATCTATTATCAAATTAAACATCTGTTGGAGCTGATGGTATGTGTTGGTGTGAGTGTTTGAATAAGATGATCTCTAAGCTTCCTTCTAATTTCAATGTTCTGACTTTAGATGATATTTGAAAGATCCACAAGGAAAAAATTAAGGCAAGTTTCCCTAAGAACCTGAGAAAATCACATCTTGAATAATGCATTTCAAAACATGAAACTAGATTTTATTTCACTTAGTAAATAAAATCCTGAATTCGTGGTTTAAAAAAAAAACAAGTGTTGATCAAAGGCATTATTTTAGACAAGATGAAATATGACTTTTCAGTATCTAAACTATTTTACACAGTTTGATTTTTAATCAAATGCAGAGATACAGATGACAGCATGCCATTTTTAGCTAGTTAGATACCAAGAGAAAGGTGATGGGTAAATTCTCAGGCCTGTGACTTGTAGCTGGACAACTTAGGTCTCCATGAGCATGCCAATATCATTTTTATAATGGCTCCTTCATTTTCAGTGTTGAGGGAGAGCAGAAACCTACATTTGTACTAAGACAGTAATCAATTTCTTGCCCAAGCTTGGATAGAATATTGAGGTATTTTTAAATAAAAATTGAGAATTTAGTAGTTATCTTCAATCCTCCCCATTTCACATCACAGTTATTCCCCACAAATGAGATATTCTAAAATGTCCTGTCTCTATGTGTGTTTGTGTATGTGTGGATATGAATCTATACTGATGATATAATGTCACTAGTCTTGAGCCAAGAACTTTATTTGAAAATAAGTGGGTCCACAAAGCTTCTCATTGCTGTATTGACCAAGTTAGGTTACTGTTATCAAGAAGCTTGAAATTGGTGAGAAAAGAAAAAGAAGGGTTGGATGAGACTTCAAAATTGGATAAATCTGCAGGAACTACCTGAATCAATTTTTCCTGAAAGCGGAAGAAATTTAAGAGAAAAATCCAGAAATTTTATTTCACTCTGTATTTTGGTAGTTGAGTACTTTATGACACATTATTTACTATTACTTAAAGTTTAAGGGAGATATATGATTTTGAAATGTGGGAGAAAAAATTAGGAAAGCAAAGAGAAAGTAAACACAAGGAGTCACAGGCTTGTGCAATACTGCAAGTTGACTTTGATTGAAGAAAATGAATATTTGTGGGGAATTTTAAAAGGAGGATAAAACACTGTACAGTTTTCAGATATTGCAAAGCTAAGGTCAAAATATAAAAATAGGAGAAGTAAAAATAAGTAGCTCTATAATTATGGCATTATTTTGTTAATGTCTTTTTAATTTATTTTTGAAAGAGAGAGAGAGAGACAGCGTGAGCGGGGAAGGGACAGAGAGAGGGAGACACAGAATCTGAAGCAGGCTCCAGACTCTGAGCTGTCAGCACAGAGCCTGACGGGGGCTTGAATTTGTGAACTATGAAATCATGACCAGAGCCAAAGCCTGCATGCTTAACTGACTGAGCAGGCACCCCAAAATTATGGCCTTATTAATATCACAGCCCATAAATATGAAATGTAGATAACTAATTTTAGTATTAGGGGATCTAAAATAATAACGAAAGTCTGTCAATCTCCTGAAATGCTTTATATCCATTATTGAGCATCTAGTATGTGTTAGGCAATGTGTTAGGCACATTGCATACAATGTCTCTACTCCTCACAATAGATCTTCAAATTAACTATTTTCACCCTAATTTTAAAGTGAAGAAATTAATAGTTACAGAAATTACCCATAGTTACACAGGTATTTACTGGAAGAGCCAGGCTTTTGGTCTTAGCTATGCTCTTTCTACTACACTTTTTTTCCTTTGTTTAACCCTTTCTCCCCAAACAGATAATATCACCTGGTGTCCAGTTATTTGTTTTCCACTTTATCTTTTATTAGGTTTCTTAGTACATGGCAAAAGGTAAGTGTGCCAGTTAGGCTAGCTAAATTAAGGCACATAAAACATAAAAATGAGAGCAAGAGAGAAAAGTATTTGTCTGATTGTGTATACATTTGTCCTTGAAATGTTGTTCTTTAAAAAAAATGTGTATTTATACATTTTTGCAAAAAGAGTGAATAATTTCAGGCTGCTTACAGTAAAAAGAACTGATAAAGTGACTTTAACAAGGATTAACTAAAGAATGAAATTCAGGAGCCAACTGATAAATTATCTAATACAGCTCCCAATTTAAACTGATCACCTCTGTTTTTTGATTTATGAACAGGAAATGAGCTTTGACTGTTAGGCACCTGGATGAAGAGCCCTGGGTTCAGCTTGTCAGAGTCCTGTAGCCTACAAAGACCCTCTGCTTGCACTAGGATCATTCGATTGAAGTAAGACCTAATTACTTTAATTAGAATGTAAGACTTTTACTCTTGAGTCAACTTTTAATAAGGTGACTTGGCATACCTCTATTATGTGCCCCAAACTGCTTATTTGGGGGGAAAGAATGAGAGCATTATTCTGTGGCAAATTCTTATGCATTCCAATTCCTATTCATCTTTTATTTCATGGACTTGAATACATTTCTTTAGATAGCATTATCTAAGTATTTTAATTCCAGGGATCTGTGGGTGGCTCAGTATGTTAAGTGTCCAACTTCAGCTCAGGTCCTGACCTTGCACTCCATGAGTCTGAGCCCCGTGTCAGGCTCTTACTGACAGCTCAGGGTGTGAAACCTGCTTCAGATTCTGTGTCTCCTTCTGTGCCCCTCCCTCATTTACAGTCTATCTCTCTCTCTCAAAAAAAAAAAAATTAAAAATTGTTTTAAATATTTTAATTCTGTTGTGGCTGTTGATATTGGTATAATTTTCTTACATTTGTAGTATCAAATCATTTTTATACAACTGTAAATTTTATTATAAGTAGCCAAATTAGTCTCTTTTTAAAGTTTTATTTATTTTTCTTTTTTTTTAGTTTAGGTTGGCCCACTGATTTTATTGAAAAATGACAACAATACAGTTTGTGCCATGATTCAGCATGACTTTGCATTGCTTATTTATTTCAAGTTTGTACAGGTTAACTTTTTGGAATGTCTGTCTGTATACGGTCACATATAGACTGTAAACTTCAATTTAGGCACTAGAGGGTTTTTTTTTTAATTTTTAAAAAATATTTATTTTTTGAGAGTGAGAGAGCACGAGTTGGGGAAGGGCAGAGAGAAAGGGAGACCATCTGAAGCAGGCTCCACACTGTCAGTTCAGAGCCAATGTGGGGCTTGAAACTCACAAATCAGGAAGTCAGGACACCATGACCTGACTTGAAATCAAGAGTTGGATGCTTAACATACTGAGCCACTTAGGTGTCCTTAGACATTAGAATTTTAATATATGTCTAAAGAGAGTGTATTGTTCTTGAATCATTCTGACTTTGAAAGGATGATGCCAGTGTTTTGATTGAAATATGTTTTTCTGTAAGGCACTAGCAGCAGTTAATGTTCAAATGCTGGTTTAGGCTTACTACGCATGAAACTTTACAAGGCATCCATGATACAAAGACCCAAAAGGCAGCACAGAACCAAAAGCTAAGAAATCTGAGCAGACCCAGCATGTCTACCAACATACTTTAGGAACGTGGACAAATCATTTAACCTTCTGAGTATTCCCTTATTTCTGAATTTGAAGGGGTCAGAATAAATCAGAAAAGTGACAAATTCACGTGCCTTGAGTTCCAGCATGTAATACAAATGGATGAAGTATCTGGGTGTGAGACAGTAGAGAATGTCAAGACTGTTGGAAGGAGGCTGTGGTCTCATAAAGCCATTCAGATTCAAACACTTTAAAGCTGGAGAAAGAAGTAAATTGTGTGGTGTGGGGGAGGGGGAAGCAAGAGGAGGATTAAATTTGGCCATTGGATTGAATCAATTCTAGGTCATTTCCATTTCAATACATGGTTGTAAAATTTTGTTACTATGTAAAGCAGTTATGGTTTGCGTTGAGCTCTGTTGTGTTCCTTTTTAAGTAATTGAAGATAAACAAGTAAAATTAAATTTTTAGTTTGAATTTCCCCTTTAATTGTACATTAGAATTAGGAACAAAAGTGATTTGACCATAAAATACTTAAATGAAACATCAGTTTATTATTCTGAGGGTTTATTATTATTATTGTTATTAATTGACCTGGAATGAGAATTTTGAATCTAGTACTATAATCTGAGAATAAAATCTAGCCTGTGAGTTACTGGTTAGCAACTTCTCTCTTAATGGGTATAACTTATTAAAAAAATCATGTGAATATCTAAAGGAGAGTCATAGAACCTTTTGGAGACTAGTTTTGTGATTCTTTTTTTTAGTTTTTTGATTCTTTAAGTAGTGTTTAGAAGTTGTATTTTCTTTTGATTCATGTTTTAATATTTTAAAATGCTATTTTATATGACAAAATTAAAGTTGTAGTTTAATTATATTTTCTAATATAATATTCTAGCTCCCTCAGTTTTTGCTCTTTTTGCATTTTCCTTTTTATAGCAATGGCATTTATTTATTTCTTTTTACCACCTTTACTGTACATTTCATCAGATGCTAATGGCAATTAGGCAGCGAGCCTAGTGGAAGATGGGAAGTGGGCCAAGTCAATATACTCTGGGGGTCTTATCTATTCTCTTTGGCTTAATTTAAATCAGAATTTATGTCTATAAGAAAATTGAACCCATGACTGTAGGGAGCCACATGTGTTATCTCAGTGACAAAGGGAGAATTAGAAGAAACTAGAATTTTTATGCCCTTGATTGGGCCCTTCTAATAGCTGCTTCTTTCTATATTATTTATATAGCTTTTTATTCAGGATCATATGCATTTATAGTCCTATTCAGGTTACTTCAGGTATGATTAGTTTTGAGAATGGGTGCATTGTGTGAGGTATAAGCATACCTCAGATAATTTTTCGAAGTGTTAGTACACACTGTTACTTTCTAAGATACATATCCTGAAATAATGTTTTAAAATTTTTTGCATTAGATGTTATAGTCCAGCCATGTTGTAATGACTTTAAATATTCACTGTTCATTTCTTTGATAGCCAAGTCAAACCTGAAGTACTTAGATGTCAATACCCAAACTGATTAGAACTGGTTAGATCTGTTCCTTGACTGACCTACATCTGACATTAACAAAAAATACAAGGTCTTTTTTTTCCCCCAAAACATTCACAATGTTCTCTGAACTCTACACGTATTGTGGAAAATAAGAATAAACATACAACTGGAAATATTAGCAGATATAGTTTAAGGAAAGCTAAATAGGGAGGCTTTCTAATGATGCTATCTCACATCCTATTAATCTTGTTTATTATAGAGGCATTTAAAATTCACCAGTGTGATTAAGTATTTTCTTTATTCTCTTCAATGAATACAGTCATATATGTTTATGAATAAATTCATGAATGTTTATCTTCAGTGTTTTAGTTATGCATTGAGTATATGGACAAAATAGATGTTTAGACCATAAACTCACTTATTCCTTTATTATCTTTCTAGGCTTAGAGAATTAATGACAAGAACGTCTGATCTATTGCTTAGATCATTGATTCCCAATATAAACACAAAGTAATGCAGAATCTAGATTGAGGTAGTTAATTGCCACCCTTCTTGTATGTATACCTTATCAGTAATTCTGAAGCTGAGAACCCTCAGATTTTAATTCCTTTCATGTGACAAAAGATGCTCTGATATGCACTTAACATAAGTTCACCTTTAGCATTTGGCATTTGTTGTGTGCAAAGCTTTCAAATGGAGTGTTTACTTAAAATTAAAGTGCCATTGTTTTTAATAACCCGCAAAAAAATGGGTCTAAAGTATTTTTTTAAAGACATGACAGTGGATTTAAGAGTACAGTAGCTCCTGTGTGAATATTGCAGTTGTTTGAAAAATTTTGTAAAACATTCTTATTATCAAAATCTAATTTAAGGTTTAATGATGCAGTAAAGTTCAGATGTTCACAAAGAAACCAGAATAATAACAGTAAAAATTTAGCCATAGCTTAGTACAATCTAACCAAAATTTTCTGGTCAATTAGATTTGATTGTGCTAAAGAGTGACAAACTGCAAAAGTAATTAGAAATCATGCATTCATGAGTGGCTGGATGCTGCAGCCTGTTAAAGGCATTTTATGCTCCTTGAGGTTTGCCCCCCCTACCTGGGTGTCTATAAACCAAAGTACATGCAATTATCACACTCTTGATTTTTCTTGAGAAGGTTCTCATTAAACTGCTTAATAAATGTGATTTGTTTCAGAATTTAATCTCTATTTTACTTTTCTAAAGAGGCAGACTTTGCTTATGGTATAATAATAATAATAATAATAATTAATAATAATAATAATACAAAAAGAAAAAAAAAGAGGGCAGTTAAATGATCTAACAGCAGCATATCAATGCAAAAATAAAACCTATAAATAGCCTTATAACACTCAGGAGCTGGGCATTTCTAACCCAGTAGATATATAATAGGATCTTACTGATACTCTAAGTCCTATACAAGGGAGAGATAAGGAAAAACACTGATGGCAAGTACCTAGAGGTTCTTGTCATGAGCTGTCCTTAAGAACTCTTACACCCACAATGTAATTTCATCTAAAGAATGGTTTTCTGGTTAATCTCAGTATTAGATTAACCTTGTTAAGAAAAGATTGGTAGTCTCTTTCTTTCAAAGTACATTTTAATAAAAGCATTAAAATATTTTTGTTTGAGCTACATCCTATACTTAACTAATGTATAATTCCTAAGAAAACATTTTAAGTATTATTAATATTTAAATTATTGTACTGTTTCTGGTAGAAATAATTTTGTGTATTAGACTTTACCCTTAAACTGAAATTATATTACTTATATTTTCTTTATGGATGTTTTATTTCTCTCAGTAGACTAACTTGAAATAGTTTTCTTTCTAAAGAAATAAAAAAAATTAACAATATTTATGTAGGGAATAAGACATCAGCCATTAAGAGCTAAGTGATATTTTAAGGGAGAAGACCCCCAACTCATTAACTTTTTATTTTTGTATAGATAAATCAATTGTTAGATTTTTTTTGCCTAATCTCATAAATCTTTTGAAGCTTTTTGCTATAGTTTTTGATGTAAATTTCAAAGATATCAATGTTTAACTCTATTAATCAGGTTGGTGGCAATTCATTTAGTACTTGATGCTGAAAATTATCTTTATACAAGTGGCTCCAGTTTCTTAAATAACCGAAAGAAATCTGTAACATTTCCTTGCAAACTTGACATATGGCCTCTTGTTAACTTACTTGGTATGAATTTCATACTTATGTATATATGAAGTACTTTCTTGTCCTTGAAACATCTTTTTATATTTACGTTTCCAAGTAAAATAATTCTAACATTGATTTTCTTTTTTCAAGCCGAATGTTCACCTTTTAAATAAAAGGTTGTTTGTAACCTGCAAAACACATTCTCTTACTTATATATAAAATATTTACATATAAAATATGTAACAGGTTAATATTTAGAAAAGTACTCGCTAAAATTTTTCAAGGACAATTTCACAGAAATATTTCTGTTGAGCCTATGTTATATGTCAGGCACTGTTTGGGATACTAGAGGAACAGAGTTAATTATGCCTTTGTATTTTCCCTCAGGATATTCATAGTTTATCAAGGATACAAATAATTACGTTGTAGTGTGCTAAGGTAATGTGGGAATGTAAAAAGTAGCACAAAAGTAGGATTATTGTTTTTGTTTTGTTTTTTGTGGTTCTTGTTTTTTTTTTTTTTTTTTTTTTTTTTGCTCTGTTTTTTTTAACTCCTAAATACTTCTAGCCCAGGTCAATATTTTTGGCTTCAGGTCAAATACCAGGGTGATCAAGATTTTAGAGAGTCAACCTGAAACACAGTCATACCAAACTAATCCAAAACAACCATTATAAAATAACATGTAAGAATTATATGCATGTGTGTTATTACTTTAACATTAAAATATGGAAAATATGTATTTATTTGAAGTTAAATGTTATTTCTTATTTACTTTTCTGTTATGAAATTGCTATTTAAGCAGAACAGAGGTAGAATAGTTAAAAGTGGCAATTATAGTAATTAACAAGACTAATTTAACAAATAATATGTATGAAATATACCAATATTTTTATCTCGTTCTGTCCTCTAATACAACAATTTATTTGAACTATTTTTTTGGGTTTTTGTTGGATATTTAAATTTTATTGACTATATTGTGAATTTAAGATACATTTGAAACTATAAATGGAGAATTTAAATTTAAAAGAACTAAGTAAACAGGTGTTACCTATATTTAATGCAAAGTAACAGTACATTTCTTTCTGTCTCATGATGCAATAGAATATTTTTATTCTTTGTTTCCCTTTCCAGTGAAACTCCTCTGAACTGCCTTCATCCTTTAGGTCATCCTTCTGTTAAGTAACACTAAAATTGAATATAGTTACGTGTAACATTTACTTTAATTTGAAGCTCTGCCCTCATCAAGGCCTCATTACATTAATTCCTTGTATCAGCTCAATGTGATAACAACAAGCTAAATATCCTCTCAAAAAAAGAAAAAAAAAGAAAGAAAAGAAAAAGATTACTTAGGATTTTACTTATTTGAAACAGCAGGTATTTACCTGCAGGCCTGTGTCTACAGGCCTGTTTTGGCGGACAAGCTATGTCAACCAGGACTTTTGCTTGTATACATTTACCATATAGGTTAACCCTGTCAAAAATATTCATCATTTTTGAAAACTTCAGAGCACCTTGTATGATACCATAAGTTAAACCTGTGTTTCTCAGGGAAAATTGTCTCAAAGTACGTAGATAATATGAACATATAAAATCAAAATTGGATTTCAAATAAATTACGCTTTTAGAAAAGAAATAGTCTTCTTTAAATTGGTACTGTTTTCTGCTGATTTTGCTGTTGTCTATAGTAGTTTATGAGTTTTTGTTTCAACCTAAACATGAACAACTCAGGTGCAGTCAGCTCATTTTTTTCTAGATTCCTTTTGACCAGAGCGCTTCAGATTTAGAGAAACCACCCATAAATGTATTTTATTTTGATCCTTTTCTTCTTATCATCAGTGTATTTCCAAATTAGAGAAGAACATTATCCTTGTCTTATACTTTCAAAACGAATTTATGACAGTCCAAGATTTTAATACCTTTTGTATAGCCAGAAATAATGATAGCCGTCTTGTAGGCTTATGTCTAAGGAGAATATGTTGTTATTTCTATAGAGTCCAAAATCTCATTAAGTTTCTGCACTTTGACATAACTGAAAAATGATCAGAAGCTTTCATTATGAAATCCTCAATTTCACAGTTGGGCAAAACACCACTCTTTGCGCAGTGTTGCATATAAGGTGTGGAGGGCACTTAGCAGGTAATATCTTTGCATTTTCATAAGCTGATTGGGATTTGTCAAAATTCACATTCATGTAGTCTGCCAAATATGTAGATAGAGCAGTGTGGTAGAATAATGGCCCCACAAGATATTCAGGTCATAATTCCTAGAATTTGTGAATTTATGTTATATGACAGGATGGGGATTAAGATAGCAGATGGAATTAAGGTTGCTAATTACCTGACTTGAAGATAGGAAGAATAGCCATGATTATCCAGGTGGCCCCAGTATAATCACAAAGATCTTTTAATGTGGAAGAGGGAGGGAGAAGAGTCCTTGTCAGAATGATGAGGTCTATGAGACTTAATGAGACACCGGTTGTTCTGAAGATTTGAAAGGGCACCGGGCAAGGAATGGAGGTGGCCTCTGGAAGGAGGAAAAGTCAAGAAAATAGATTCTCCCCTAGAGTCTCCACAGAAGAACTCAGGTATGCTAGTGCTTTGGTTTTTCATCCTAATGCCTTGATTAACCCAGTAATACTCATTTCAAAATCCTGAGCTCCAGAAATGTAACATAATACTTTTGTGTTGTTTTATGCCTTTGGGTCTGTGTTATTTGTTGGAGGGCAATAGCACGTTAATATAATGGGTAATGTCTAGTTCTTATTTGGGTAAGATACTAGCATTCCTTGTTTTATGTTTTCTGTAGCTTCATAATATCTTCATAAAAACCTAGAAGATTTGAAACTCCATTTTTCAAAACAAAGCACCTAAGAACTAGAAGTAACATTTTGTTGTTCTGATTCAGTGTATCATTGGATATACTGAGAAAAGTGTGTTTGTTAATAAGGTCTGATTAAATCAGGTTTATACTATGATAGGCCAACACATCTATTATCGAAATGATCCTTTTGTGTGCATGGTTGTAATCTCTGAATCAGGAAATGTAATTTTATTTACTTTTATAAAATAATCAAGTGGATGGTAGGATGTGCATTTATTCTTGTGGTGTGTCTGCAGACTAATACAGTGGCTATTTTGACTGAACATGATGTAGTTTGGGGAGATGAAAAAAACAAAACAAAACAAAACATATGACTGATCTATAAATACTTTCCTGTTTCATCTAGGACTTATGAAATTTAGACTCCTTGTGTCCTTTTGCATCCCCTTTTCCATCATGCCTAAACCCAATTTCCTTTGTGCATATTGTATAGGAATGCTCTATCTTGGTTAAGTACCTCCCTAATACAATTGCGTGTGTCTTTCTTTCTGTCATTAAAATAATACAGTTGTCTGGGTTATACTGACATTTGTATTGTAATCATTCTCATTTCATTATCTGAACTCTTAGAAAACCTGGTCAAAGTATTCACAATGTTAAAATTAAACTAGCATTTACCTTAATGCAAAGCACACAATTAATCCGCAAGCAAGTGAAAGATGATTGTTAATGCTCATGATTACAATGCATTTAGGTTGCACATATAAGTCACATCACTCAGTGCTGCAACAATAGATGTTTCATTTTATGAACTGCAAATCACAGTTGCCAACCAGTAGTTGAGGGAAAAACAGTAACTACTCAAAGTGGACCATCTATGTCATATCCATTTAAAACTAATAGAGTGTTACTTTTTGCTTCCGTTTTTTGAGCTGCCATATGGATTTTCTGTGTTTCCTCTAACCTTCTGTTCCCATTCCTAAAAACCGGGATATTTTTCATTCTGAAGAGGGTTTTCCTAGGACATGGGAATTTCAGTGCTCAAACCTGAGTAGTGCCAGGCAAACCTGAATCAGTGGCCATCCTAAAACCAGTGGATGGCTTGAAGATATAATGGGTACTCAACATACCGAAAACATAGTTTCCTTTCCCATATATGTGCTTACAATATATTTTCTGTCTTGGTATATTACACTAAACTGATCAAACCACAAACATAGGAAACATATCTCTTTCTCTTAATGCTTTTTCCAGTATTTCAGTATGCCCTATGACATATTTTAATTTCTTTTTTCTTTTTTAAGTTTATTTATTTTCAGAGAGATAGAGCATGAGCAGGAGAGGAGTAGAGACACAGAGGTAGAGAAAGAATCCCAAGCAGGATCCACGCTCAACATGTAGCTGGACATGGGACTCAATCTCATGACCACAAAATCAGGACTTGAGCCACTACCAAGTCAGATGCATAACTATCAGTCAGATGACTGAGCCACCCAGGTGCCCCATTTTATTTTTTGAATATGGAATTCCTTCTCATGGTTCCAAAAATTTTAGATAGGAGAAGATGTATACAGAAAAGTCCTCCTTTCCACCTTGTTCCCCATCTTTCTAGTTTCCATCCAGTCTAAAGTAGTTATCATTGTTATTGGTTTCACATTCATCTTTATGAATTACATGCAAATAAAGATACTGGTTTTGTTCTGTGTTGTGTTGTGTTGTTTTTTGTTTTACTTGGCAATAATTACTGTGATTTGAAAATAAGAAGAATGGGTACCATATAGTATACAGTCAGAGGTTCTTAGCAATTCTGAAATTCCTCTAGGTAAATATTGCCAGCTCACTACCCAGAGGATAAAAAAATATCTTGAATTAGGTCCTGGTTTTGCTCTTTAGGTATGGCTCCCTAGTGTCTGTGTCCCATAGATTTTGGCCTTACCCTCTAGAGGGATCTTCCATTTCTGTCTCCCTCCTTTTATATAAAGAAAGAATTGGAAAGTATCCACTTATTGGTGGTTGAGTAGTGTTTTATGCCTGTTTCGTCCCAACAGAACATTGGAAGCTTGGAGATATTTTATGTGTCTTATCTAGTTACAGTCTTTTTGCGAATACAATTCTTTCAATACCTTTTATCCCCACAGTGTGTTTGATTTGTCAGCTGTATGTGACAAAAGTCATTTGACTGTCTTGGGTATTCTATGCATACAATTATATTTTTAGATATCTGTAGTTAGTAACAGTTTTGCCTCTTCCTTTCCAAAAAATACATTTATAACTTCTTTTTCTTAATTTTTTGGTTAGTATTTTCAGTACAATGTTAAGTAATATTGGTGATGGGGGCTTTTGTCTTGTTTCTGATTTTGTTGGTAATGCTTCTGGTGTGGCTCCATTAAGCATGATAGTGGGTTTTGGACTAAGCTGGATTTATTTTATCATGTGAAGGAAATTGCTATTTAAATCTATTTTATTGAGTTAAATTTTTTTTAACGTTCATTCATTTTTGAGAGACAGAAACAGAGCATGAGTGGGGGCGGGGAGTGGGCAGACAGAGGGAGACACAGACTCTGAAGCAGGCTCTGATCTGTCAACACAGAGCCTGACCTGGGGCTCAAACTCACGGGCCACGAGATCATGACCTGAGCCGAAGTCGGACACTTAACTGACTGAGCTGCCCTGGTGCCCCTATTTTATTAAGAATTTTAATCAAAATTGGTTACTGAGGGGCACTTGGGTGGCTCAGTCAGTTAAACATCTGACTTCTACGCAGGTCATGATCTCGCGGTTCATGAGTTCAAGCCCCGTGTGGGGCTCTGTGCTGACAGCTCAGAGCCTGGAGCCTGCTTCAGATTCTGTGTTTCCCTCTCTCTCTGCCCCTCTCCTGCTCATGCTCTGTCTCTCTCCATCTCAAATAATCAAATAAACATAGAAAAAATTTAAAAAATAGTTATTGAATTTTGACAAGTGGTTTTTCAGCATTAACAAAGATGATAAAATATGTTTCTGGGCTCTATTAATATTATTACACAATTTAATTAAAAGATTTCCTAATATTGAAATTCTTAGATTCTTGGAGTAAATCTCACATAGTCATGATGTATGATTCTTTTTGTGTATACTTGGATTATATTTGCTAGTATCAAGTTTTTGCTTTGATATTCATAAATGATACTGATTTAAGGGCATATGTGTGTATGCAATCATTGTTGGCCCAGGGGGATTTCTTCTTTAACTTACACTATCTAAGAAATTTAGAGGCATTAAAATTGTTTGATCTTAAAAAACAAAAAGGATTTCCCCATGAAATCCTCTGGGACTGATGTTATTACATTTATCTCTTTACAAATTGCTCTATTTCTTCTATGTAGGTCAGTCTTTAGATTTTTCCATCTCTTCTGAAGTCAGTTTTAGAAAGTTAGATTTTCCTAGAAAATTATCCATTTTATTAGGAATTTTAGATTTATTTCTGTTATGTTTAGCCACATACTCTATTCTTTGAAATTTATTTTGACTATGTTTTTTTTCTTTTGTCACTTTTCATTTTTGTGGATTTCTACTCTGTTTTTATAGAAATAGGCTCATTAGTAATTTTGTTCTTTCAAATAATCAGCTATTGAATTTAATAATTATATTTTCAGTTTTCTTATCTGTTTTTTTCTTTATTAATTTGTTCTGTTTTGCTTCATTGTAATTTCCCATTACTTATCTAATTCTTGTAATAGATTCTTGATGTATTTTAATTTTTCTTTTTTTATGGATAAAATACTCAAGAATAATAATTCTTCTCTGAGCAATGTATTTAACTTTTAGAACTACATTTTGCAGGAGGAGTGGCAGTTACATAGGCTATGCCCTGTCCCCCCAAATGTAGTTATATAGAGAGGCATAAAACAGTATGACATGTTTTCCTGGAGCAAAACATTTGAATGGGATACTAATCAAAGTTTAAACTTAGCCAGATTACTGAAAGCCTCTTTACAGATTTAACAGTATATATTCTGATAGTAACTTCTTCCATGCATGTAAGATTTGTGATGTATAATTAACATTTATGTGTATATTTGTGTTTTGTATATGTATACATCTCTAATAATTTGCTAACAAATTTACTTTCTTATTGGTCCCATTCTCCTCTTAGTAGTTTATTCTAAAATTAGTGAGGAGGGTTAAATGACCATGTTGAGTTTTGAATTTCCTTCTCTTTTATGATCTTAAAATTCATTTTCAAATGTTATATTGATAGTTTCAATTTTTTTATTTATGGGGGAAAGGCAAATATTGCTTCCTAAGATCACACTTTCTATAATAAGTAGGAGTACTCTGAGGAACTGAATAGTTACATAACCTCTCGCATTAGGGACACAAAGAAGGAATGGATGACAGGATTGAAAGGTGTGTGTGTGTGTGTATGTGTGTGTGTGAGAGAGAGAGAGAGAGAGAGAGAGAGAGAGAGAGAGAGAGAGAGGCAGAGAGAGAGAGGGACAGAGAGAGATGGAGAGAGACAGAGAGAGACAGAGGAGGCTTAAAGTTGTTTATACATCTGCTCTTTTAGCTATTGGTCATATTGTGTTCCCAAAAAAAGTGACTGCTATGGACTGAATTGTGTATCACAAAATTCATAAGTTGAAGTCTTAGTTTCCAATGTGATGGTATTTAGAGATAGGGCCTTTGGAAGATAATTAGATTTAGATGAGACCATGATGGTGGGACTCTCATGATGTGTTACTGCCCTTATAAGAAGAGACACCAGAGAGCTTGCTTCTTTTCCACCCATGTACCAGGTACAAAGGGAAGTCCATGTGAGGACACAGCAAGAATGTGGTGTCTGCAGCCCAAGGCGAGAGTCCTAACCGGACACAGACCTTGTTGGTCCCTTGATCTTACATTTCCAGTCTCCAGAAATAATGAGGAGTCTATTCTTGTTGTTGAACCCACCTAGTCTATAGTATTTTGTTATGGCAGCCTGAGTTGACTAAAACAGTGACATTTCACTTAACTTATGGAAGCCTCTGCTAATCATTATGTCTTTTTCAAAGTAGTAAAAAAGATAATGGTTTTTAAGATGGTAGTGATTATAATGGGAGATAGGAAATATTTGCAAAATTATTTTTTGTTTGATACATATGTTTTTAAATGCATATCAAGATAACATACAGACATATAGTAAACTTGTGAGTTTATAAAGTGTAATGAAAATATGTTGTTTCTAATTCAGAAATTATTACTTGATATGCTTAAGTAAATCCTTTAATATGCATGATTCCTATGTGAATGAAGATTGTCAAAGTATGAAATGAGGATACATTAGCAAAATTACACAGTTTTTGTTTTGTTTTGTTTTGTTTTGTTTTTTTAGGATTAGAAATTTTGATTTGCTTGCTTAACATTAAGATGTGCTTCCAAGTAGGTTGGGTTAGAATGTGAATATCATTAAAAGAACTTGCTTTGGGATTAACACTTATAACTGTGGTTTTTAATCTTTTTTTTTTCCATTCTTGTCTCGCTCAAGAGATAGGATGCTCTCATTAATAATAGCAGCTGAGGATGCTTTTTATGCTTCATATCAGTTTATATCACTTAGTCCTCACTACCGTTTTTTGTGAGAGGTTTTATCATCTTCATCTGAAATAAGGAAACAATATATAAGGGCAAAGGTATTTTCCTAATTTATATAACTTGAGAGTTGAGGTTTAAATTATTTCATACCTTGAACCATTGAATTATTATTTTGTTTTAGTATATGGTTAATGAGCTCTTACCTTAGGTTAGAAATCTGGTCAAATTAAGATCCAACAAAGTTGTTTTTCTCCCAATGATAATGTTGATACATTTTTGTGAAATACCAAATATGTTCTTTAATAAAAGACTTGGAGCTGCTTCTGTTTTGCTTGTGTCCTAAACATGCGGAATGTCTGCCTCTGAATATTCCAGTTCTGTAAATTGCTGAAGAATTTAAGAGGGTAAGGCACATAGTAGATTAAGAGAAAATGGACATATTTCCTATTCCCAATGACTACTGGAAATTATTTCCCTACAGTAATTACTTTATAAAACCACAAATTGAGGGGCGGCTGGGTGGCTCAGTCGGTGAAGCGTCCGACTTCAGCTCAGGTCATGATCTCACATTCCGTGAGTTTGAGCCCCGCGTCAGGCTCTGGGCTGATGGCTCGGAGCCTGGAGCCTGTTTCCGATTCTGTGTCTCCCTCTCTCTCTGCTCCTCTCCTGCTCATGCTCTGTCTTTCTCTGTCTCAAAAATAAATAAAAACATAAAACAAATTTAAAACCAGAAATTGAATAGTTCATCCTTGACTTCAAGAATCTTTACGAAATTTCATCAGATTTAAGACATTTACCTAATATACAATAGCTATAATTTGTAATCAAAATGTTTGCTTCTCCACAGTTCTTTTGATATCTATGATTCCACCTGCTAATATCTTCTCGAGTATAAATCTGCATGTCCAGCTCTCTGCTGTTGCAGTTTCTAAGGAGTAACTTTGTTCATTGTTTCTTTATGTAGGCAGAGGTTTTAAGCTTGCAGCCTGCTGTGTTTATTGATCTATTTCTTAATAATTCTATATCAGGCAATCACACAATTCACAAATTGTCTGGGAGGGGAAAAGCACATTAGCCATGCATTTAGAGGCCCTCCTAAGAATTTTAGCCTTGTCTGTTATGTAGAATGATTGGAAAGCACCACAGTGAGACTTTTAAACAAATCAGAGTTACAGCTTTTTTGTTCTAAAATATAAATGTTTCTTTAAGGATTCATTTTGGTATTTGCCTAAGGTTGTTTTCCTCTTCAGTTTGAATAGGGTATGAAATTTTCTAAGTCCAAATTAGGTGATTAGCCAAGCCATATTCAGTAATGTTCAGTCTTTGCTCTCAAATGTGCTTTTTCCATTTCGTGGCTCTGCTGTGTCTGGACTTCTATATATTCCGGGCCAGGCAATGTTCAGCTATTCTGATGTCACCTCTGCTCCATCTACTGGAATAATGATTTTTACTATGTATACTCTTTAGCAAAATCACTGTTTTTATAATGACTTTTTAAGAAAGTTTGTCAAAAGCATGGTGCCTAAGAGCATTAAAGTTATTTAGTTAAATTGAGAAACCTCAGAGCAGAATTAAGATGAAACTATTAAATTAATCCTATTCCTTTATGCTCAGATACATGCAGCTGACACTGTATTCTGTCATAAAAAGATAGAGCACTTCTTTGCAATGAAGGAGAAACTGGCGTATGAGGGCAGAGGAGTAGGTGAATTTTGAAATAAAGCTGGTACTGCAATGTCCGATTTGATCTGATTCCTGATCTCACAGCCACAGTGTGCTATTTGTACTCAGACATGCCCAGACCTCTCATATCTCCCTGCCTGTGTCCATGTTAGAGCCCCCTTCTCAATCCTACTTACATGGAAAACTTCAATCTCCTATTTTTCAAGATTCCTGACAGTTCCTTTTGTTTCCTGACACCTCAGGCTTCAAGAAAGACCCTCTCATCTCTGTCTCCCTATACTAACTGCAGTGCATTTCTGTTTTAGCATTTTTTCACAAAATTATTGTCTCTGTACATATGTTTTTTTTCATAAACACTAAAGTCTTTGAAGGCAATAGTATTTTGTTGTTGTTGTTTTTGTTGTTTTTTTATGATCAACTGCTTTCGCTAAGGTAGGGAAGTTCCAATACTTGATGTAAGCCCTCGAATCCAGAGAAGTAAAGGCAAAGCAACTTTGTTCTGCATAAAAAATAGTTGCAATATTTTGGGTAGGTGGCAACACAGAGACCAAATATAGAGATACCATGGCTCAAGCAGCCAGTGAGCAAGACTGGGACATAATTGAGGGGATGGGTCATGGTAAACTGGTACTGTGGTTAGATGCTTAACCATACACACTTTGAAAAATAGACATGGCTTAGGAGCATTTTGGAAGTGGGAGTCTATGGCATGTGAAATGTTCACTTTCTCTGACTTTTCTACAAAATACTCAGTCTCTTTTGTTCACCAGTGATTTTGCTGCTCAAGGATATTTTGGGGAAACAAAAAGAGATACTATGGTTTTCCTTCAAGGTTGGCCTGGGGTGAAAGCAGAGATGACATGTCCGGGGATAGCCAGACATACAGTTTAGAGTGAAAACCTCAGTACCAGCAGAATACCTGGGGGCATGATGTTACTCAATGAAGGAATTAATCGAGGAATGGATGATGCATTTTTAGCAAAATGCAGGAGGAGCCACTCAAGTAACTGATTTTATTTTATTTTTTTTCAGAAATCAAAACTTCTTTAAAATTAGCAAGGGGAGGGAATGGCACAGAAGAGCCTGAAGAGTCACTCCCATTATTCTTTGCAGCTGCAAAAGCAGAGGTTATAGGTTGGCACTGAGGGTGCCAAGTACTTGCCTTAAGATTCAATAAATCACAGCAAAGACCAGCAAGGGCCCCTGTCCTGGCTCCTTTTAGTCCTCAAAAAGAGACAAATAACCATGGTGCTCAGTTCTGCATGTTAGCACTTTCTCTCTCTCTCTTGATGAAACACAAACCTTCCCAGGATGTAATATATTTTATGCTTTCAAAGGAGGCAGCATGATTTAGTGAAAGACAACAGAGGTCATATGTTTGGATCCTTGCACCAACACGTTCTCACCTTCGTTAATTATCTTCAGCATAACTAATGGAATAATATATAAGACTAAGCTGGAGCCAGGGATATAATAGATGCTCAGTTAGCTCTTTCTTCCTCTGTCACCTGCAGTCTTAGAATAAGAGGTCTTCAGCAACATTCCAAGAGTGCCTGTTGATAGAGTGGGTGAAGTACATGTACAGGGGCACCCTGGAGGCAGGGATGAATACCTGAAAAAGGGGAGCCTCAGACTTAGACAAAAACAAAAACAAAAACCCTCTTTTCCAGTTTTGCCTTAGGCTTGCCTTTGGGCTAGACTTTTGTTGTAATTAGCTGCTTGGTTGTAAAAGGAAACCTGTCCAGAAACACAGCTTCATGCTCATTCATTCCCTGTTTAAACTATGGGGATTGCTAGAGAGTGAATGTGTCCCCCTAAAATTCGTATGTTGAAATGCTAGTCCCCAACATGATGGTATGAGAGACTTTTGGTGGTGACTGTGTCATGAGGGTGGAGCCTTATGGTTGGGATGAGTGCCCTCATAAAAGAGACCAACTGCAGATAGCTAGCTCACCCCTTCAACCATGTGAGAACACAGACACAGGTGCTGTCTGTGATCCAGAAAATGGGTCCTCACCAGACACTGAATCTGCCAGCATCCTGATCTTGGAGCTTCTAGCCTCCAGAACTGTGAGAAATTTCTGTTGTTTATAAGCCACCAATTTATGGTATTTTGTTATAGCAGCCTGAGCGGACTAAGAGGTATTTCCAGATTGTTGTTGAATGGCTTAAAGGTCTTGTAATGTGGATGAATATTCAGTCTGTCTAAGGATGGTTTTAACAGATTATTTTCATTTGTATCATGAAAAAGCAGATATTTTTTTCATACTGCTGCATCATGTTGTTTAAAAAAAAGCAACATTTTACAGTAAGATTAATTGCTTGTTTCTTCCTTGGCCATATCCAGACTGTGTTCTTTATTTATGAAATTCTTAAGTCTGTAATGTATAATAGGTTTTAGAAAAACGTGTGTGTAAAAATAATGCCAGCAAACATTATATTTAGTTATGATAGTAGTTTCATCCACATCTTTTTTTCTTTTGTCAGTAGAAAGTATAAGATTTGTTTCTCAAGAAATTTAGAATTAACTACAAAATCTGTTCTACATTTATGCTATCAAAATTATTTGTATATTTGGCAGCTGGGATTAACCTACTATTTGCATTATTCCATAATGGCTTCACTCAATGCTATGCTGTTAATTTGTATTCAGTCAGTTTATCTGGAATGATTCGGATGTTTTAAATGTATTTGTTTTTAGACAGCAAGAAAAAAAAGATCGTGTATTCTTTTCACAATTTACATAAAAGATCCAGATGCAAGTTTATTTGCTTGTGTAAATTCTTCCCATGCTTCTTAAGAGACAGAATTCTCATTTCCCACACAGAGTAATTTGAACATGGTGTGTTGCTTTATTAATTGGTAACGATGCAGTTGTAAAGATGCCTGTGTTTCCTTGAAGTCTCCTGTTAGCTCTTGGAAAAGAGGGGTATGCAAAAGGTAGAAGCAGGAATTGTGTGTACTATATACATGGATAGCTTAGAGGTTCATTAAAGATTCATTTTCAGTTAAAGTAAATTTTTATCATCAATCAATGAATCTGTTGGAAGTTTAGAAATAGTGCCAGACCAGATCTAGTAAGATGTTTCTTCTCTTATGCTACAAAATACAGTAATGATAACTTTTATTTGACTAATTCTATATTGTCTACAAAACATTTCAAGTGCATCTTATTTAAACCTCCAATTCCCTGTAAAGTAGATAGAGCAGGCAATAATTTTCTTCCGTTTTTACACCCAAGGAGGCTGCTTCTCTGAGGGGTAAAGCTGCAGAAAACAATGGAAGAGCTGTAGTCAGCACCCATAGGACTTCTCTCTCCACTATTTCCCTTACATCTCCATGTCGGCTGAAGCCTGTGCAAGGCACCACACTGCCAATCATTTCTCTTCTTGTTTGTAAAGAAGCCACACCACCCAGAAGTTGTGATAGTGATTCTGCAGTGAAATTGAAAAAGACAGGTGAGCTTTCTAACCTAATGTTAAATTTCTCAGGTCCCAATATTGAGTACTTTGGCTGGATTTACAGACACAGAGAAATCATTTATTCACTCAATGGGGAACTGTGATAGGCACTGTGGGCAATACAAAGAATCCCCAGATTTAGTGTGATCCTTGATTTGTTTTTATATTTATTTGTGGTGGAGAATTTCCTTACGCATGTGTGTAAAAGATCATTGAGAACAAGTTACAGAGCTTTGTTAGGAACCCAGCTACGTGTTTAACATGTGGATAGGCACTGGCTGGTCTCTGCCAGGCTCTTGCTGTCATTGTTGCTTCCTTCTAGGTATGTAGGTTAAATTTTATAACGCAGCCACTTATAATAGATTTTTGGCTATAACTTTGGGTTGGCAATATTATGAACATGGACATTCAATCCTGTTCAAGAAGAAATTTTCCCAGGGTCGCCTGGGTGGCTCAAACGGTTAAGTGTCCAACTTTGGCTCGGGTCATGATCTCGCAGTTTGTGAGATCAAGCCCCTCACTGGTCTGTCTGCTGTCAGCACAGAGCCTGCTTTAGATCATCTGCATCCCTCTCTCTCTGCCCCTACCCTGCTCCTGTTTTCTCTCTCTCAAAAATAAATAAACATTAAAAAAATTCCCATGATACAGTTAAACTATACTTTCTTTTATTTAATTGTATTCAATTGTATCCATTTTCTGCTCTTTGTGATTGTTCAAGTCTAGTAAACAAGAGACAAAGATAAAGGAATTGTACCTTTTTTGGGCAAAACTAGCATTTGCTTTCTTAATTCCTCATGATGTCCAAATAGCTAATACAGTATCCAAGGGTTTTTCATGGTACCTTTTATTTTATTTTATTTTATTTTATTTTATTTTATTTTATTTTTTTATTTTTATTTTTTAATGTTTATTTATTTTTGAGAGAGGGAGAAAGAGACAGAGCATGAGCTAGGGAGGGGCAGAGAGAGAGAGGGAGACACAGAATCTGAAACAGGCTCCAGGCTCTGAGCTGTCAGCATGGAGCCCTACGCAGGGCTCAAATTCGGGAACAGTAACATCATGACCTGAGCTGAAGTCAGATACTTAACCAACTGACTAATTTAACTAACTGACTAGTTAAATATAACTTTCCTTTTCCAGTGTCAGATTCAAAATCCTTTTCACATAATAGCGCACACTACAGTCTAACCCCTAGTTTCACATGTCATATTGTCTTAAAGCCCTTCTACTTCTGAAGAAAACAATTGTTCCACACGAATGGTGCTATGCCAGAATCCATTTTCAGGTGGTTAGTAGTATCTGCTTTATAATGGTAATTGAATTTGCTTATTCTGATTTAAAAAAATTCATGAAACTCCTGTTTATGGATTATTTTATTAAAACTGTTTGACATTATTCGCATTGATGATAGTTGGAAAACATAACTCACCAGCAAGTTTTCATAGTAACTAGAGGCCAACAAGCTCCTATTTGGGGGGAAAAAAACTAAATGCGAAATAAAAATATTTTAATGTCTTACATTAGAAAAATAGCAAATTAAGGATTATTTACAACATTCTAGAAGCAAATTTTGAGAGCATTTGTTTGGGTTATGTGTAAATCGTCATATTTATTATAATTTTATGACTTAAATTTATATTTGAATTTATATTTGAATTCCCTGTTCCATGTTTCACTTTGCTGGTAAATACCATGTTTCAGTTTTTAGAAAGTTTCACATCTCTGGGTCTATATGTTCAAATTATACCTTCTGAATCTTTAGTAAAATATATCAAATATTTTTTAAATACCTATTAATTTTTTTAATGAAAGAAGACAATATGTCTGGGGAAATAGTCTTGCTATACATGTATCTTCTAATTTATTTGGAATCTCATATATACCAGTTGAGTAATTTATGTGGAGTCTCATATATAACTGTTGAATAATTTAAAATGATTTTGAGGTCATTTTGTTATATGAAAAACATTTTTCACTTAAAAGTCTGACATTTAGGGGCGCCTGGGTGGCGAAGTCGGTTAAGCGTCCGACTTCAGCCAGGTCACGATCTCGCGGTCCGTGAGTTCGAGCCCCGCGTCAGGCTCTGGGCTGATGGCTCAGAGCCTGGAGCCTGCTTCCGATTCTGTGTCTCCCTCTCTCTCTGCCCCTCCCCCGTTCATGCTCTGTCTCTCTCTGTCCCAAAAATAAATAAACGTTGAAAAAAAAAAGTCTGACATTTAAAATGTAGTAATTAAAAATAAATCTTTTGTAATATCAAGAAACTACTGGGACACATTTTTGAAAGAAAATAATTTGTAATTTTGTATATTGTGAAAGTATATCCTTTCCAATTTTGTGGGAGCTGGTAACAGTGAGGAAGAGAGTGGTAAATTGGTAAGAGAAAGGGAAAGAGTCACAGAGTTGAAACAGTTTTTAAATTCCACCATTGAAACCATTTGAAATTAAACACCCTGCGGAAAAATATTGACAGTTAAGAAAAATCTCTTATTTGTCCCATATTTAAATGCTGAGAGGTATCATTGTTATGTGATTATAGTAATATTGCCAGGATATAGGGTCCTCTTTCTTTCAAATCTTGAAATGATTATTCAGGGTTCTATAATTTCAAGGATGGATAGATTACTGCCACTTGTGTTTATTGTATAGATGATGCAACAAAATAGTATAACCTTTTGATTTTTGGAAAAAATGTAACATTTGGCTTATGTTTTTCTTTTTTCTAAATACCTGGAAAGTACAATCTTAAGATATTTTGAGATCTTTACATTACTTCAGATAGCACATCACAATCACCTATGCTCCATTTATGATTGCAAACAAGGTGTGATATGGCTTTGAATCAGTTTGTCTTCCTGAAGTTCTGAGCCACATTTCTAAAGCATGAGAAGTAAATTTGAAATAAGCATCACTTACATGTGCAAATCGGATAATTGCTCACACAGCTACCTACCAATTAGTCACTTGTTGATGCAGTTAGCTGGATGTACAGCTAATTTGGGGTAAAGAAAAAATATGTCAGTTCAAAATGAAGACAGCCTAAAATTTGGCTTACTGGTTAGTTTTGCTTAGGATAAAGCATTCTCATTCTCAGACAAATAATAGTTTGAGCATAATTTTAGATACTAAGGGTACAACTTGCAAGTATTGTCATGTGTTCTGGTTCCATTTAATAGTTCTTGCTCAGATTTTGGAAGTAATGATTTATTTGAGAAAATGCAGGTCATTTTTATGCTGCCTCCCATTTATTTATTTTTTTTTAATTTCAGCTGTGAGGTATAATTAAATATAAAATTGTAGAATAATTAAAGGGTACACTATTTACCTGTAGAAGGGCATGGGTTGCTTTCATATCTTGTTTGTTGTAAATAATGCTGCAAACATGGGAATTCAGATAATTCTTCAATATCCTGCTGTCATTTATTTTGGATATATACACAGAACTGGGATTGCTGAATCGTATGTTGGTTCTATTTAATTTTTTGAGGAACCTGTGTATTGCTTTCCATACTGATTACATCAATTTACATTCCCAACAACAGTGCACAAGTGTTTCCTTTTCTCCTCATCTTCACCAATACTTGTTATCTCTTGTTTTTTTGGTGATGGCAATTCTTACAGGTACAAGTTGATACCTCATTGTGGTTGTGATTTGCATTTCCCTGATGACTGTGTGCTTTTTCTTGTACCTGTTGCCCATTTGAATGTTTTCTTTGGAAAAATGTCTATTTAATTTTTCTTCCCATCTTTTAAACAGACTTTTTTAAAAAACTGAATTGTATGAATTCTTTGTGTATTTTAGATACTAACTCTTATTAGTTATATGATTTGCAAATATTTTCTCCCATTCAGTGAGTTGCCTTTTCATTTTGTAGATGGTTTCCTTTTCTATGCAGAAGATTTTAGCTTAATGTAGTCCCACTTTTGCTTTTGTTGCCTTTACTTTGGGTGTCAAAACGAAGTAAGCATTGCCAAGATCAATGTCAAGGAACTTAGTCCCTGCATTTTCATTTACAAGCGTTATGTATGAGGATTAATGTTCAAGTCTTTGACCAATTTTGAATGAACTTTTGTGTATAGTATAAGATAAGGCTCCAGTTTAATTTTTTTGCATATGCTTGTCCAGTTTTTCTGATGCCATTTCTTGAAGAAACTGTCCTATCCCTGTTGTATATTTATGGCTGTTTGTCATAAATTAACTGGCCATATCTAATACGTTTACTTCTAGACTCCCTATTCTGTTTCTTTGAACATATTTCTTTTTTATGCCGAAACCATATTGTTTTGATTACTTTAGTTGTGTTAAGTAGTTTAAAATAAGAAGTGTGATTCCTCCAGTTTTGTTCTTTCTCAAGATTGCGTTTACTATTTGAGGACTTAAGTGCTTTCATACGTTATTTAGGATTGCTTTTCTATATCTCTAAACAAAATGCCATTGGAATTTTGTTAGAGATTAGTTGTATTTATAGATGGCTTTGAGTGGTATAGACATTTCCACAATATTCTTCCAATTCATAACATGAGATAACTTCCCATTAATTTGTGTCATCTTTGATTTCTTTCATCAGGTCTTGAAGTTTTCAGTGTATACCCCTTTCACTTCCTTGGTTAAATTTATTCCTAGGTATTTTATTATTTTTGGTGCAGTTGGAAATGTGATTATTTAAAATTTTTATTTATTATATTATTTATTATTATTTATTTATTTTAGTCTCTTTCTGATAGTTTGTTATTAGTCTATTTAAACACAAACAAATTTACTGTATTGATTTTATATCTTGCAACTTTACTGAATTTGTTTAGTAAATAAAATTCGAATCGATTTTTGGTGGATTCTTTATGGTTTCTATACATAACATGTAATCTAAAAATAGTTTTACTTGTTTCCTAATTAGATGCTTTTTATTATTTTATTTAATTTAATTTGTTTTATTTATTTTATTTTATTTTCTGTCTGTGTGTTTTCTCTAATTGCTCTGAATAGGATTTCCAGTACTATGCTGAATAAGAATGGGATCCTTATATTCGTCCTATATCTTAAAGGAAAAGCTATAAGCTTTTCACTATTGAGTATGATGTTTGCTGTGGACTTAATCATTGACCTTTGTTATATTGATATACATCCCCTCTATACCCAGTTTGTTGAAACTTTTATCATGAATGGGTGTTGAATTTTATCAAATGTTTCTTTCTCCATCTATTGATATGATCCTGTGATCCTTGTTTCATTTTGTTAATGTGATGTAACACATTGGCTCATATGTCAGTGTTGACCCATTCTTGCATTCTTTGAGTAAATCCCACTTGATCATATATATGTGATCCTTTTAATATGCTGTTGAATACTGCCTCCTAATATTTTGTTGATGAATTTTGCATCTATGGGTGCCTGGATGGCTCAGTCGGCTAAGCATATGACTTCGACTCAGGTCATGATCTCACGGTTCATGGGTTAGAGCATCGGGCTCTGTGCTGACAGCGTGGAACCTGGAGCCTGCTTCAGATTCTTTGTTTCCCTCTCTCTCTGCCCGTCCCCTGCTTCCTCTGTCTGTCTCTCAAAAATAAATAAAAATTTAAAAAAAATTGCATCTATGTTCATTAGTAATATCGGCCTGTAATTTTCTTTTCTTGTAGTGTCCTTGTCTAACTTTGGTATCAGAGCAATGCTGGTCTCATGAAATGAGTTTGTAAGTGTTCCCTCTGCTTCTGTTTTTTAAAAATGCAGGTTGAAGAGGACTGGTTTTTGTTTTTTAAATATTTGATAGAGGGGTGCCTGGGTGGCTCTGTCGGTTAGGTGTCTGAATTCCACTCAGGTCATGCTGTTTGTGAGTTCAAGCCCCACATCAAGCTCTGTGCTTATAGCTCAGAGCCTGGAGCCTGCTTTGGATTCTGTGTTTCCCTCTCTCTCTCTTTCTGCCCCTCCCCTGCTCATGCTGTGTCTCTCTCAAAAATCAATAATCTTAAAAAAAATTTTAAATATTTGATAGAGTTTTCTGGTTAAATCATTTGGTCCTGGACTTTTGTTTGTTGGGAAGATTTTGATTACTGATACAGTCTCCATACTAGTAACTGGTCTATTTAGATTTTCTATTTCTTCATGATTCTATCTTGGTAGGTTGTATGTTTCTAAAAATTTAGCCATTTCTTCTAGGTTGTCCAATTTTTTAGTATATAATTGTTCCTAGTAGTTTCTTATGATTCTTTGTATTCATGTGGTCTCCGTTGTAATGTCTCTTCTTTCATTTCTAATTTATTTGATTCTGCTCTCTTCTTAATTTTTAAAAAATGTCTATTTATTATTGAAATAAATTGATATGTATCATTATATTAATTTCAGTTGTACAACATATTGATTTGACAATTGTATACAATATTCAGGGCTCATCACAATAACTACAGTCACCATTTAACATTATTACAGTATTATTGACTGTGTTCCCTCTGGTGTATTTTTTATCTTCTTATTTTATAACTGGAAGTTTGTACCTCTTAATCTCCTTCATCTATTTTACCCATTCCCCACACACCTCTCCTCTGGCAACCACTGGCAAGCACTGGTTTATTCTCTGTATTTAAGAACTTGTTATTTTCATTTGTTCATTTGTATTTTTTTTTAGATTTCACAAGTAAGTAAAATCATATGCTATTTGTCTTTCTCTTTGATTGATTTCACTTAGCATAATACCCACTGAGTCCATCCATGTTGTTGCAGATGGCAAGATCTCATTATATTTATGAAAGATACTCTATTATTTTTCATTATATATATACGAATATTCATATATGTATATATACACATCCCATCTTCTTTATCTCTTCAGCTATTGATGGACACTTTTTAATCGCTTCCATATCTTGGCTATTGTAATTAATGTTGCAATAAAAGCAGTGTACATATGTTTTCAAATTATTGGTTTTTTTTTTTGGATAAATGCTTAGTAGCAGACTTACTGGATTATATGGCATTTGTATTTTTAATTTTTTGAGGAACCTTCATACTGTTTTCCACACTGGCTGTACCAATTTACATTCCCACCAATAATGCCCAAGAGTTCCCTTTTCTTCATATCCTTGCCAACACTTGCATTTATCTTTTTGATACTAGCCATTCTGACTGGTGTGAGATGATGTCTCATGATTTTGATTTGCCTTTCTCTGATGATAAGTGATGTTGAGCATCTATTCATGGATCTATTGGTCATTTGTATGTCTTTTTTGGATAATGTTTATTCAGGCCCTCTGCCCATTTTTAATCAGGTTATTTTTTGGTGTTCAGTTGTATGAATTCATTATATATTTTGGACATTAATCCTTTAGTGGATAATTTGCAAATATGTTTACCCATTCAGTAGGTTATATTTTTGTTTTGTTTGTAGTTTTCTTTGCAAATCTTTTATTTTGAGGTAGTCTCAATAGTTAAATTTTGTTTTTGTTTCCCTTGCCTGAGGAGTCATATTCATAAATATGTTGCTAAGGCCAAGTCAAAGAAATTATCACCTCTTTTCTTGTAGGGGTTTTAAGGTTTCACGTCTCACATTTGAGTCTTTAATCCATTTTGGGTTCATTTTATGTATGTTATAAGAAAGTGGTCTAGTTTCATTCTTTTGCATGAAGCCATCCAGTTTTCACAGCACTATTTATTGAAAATACTGTCTTTTCGCCATTGTATATTCTTGCCTCATTTTTCATAGATTGACTATATATGTTTGAGTTTGTTTTGGGGTTCTCAATCCTATTCTGCTGATCTCTGTATTTATTTTTGTGTGGCAAGCATAATCTTCTGACACTACAGTTTTGTAGTGTGTCTTGAAATCTGGGATTGTGATACCTCCAGTTTGTTCTTCTATTGTTTCTGCTATTTGAGGTCTTTTGTGGTTTTTCTGCAGGTCTGTAGAAAATGCTACTGGCATTTTGCTAGGTATTGCATTGAATGTAAATTGCTTTAGGTAGTGTGGACATTTTAAAGATATTCTTCTAGTCCGTGAGCATAGTATATCTTTCCATTTGTGTCATCTTCCATTTCTTTCATCAGTGTCTTATAGTTTTCAGAATATAGTTCTTTCACCTGCTTGGTTAAATTTATTCTTAGGGATTTTATTATTTATTCTATTTTTTTAATTCTATTTTTATTCTTTTTTTGGTGCGGTTGTAAATAGGACTGTTTTCTTAGTTTCTCTTTCTGCTACTTTGTTATTAGTATGTAAAAGCACAACATATTTTTGCATATTAATTTTATATACTGCAACTTTACTGAATTAATTTATTAGCTCTAATCACTTTTTTGGTGGAGTCTTTAGGGTTTTCTATAGATAATATGCCATGTGCAAACAGTGACACTTTTTCCTTACTGATCTGAAGCCTTTTATTTCTTGTCTGATTGCTGCAGCTAGGATGTCAGGTACTATGTTGATTAAAAGTGTTGATAATGGACATCCTTGTCTTGCTCCTGATCTTAGAGGAAATGCTTTCAGTTTTTTACCATTGAGTTTGATGTTATATGTGGGTTTTTTGTATATGGCCTTAATTATGTTGGTGTATGTTTCTTTTAAACCCACTTTATTGAGAGTTCTTATCATGAGCAGATGTTATATTTTGTCAAATGATTTTTCTATATCTATTGAGATTATCATATGGTTTTTATTTTTCTTCTTGTTAATGTGATTATTACATTGATTTGCTATTATTGAACTACCTTGCATCACTGGAATAAATCCCACTTGATCATGGTGAATAATTCTTTTAATGTATTAATGAATTAAGTTTGCTAATATTTTAAGCATTTTTTTCATCTATTGTCATCAGAGATATTGGCTTGTAGTTTTCTCTTTTTTTGTGATGTCTTTGCTTTTGATGTCAGGTAAAGCTGACTTCATATAATGAATTTGGAAATATCCCTTCCCCTTCTATTTTTGTTTTTTTTTGGGTTTTTTTGAATGGTTTGAGAATAGGTATTCATTCTTTAGAATTTTTTTAAATGTTTTTATTTATTTTTGAGACAGAGAGAGACAGAGCATGAGCAGGGGAGGGGCAGAGAGAGAGGGAGACACAGAATCTGCAGCAGGCTCCAGGCTCCGAGCTGTCAGGACAGAGCCCGATGCGGGGCTTGAACTCACATACCGCGAGATCATGACCTGAGCCGAAGTCAGATGCTCAACCGACTGAGCCACCCAGGTGCCCCAAGAATAGGTATTAATTCTTTAAATGTTGGTAGAATTCACCTGTGAAGACAACTGTTTCTAAAATTTTGTTTTTTGGGTGTTTTCTGGTTTCTATTTCAATTATATCTTAATCAGTCTGTTTAAATTTTGTTTCTGAATTTCTTTGGAACACTATATTTCAAGGCACTTACCCATTTCTTTTAGGTTTAGGTCCAATTTGTTAGCTTATGGTTTTTTATAATACATTTGTAATTCTTTGCATTTCTGCTATTTTGATTGTTATTTCTCCTCTGTTTCTGATTTTATTTCTTTGAGTTCTTTCTCTCTTTTTCTTGATATGTCTGGCTAAATGTTTATCAATTTGGTATATCTTTTCAAAGAGCCAGATCTTGGTTTTATTGATCTTTTCTATTGTATTTTTTTTTTGGGGGGGTGTTTCTATTTCATTCATTTCTACTATAATCTTTACTTAAAATTTTTTTTAATGTTTTAATTTATTGTTGAGATAGAGTGCGAGTGGAGGAGGGGCAAAGAGAGAGGGAGACACAGAATATGAAGCAGGTCTAGGCTCTGAGCTGTCAGCACAGAGCCCGATGTGGGGCTTGAACTCATGAACCGTGAGATCATGACCTGAGCTGAAGTTGGACGCTTAACCAACTGAGCCACCCAGCCGCCCCTCCACTATAATCTTTATGATCTCCTTCCTTGTACTAGGTTCAGTCTTTGTTCTTTCTTTTTCTACTTTCTTTAGGTGTAAGGTTAGGTAGTTTGAAATTTTTCTTATTTCTTGAGGTATACCTGTATTGCTATAAACTTCTCTCTTGGAACTGGTTTAGCTGCATCCTAAAGATTTTGGACCATTGTGTTTTTATTTTTCATTTGTCTCCGTGCATTTTTTATATCCTTTTTGATTTCTTTATTAACCTTTTGGTTGTTTAGTGGCATGCTGTTTAGCCTTCATATGTTAGTGTTTTTTCCAATTTTTTCTTGTAATTGATTACCTGGTTCATACTGTTGAGGTTAGAAAATACACTTGGTAGGATTTCTGTCTTTTTAAATTTACTGAGACTTGTTTTGTGCCTGACATGTGATCTATCCTGGAAAATGTTTCATGTGCACTTGAAAATAATGTATATCCTCTTGTTTTGGTTTCTGTATATATGTTAGGTCCATCTAGTCTACTGTGTCATTCAAAACCATTGTTTCCTTGCTGATTCCTCTGGATGATCTACCCATTCATGTAAATGGGGTATTAAAGTCTCCTACTATTATTTGTTTACTATCAAGTTCTCCCTTTATGTCTATTCATATTTTCTTCATATATTTCGGTTCTTCTGTGTTGGGTACATAGATATTTACAAATGTTACATCCTTTTGTTGGATTGGTCCCTTTATCATTATGTAGTGCCCTTTTATTGTTTCTTGCTACAGTTTTTTTTTTTAAAGTCTATTTTGTCTGATATTAAGTACCACTACCATGAATTTTTTTCTCCTCACTTCCAGTTGCATGGAATCTTTTCTTATCCCTTCGCTTTTAGTTTTTATATATTTTTAGGTCTGAAGTGCATCTCTTGTAGGCAGCATATAGATGGTTCTAGGTTTTCTATTTATTCAGCCACCTGTGTTTTATGATTAGAGTGTTTAGTCCATTTACATTTAGAGTAATTATTGATAAGTATGTACTTATTGCCATTTTATTAATTGTTTTCTGGTTCGTCTTGTAATTTTCTCTTCCTTTCTTCTCTTGCTTTCTTCCCTTGTGATTTGATAATTTTATTTAGTATTATGCTTATGTTATAGGTTTTTAATCTATGGTTATTATTATGTTCATATGTAACACCTTATGTGTATAGTGCTCTCTATTAAGTTGATGGTCACTTAAGTTTGAACATAATCTATCTAAAAGCACTAAATATTTACTCCTCCACATTTTATGTATATGATGTCATATTCCGTACCTTTTTATTTTGTTTATCCCTAGACTAAGTTTGTAGATTTGATTAATTTTACTTCTTTTGTGTTTTCACCCTCATAGTGGCTTTATAAGTAATTAATCTACTACCTTTACTATACGTTTGCATTTGCCTGTGAAACTTTTTCCTTTCATAATTTTCTTCTAGCTAAAGTCTTTTATTTTCTTTCCACTTAAAGAATTCTCTTTAACATTTCTTGTAAGGCTGTTTTAGTGGTGATAAACTTGTTTAAGTTTTATCTAGGAAACTCTTTTATCCCTTCTTTAATTCTAATAATAAGCTTGCTGGGTAGATTAGTCTTGGTTTTGTTTTGTGTGTGTGTGTGTGTGTGTGTGTGTGTGTGTGTGTGCACGCGCACGCGCACAGGCGTGCATGTTTGTGTGAGTTGTTGTTTGTTTTTAGCACTCTGAATATATTGTGTCACTCCCTTCTGGCCTGCAAAGTTTTTGCTGAAAAATCAGTTACTAGCCTTATGGGGTTTCCCTTGTGCATAACAATTTTCTTGCTGCTTTTAAAATACTCTCTTTATCATTATTTCTTGACATTTTAATTATTATGTGTCTAGTATTGACCTCCTTGGATTCATCTTGTTAGGGACTCTCTGTGCTTCCTGGACCTGGTTGTCTGCTTCCTTCTCCAGACTAGGGAAATATTTAGCTATTATTTCTTCATGTAAGTTTTCTGCCCCCTTCTCTGTCTCTCTTTACCTTTGAGATTCCTATAAAACAAATGTTATTACACTTGATGATATTGCTGAGTTCCCTTAACCTATTCTCATTTTTTATTCTTTTTTTTCTTTTTGCTATTCAGCCTGGTTGCTCTCCATTATCCTGTCTTTCAGATCAATGACCCATTTTTTGCATCCTCTAGTCTGCTGTTGATTCCTTTAGAGTATTCTAGTGTAATTTTCATTTCATTTATTGAATTCTTCAGGTATGATTCATTCCTATTTATATTTTCTATCTTTTTGTTAAAGTTCTGAGTTCATCACTCATTCCTCAAGTCTGGCAAGCATCTTTATAACCATTTGAGTTCTTTATCAGGCATATTGCTTTTCTGTTTTATGGAGCTCTTTTCTTTCATTTGGGTTATAGTCCTCTGCATCTTCATTTTGTCTAGCTCTCTGCGTGTTTCTGTGTATTATATAGATCAGCTATTTCCTGTGGCCTTGAAAGTAGTGGCTTTGTGTAGAAGATATCCTGTGGTTCCTTATAGCATAATGCCCCCTGGTCACCAGAACTAGGCTCTCCAGTGGTATTCCCTGTGGGGGCTGGCTGTATCTTCCTGTTGTGGTTAGGCCATGATTATCTTCAGCCCAGCCTGCTGCATTTTGTGAATAGAATGTTTTGTAAATGTCTCATGTCCACTGGTCTAATGTGTCATTTAAGTCTAAAGTTTCCTTAGTGACTTTCTGACTGGATGATCCAACCATTGTTGAAAGGGAGGTGTTAAAGTCTCTACTATTACTGTATTCCTGTCTATTTCTTCTTTCAGATCTGTTAATATTTGCTTCTCTGTTGGATGCATACATATTTATAAATCTTATATCCTCTTGTTGGATTGACCCCTTTATCATTTATATAATATATATAATGACCTTCTTATTTCTGTTTTTAGCTTATCATTTATTTCATCTGAAATGAGTATAACCAGGTTCTTTTGGTTTCCATTTACATGTAATATGTTTTTTCGTCCCTTCACTTGTGTCTGTGTGTCCTTACATCTGAAGCGATTCTCTTATAGGCAGCTTATACTTGTGTGTGTGTGTGTGTGTGTGTGTGTGTGTGTGTGTTTTATTAATTTTTTAATTTTATTTATTTATTTTGAGAGAGAGAGAGAGAGAGAGAGAGAGAGAGAGAAGAGGGAAAGGCAGAGAGAGAAGGAAAGAGAGAATCCCAAGCAGGCTCCACACCTAGCACATTGCCCTCCCTGGGGCTTGATCTCATGACAGTGAGTGAAATCATGACCTGAGTGGAAATCAAGAGTGGATCTTAACTGATTGAACTACCCAGGCACCCCCATACTGGTTTTCTAAGTGATTTGCCTATCATCATTACAATATGAGTATTCTGAATTTAATTATATATTTACCTATACTAGTGAAGTTTATGCTTTAATACGTTTTCCTGTTACAGATTTTTTGTTGTTGTTTAGCTTGATGTCTCTTTCACATTTCTTATAAGGCTGGTTTAGTAGTGATAAACTCCTTCAGCTTTTGCTTGTATGGAAAACACTCCTTCAATTCTGAAGGACAACTTTGGGGTAGGATATTCTTATTTGGTAGTTTTTTTTTTTCTTTCCAGCACTTTGAATATTTCATGTACCTCTCTTCTAGCCTGCAGAGTTTCTGCTGAAAAGTTTGCTGGTGGTCTTATAAGGGTTCCCTTGTTAATAAGTTATTTTTCTTTTGCTGCTTTTAAGATTCAATCTTTGTTAAACTTTTGACAATTTAATTATGATGTTTCTTGGTGTGGGTCTCTTTGGATTATTTTTATTTGGAATTTTTCTAAGCTTACTGAATGTAGATATTTGTTTCTTATCCCAAGTTAGGGAAGTTTTCAGTCATTATTTCTTTGAATAATATTTCTTTTTTTTATTTTAGTTTTTATTTAAATTCCAGTTAGTTAACGTACAGTGTAATATTAATTTCAGGTGTACAATATAGTGATTCGACACTTGCATACAACATCCAGCGCTTATCACAACAAGTGCCCTCCTTAATCCCCATCACCTATTTAACCCATGCCCCACCCCACCTCCCCTCTGGTGACCATCAGTTTGTTCTCTACAGTTAAGAGTCTGTTCTTGGTATGCTTCTCTCCCGCCCCCCACCCCACTACCCTTTGCTCATTTGTTTTGTTTCTTTGAATATTTCTGTCCCTTTTTCCTCTCTTCTCCTTCTGGACACTTATAATGTGAATATTGGTGTTTTTTTTAATGATACCCCATAAGTCCCTTAGGTTTTCTTCACTCTTTCTTTCTTTTATCTTTTTACTCTTTTGTTTGGATGAATATCACTGCCCAGTTTTTGAGTTCTTTTATCCTCTCATTTGCCTGATCTAGCTTTTTTCAGTTCCATTATTGCATTCTTTAGCTGTTGTTTCTGTTTAGCACTTTCTTATATTTTCCATATTTTTTTTGAAATTATCACTTTGCTCATGCATTGTTCTCCTGACCTCAGTGATCATCTTTATGACTATTATTTTGAACTCTTTATCAGCTAAATAATTTATGTCCATTTCCTTAAGTTCCATTTCTGGATTTTTATCTGGTCTTTTGTTTGAAACATGTGTTTTAGTTTCATTATTTTCCTTGACTGTTGGATTTCTGTGCTTTAGATAAAGCACCCATATCTTGCAGTCTTGTAGAAGATGAATGTTACTAAGCTTGAATGTTACATAGCTATGGCTATGAAATATAGCAGACAATAGCACTATGAGTTCTAGCAAGTCCCCAAGACCTCACTGTGGTTTTATGCTGCTTCTTACATTTTAAAAACAATCACATAAACTCTTGAGCCTTATTTCCCTATTTGTAAAGTTTTAGGCTCACAAAATACTTGTTAAGAAATAACAAGACAAAGTATGTAGTAATCATAGAGTTGTCATTTACAGACCTGGCTATTGAGTACCACATACTTCATTAAGTAACTCATGTACATCATCTCATTTTTATTCTTTCTACAATCTTTTGAAAATATATTGCTTTATTCCTCCTTTCAGAGTGGGAGACTAAAACTTACAGTTTACCTAGTTAGCCCAAGATCACACAGCGTTAGAAGTCAGATTGTAATTTAAGTTTGGCCAACTTCTGAGTTCAGCATTCTTTACAGATACCCTCTGCTATATTACCATGTAAACCAGAACTTAACAGAAAATTAGTTCCTTTTTTCTCTGGGCTTGACATGGTCAAACCTAGCTGTTAAGGGGAAGAAATGAGTGGCAAGAAACTTAGTGAATATTTTGAATTTCAGAGTGAGGTTCTAAGTCAAAATTGGAACCCCGTGGTGGATAGATGTACTTCAGAGTATTAATACATTGCCTCAGAATCATCCTGAGGCAATTGTTTATCATCTGTCTCTCATATATTGAAACTTATTTGGAAAATCTGATGTGTGCTCTTCATTGCATACCAAGTAGTAATTGGTATAACAATGCCATTAATGGAAAAAAAAATCATCTTAATGCCATAATTAAAAAAATAAAACCATTAATAATTTCTATTATCGTTTTTTAAATGTTTATTTTGAGAGAGAAAGAGAGAGAGCACACGAGCAGGGGAGGGGCAGAGAGAAGGAAACAGGATCCAAGCAGGCTCCCCACTGCCAAGGCAGAGCCTGATGCTGGGCTCAACCTCACAAACCATGAGATCATGACCTTAGCCAAAGTCAGAGGCTTAAGTGATTGAACCACCAGGCACCCCGGCATTAATATTTTTTTTTAAAAACATGTTCTTAACTGAGCTATATCATTATAATGTATAATTTGTAATAAATATTTATAATGCAATATTTGAAGCATTTTGATATAAGAGAGGGATTATGAATAATGACTGTGAATAAAGAGATATAGCCACAATTTCAGGGAGAATTAAAGCAATAAACAATTAGTTTGTCCATAAATGTTTCTAATTTTTGAGGTACCGTATGTGATCCTATTATCCTACAATTCACTGAAACATTGGATTGACCTCATTTTATTGTATTAAATGTTCTACATTGATGTATAGATTTGACTGTATCTTGAAAATGTTCCGTGAATTTCAAGTTCCAATTTTGTTCAGAAGAATATATGAATATAATAATTAATATAATGAAATCTTAGGATTCTAGGAACTGAAGCAGATTATTAAAAAAAATGTTGAAGTAGCATTTATCACAAACTCATTCTTTGCAGCAGAGAAAGCTCAGTGAATTTGCAATGTATCTAGTGTTAATGGGGTAGAAAATGAAAAAATATCTATGAAAATGGTCAATTTGATGAAAATTGTAGGGTGAAAATAATTTGAAATTGGATTTTTTAAGGGTCTATATATCAATTTTCTGGTTGGAAAAATGAATGGTAGTAGTAATTAAAAAAAATCCCAAACTATTTTAGATCCATAATATTTTAGAGATGGTTGGGACTAAAGCTGACTAATCAACTTCCTCTCTCTCCTGATATTTTTTTGAATTTAGTTTGAGTATAGTTGACACAATTTCACATTAGTTTCAGGTGTGTAAATATTGATACCTTCTCTGTACATTATGCAATGCTCATAACAAGCGTAGCTACCATCTTTCACCAGACAGTGGCATTAAAATAACATTGACTATATTCCCTATGCTGTGCCTTTTATTCCTATGACTTATTCATTCCATAACTGGAATGTATCTCCTGTATTGCCCACTCCCCTTTGCCCATTTTGTCCATTCTCTTTCACACCCCTCCCTCAGCAACCATTGGTTTGTTATCTTTATTTAGGTCTGATTCTTCTTTTTGTTTGTTAGTTTTAGATTCCACATATTAATGAAATTATATGGGATATATTTATCTTTCTCAGTTTGACTTATTTCACTTAGCATACTGCCCTCTAGATCTACCCATGTTGTCATAAATGCCAAGATCCTTTTTATGGCTGTATATTTCAAAGTCCTCAAGAAAATATTAGCAAATCACATTCAACAACATATTAAAAGGATCATTCACTATGATCAAATGGAATTTATTCCAAGGATGCAAAAATGGCCCAAAATTCCTTCTCCCTTGATTTTAAATTAGACAACTGAGGCTTAGAAAAAAAAAATAGAATAATAGAGTTTTTAAAAGAGGAGAGAGCATGGGAACCATCTAACCATTCTCTTCTTTGTGATCCACAGAGGTTGAAAACTTTCCCAGGAACTGCCAGAGTGAGTTCTATCCACTGGCAACCTTCTATCTACTGTCTACTATTTTTTTTTTATCAATGTTAAGATTAAACATCATTCATTAACCTGCTGGATTCTAAGTAGAATTATCAAATGGTAACTATTGTGATAATATATATCATAGTTCATGATCTTTTGTTTCAATCCATAGTTTTAAACTAGGTAACTTTTGTATTCTATTAATGTACGATTCCTTTCCCTAGGTTTTAGAAATGGAAAGTAAACAAAACGCATATATCACATTCTATTAGAAGGTCAATGTTGATAATTCTTAAGGATGAATTCTTAAGGATGAATTTTTGATCAGTAATAAAACTGATAACCAGTAACATTTGGGTTAGATGAGGATAAAGACATGCACTCTGGCAGTAGTTGGGGGAATGTAGAGGAGGAAGGAAATAAGACCAATGATTACACAGATAGAAGTAGAAGTGGTAGTCTTCTTATGGTGTGCCTCTTATACCTAGGGGAAATGAGAGGAAATTTATTTATATGTTGAAAGATAATCTGACGTAAATGGGGACAAAATGTGTTATGAAGAATGTGGAAGTATACATGTACAGATTACTTCCTAATTTTCTTTGTTTCCTCTGTATTGTCTGACAGCATGAAAATAACACAGATAGGGATTAAATGACCAGGGAAATAAAAGCCAATCAAGTGATTTAATTTGAACACATTTAAATACACACACATGCACACAGAGTTTGACCATTCACTTAAAGTATCAGATATTACAGTAAATGGAGAATATTATTTAAATAGAAAACACATTTTTTGTGACATACTTGAACTTATGTCATCTAAAGAACAAGTTTCAGGGCATTTGAGTGGCTCAGTCAGTTAAGCATACTACTCTTGATTTGACTCAGGTCATAATCTCATGGTTTGTGGGTTCGAGCCCCACATTGGGCTCTGCGCTGACAGTGTGGAGCCTGCTTCATATTTTCTCTCCCTCTCTTTCTGCCCCTCACACTCTTGCTCTCTCTCCCTCAAAAATAAATAAATGGACTGTAAAGAACAAGTTTCTTTATGAACATGGAGAAAAAATATTGGGTTTATCTTTTGAGGTTCTTTTTTTTTTTTTTCCAACGTTTATTTATTTTTGGGACAGAGAGAGTCAGAGCATGAACGGGGGAGGGGCAGAGAGAGAGGGAGACACAGAATCGGAAACAGGCTCCAGGCTCTGAGCCATCAGCCCAGAGCCCGACACGGGGCTCGAACTCACGGACCAAGAGATCGTGACCTGGCTGAAGTCGGACGCTTAACCGACTGCGCCACCCAGGCGCCCCTCTTTTGAGGTTCTAAGTGAATAAATAAATAGTACTTTTTTCTTCCTGTCATACCCTTCTCCTTCATTTGTCTTCATCTCCCTGCACTTGGCCTTATATTAAAAGGTGAGCAGTTTCTTGTGGCTTTGAAAATTTCAGAAACTTGTTATTTATATTATAGGAACTGAAAAGGTTGAAATAGAAGTGAACACAGTTATATTTGTGTCTTTTGTAGATTAGTTGACAATGTTGCATAAGGTCAGGATTTTTCAGGGTGAATCCTTATTTTTGAATACACCATTTACGGCAGCTTTGAAGATGGCATAGGTTTTTATATTATTCAATATAATGTCATTTTTTGGCAACATGATAACATGAGAAATTGTATTGTTTTCTACCACTCAAGTTTTCACACTATGCAACACCTTACTGCCAAAATGAATGCAATATCCTCACCTAACAGTGTGATAGTGAAAAGAGTCAGCGGAGGAGAGAGAAAGCTTCCCATCTTCTGTTCACCAAACTTTATGAGTAAATTACTGTTGCCAGTTTGAATAATAATCATACACAAGACCTTTTGGAAACAGCAACCTTAATTCTGCTGCTGGGTGCACCTCAGGATCATTTCAGATAAACACCCTTAAACAGTTTTAAAAGTTTGGGCATTTTTTTCTCCAAATGTTGTGTTATTGATGTTACTTCAGACACCTGAAAAAGAAAGACTTCTGCTTTCCCTGGAGAATGCCTCTTTTACCACCTTCTTTCTTACCCTATTGGTTGTCATTATTCAATATTTACATTCAGTTTTGGGTCAGATACCTTTTTTGCTTTCCAGAAGATAGTCACCTTCCATTCTTTACATGTGGCTCTTTGCCCATGAAGTTTGGAATTCTGAAGTGGCCATTTTGAATCCATTATTTTATTTTATTTTTTTATTTTAGAGAGAGAGAGAGGGAGAGAAAGCAAGTGGGGAAGAGGGACAAAGAGACAGGGAGAGAGAATCCCAAATAGGCTCCACGCTCAGCACAGAGTCTGATGTGGGGCTCGATCCCACAAATCTGAGATCATGACCTGAGCTGAAATCAATAGTCAGACACTCAACCAGTTGAGCCACCCAGGCATCCCTTGAATCCATTATTTTAATGTGTCCTCATTGCCACTAGTATTGTTGATCTTCACCTGATCTTTCAATGAATCCTTGATGGTCATTGCTTTCTTCAATTTACGCCCTAAACTCTCATGAGAGATTCTCATGAATCAGAAAATAAAGACATGGGATGGATGAAGGTGTTTAGTGTGTCCATTTATGTCAATAATCAAAGCTATAAACTGAATAGTTTTTTTGTCAGGCAATATCAAAGGGCTCCATTTTCAAAAGAGCCTTAATAAGTGCTTATGCCACTGAGGCCACTATCTTGGCTCCTTTTATGATTTTATTATTTTTTTATCATTACCATTATTTAAACACTAGTTGAATCTTCTTATTTGCTCTAGATCAGGGTCTTCCTTTGACTCATTAATTTAACAAATATTTATTGAGTGTCTACTTTGGAATAGACACTGTTCTTCATACTTGGTGTATATTGGGGAACAAAGTTGACAAAAATGCCTGTCCTCTGGGAGCTTACATTCTAGCAGGGACCAGGGAACAGAAAGTACAATATTAAAGAATGAGCAGGCCAAAATTACTATCTGTGGATCTTAGGCAGAGGCCACGTGTACAGCTGTGCATTTTTTGTACTATACAACTCCTATGGAATACCATTTACCTACTTGTCCTTGTGAATGATGCCACCCAGGATTGAATAGTTTACAGCCTGTGCAGCCTTGGCTGACAGTTCTGGTGCTGGGCCAGATTTAAGTAGAGGCAACAGCTTTTGGTCCAGTGCCACATGAGTTCTTGAGAGTGGATAGGCCTGAATTTTCTGAAGGAGTGGGTTTAAAGCTTGGTGAAAATTAAACACAAACGAGCACACAGTGGTTGCAACCTAAAGAAGTTAGAATTGACTTCAGTTAAACAGAAATAATTTATTTAATAACAAATGATATCAGAGGACACAAAACTTTTCAAATCTCTTTATATCCTAGTGAGAGACACGGTGCATGGTCAGGCTAATTTTCTTATCTACTGTGAGATCTTTCTAGTTAACCTTACCAAACTGCTTTTCCCAGCAAACACATCAACTGATATTTAAGCATAATTACCTTAAATTACAAAAACAGCTTTTTGCAGGCCATATCACCTGGATCTGACATACAAGTTCTGAGTAGAGTTTGCCCATCAAGCACAGTCATGCCACACTGCCCTAAAGTTACATGATGCCAACTACACAGGTTCTTGCCAGTCACTGTCCACTGCTGTGTCAATGCTCAGTGTGGAGCCATGCTTTGGCTTGCACGTGCCAGAAGGGTGGAGTCTGGCACGTGCCAAAGGCTGGCTTTGCCAAGTCTTACTTCATTTATCCCCAAGAGACAGGTCCTGACACTGGGACATGTATACATGAATGTCCGGTGGTTGACTTGTCTTGGAGTTTTTATTTCCATTTCTACTTTATTGATCCTCCAGAAATGGATTATCAGGAATATCTAAGTTCAGTTAGAATAATTTCCTTATTCTCTTTTATATTTTTGTTTTCCTGTGAAGTTCCTGACGCAGAGCTGAGTGAATGAGCAAAATGCTTTGGCAGTGAAGTGCAAAGGTCTGGCTCGGATCAAATTGCAAAGTTTGTGGTTGTAGTCTGGGCCAGCAAATAAAGTGGCTGCTTCTAGAACAGAAATATGGAAATAAAGAGACCTATTAGAATCTTTAACCTCAATTTTAGTCTGGAATTTTTTGATACAGGTTATATAATAGTTCTAAGTGAAGCAAGTTGCCTAAACAAGTTGATGGAAGTGGAGAAAAGAGAACTCTTAGAGTACCTAGAAAACCTTTCTGTCTGGCTACTCTTTATTTACTTTAGCTGTAGCAATTTAATTTTACTTTCTTTGAATCAGAGGATGATATATTGGTATGGAGAGGTAGTGTTTTTCCTGGAAGTACTTTCAGTGAGGAAATCATGGTTTATTTTATAAGTAAGCATAATTAGATAATATAATAAGTATACAGTAATGTCTTTAGCTGGGAGGTAGTGTAATTTAGTGGTTAAGAGCATGAACTTTTGAGTAAGATAAAACTAGATTTATGTCTTACTTCCTTTAGTTACTGCTGATGACCATGGGCATGTAACATTAACTCTGAAACTAGTCTCATCATTTTTTCTTAATGTTTGTTTATTTTTGGAAGAGAGAGAGGGGGGGGGGGAGACACAGAATCTGAAGCAGGCCCTAGGCTCTGAGCTGTCAGCACGGAGCCCAACATGGGGCTAAAACTCAAGAACTGTGAGATCATGACCTGAGCCGAAGTCGGACGCTTAACCAACTGAGCCACCTATGTGCCCCAGTCTCATCATTTTTAAGTAGAAAATTATAGTACCTAATGTCAGGATGTTGTCATGTGGATTAAGTTATATAATGTAAGACACCTTCTTAGTGCTTAACTCAAGCAAAATGCTTAATTGTTGCTACCACTATTATTCAATTATTTGGAGATATATTTAGTAGGTTTTAAAAAGTAATACTATTTTTCTCCTAGAACAAGTTAAGTAGATTACTAGGACATGAACAAATTATAGAATTTGGTTAAAAGTTTGAAAAACTTACTGATAATCCATAAAGTCTTGGTTTCTTTGGTGGAAAGTTATTTAATAGTTCTCTCAATAATAGCATTATGCTAATGTCAAAAATCATATATTTGGTTGAAGTTTTTTGATTTATTATCATAGAATTAAACTTTTAAAAGTCTTTGGTTTTTAATCTCCATTTTTGATACAAAATGCTAGTGCATTTTGCTAAAATTCTTTTATATTTGCAAATAATGTTTTTAATAAATTAATCTAGTAGGCCTTTAATTTCATTAACCCTATGGCTTGCTTTGTGTTTTGAAATTTGGGGATGGATGATTGAAATGGGTTAATTTTTAATGTTTATTTTAAAATATAAGTGACCAGAGGCATAAAATAATGTCTAACTACTAATTTTGTCCCTTGGATGAATTTAGAAGATAATGTTTTATTTTTGTTTTTTCTAAATATTCTATATTATTTCCTTAGCGGTCTTTTGTTTGTTTCCATGGGTTTATTGCTATTGTCATTGATACTTGTTATTTAAATGCGTTATTAAGTTGTAGTTGTATTATATTACTTCAGAAAATGTAGCCTATAACATTACATATATATTTTTTTTCATCTGGTTGGTGGGATAAAGGCTGAATTTTGGAAATGTTTTAACATGTTGGGGGAAGAATTTCCTGTCTTCATTGTTTGAATGGAGTCATGTATTAGGTTTCTCCAGAGAAATGGAACCAATAGGATATATAGAGACATATAGAAAGAGATTTGTTATGCAGGGTTCCCTCATGTGATTTTTGAAGCTGAGAAGTCCCATAGTCTTCCATCTGCAAGCTGAAGACCCAGGAAAGCCAGTGGTACAGTTACAGTCCAAACCTGAAATTCTAAGCAGAGGAGACTATTGTGTAAGTCCCAGTCTGCTTCTGAAGGCCTGAAAGCCAGAGGACCAGAGGATGTAAATCCTGGTTCGAGTTCTAACGCTGGAGAACCAGGAGCACCAATGTCCAAGAACAAGAGAAGATCGGTGTCCCAGCTTAAGGAGAGAGTGAATTCATCTTTCCTCTACCCTTTGGTTCTATTTAGGCTTTCAACAGATTGGATGAGGCTCTCCTGCATTGGTGAGGGGGCTTTTCCTTCATCTACAATTTAAATGCTAATCTCTTCCAGAAACATCCTCATAGACACACCAAAAATAATGTTAGCTCAGTCAAATTGACACATAAAATGAACCATCACAGGCCATGAGTCCAGTTACATATACATAAGCTACTTTTTAAAAAAATGAAATATGTATTTAATTATATTATTGGTATATGTATTCATTAATTTTCCTGAACATTTTAAGTATTTTAAAGTGGGACCAAAGGTAGACTATTAGAATATCCCAAGACATTTAAAAATTTTTATGTTATTATATCTTTCATTTTTATATTTGTAATATGATTTATACTCAACTATAAAGTCACAGCAAAGAAAAGACAGAAAATGCAATTTGGATGTTTCTATATTCTCAGTTTTCTCTAATACCATTCCATATTTTTTTCCATAAGTTGGAAATTATCTATACTTTTCTATAATTGGTACAATGAAAGATATTAGATGCCCTTCTTTAAAAACTACGTATCAATGATATTTTCTATGAATTCACAATTAGAATAGGAAATAATCTGTTATGTCATACCTGTGTGGACTCTCATTTAAGAAAATCATAATTTATACGTAAAAACATTGTCAGGTATGCACATGCATGTGTATGAAAAGAACTATACAAAAAATATACAAGCTTATCTCTGAGGAGTATTGTCGGTGTGAGTTCAAACAAAGGAAATAAAAACTTGGTATTAGATTTTTTTTATACTTACAGTGACTGCCAATTTGAAATAGGATCCAATAAGTGATGAAAGAATGATGTATGATCATTATTTTTGATCAGAGACAACAAATATTATGATGTTAACTTGGTAAAAAAACAAACAACAACAACAACAACAACAACAACAACAACAACAACAGCAAATAGCACTGCTTTGGAAGTTTGATGGCCTGGAATCAAATCTTATGTGAACTTAGGTGATTCTGTTACTTCTCATCTATAAATAGACAGGGTTGATAATATTTTATAGATTAATGAATTGCATGTATTAGTGAAAAAGCAATTCAATTTTTTGTTGTTATTTTTCTAAGATGCATTTCACAATCAAACCCTTTTATTTAAAGGTGATGATGTCCTAAGTTCTATGTGGGCCTTGTCTGAACAAGCATTAATTTAGGGCTTACCCAATCTGAATTACCGAATTTCTTTTGGTCAAACATCTGGGTATAGATACCCATCACTGTAACCATTCATTGATTCATTGTGCTTTTTGATTCATTCCACAAGCCAAGCACTCTGCTGGGTGTCAGGGATGTAGATGAGTGGCAGAGCCCCTGGGTTGCTAGTGGAAGTGATATAAACGTATACAAATAATTGAAACACACAAAAATTAGAGTAAAACCAAAGTATAATAAGAACACCTCTACTTCTGAGAAAATTGGGTAAGACTTTAAGACAGAGGTGACATCAGAGATATGTATTGATATAGTAAATGTCTATTGAATGCAGTATATGGTTGTGCCCAGCACCCAGTGCAGGGCAAGAACATGGTTGTTACTGAAGGAAAAAAAAAAAGATGTGTAATATGCCGATACAGAAAAGCATACAATAGTGTGGCTTTTTTAGGTTGTAGAGAGACACTGGGTGTTGCAATAGGTATATCAGATCTGGGGAGGAAGTGGCCAGAAGTAGCTGAAGTAACATAAAGAAGTAGCTTTGAGACTGATCATAAGGGCTTTGTGTGTTTTACTAAGATGTTTAGATTGCATCCTGCACAATGCACCAGAACCAGTGGAGGTTTGGCAGTAGGAGAGTGAAATCTCTGACCTATTTAGAAAGGTACTTCAGTGATTCTGCAAAAGGAGAAACTACTGGAGAGATTGTTGTGAGAATAGCAAAGGATAAAGCTCTGGTAGAATTTTGGAGGGAGTTTCAAGAAAAGTGTAAAATTAAAAGGTTTCTAGAGTAAAATGGACATTTCATGACTGTTAAGAGTGTTGGAGAAACAAGGAAAAGATTATTCATTCTAAGCACAACTTTGAACCTACACTTTATTAAATCCATATTGTTAGACATTGGTTTAGGTACAGGGTACACAGAGACAAACAGGACCCAGTTTTTCCCTTATAAAACATTGCTTGGTGTTTCTTCTAGTGAGATTTTGGTTTTTGTGATCATGGCAATAATTGATTAATACTTTCTTAATGTATAGGATAAGATTAAGCTTTCTCCAAATATAGAAATTAATCAGTGGGCTAAGTCTGATTGCTTTCTTGAAATTTCTTCAAATTTATCTTCAATATTTTGATGTCACTGAGTTGGTATACTTACTATTCTCTGTTTCTTTCTAAATAGAGAATGAAAATATTTGTGCAGAATTTTCAAGAATCATTTATTACTGCATTAGGGAGAAATGTAAATGTATTACCCCCCAGATTTTCATTGCAGTTTGCTTTTGAATATTTGTGGATTCAAAATGAGTAGAGAGGATGGTAATTAGTGTGCAGATTTTTTTAATTGTCTATAATAGGAAGTTAATTGGTGTTTTCCTTAAAGAATGAATTTAAGTAAATGTGATTTGAAAAGTGTAGTGTTGTTAATCGCACTGATCCAAGTAGTAGAGACTATTGATTGAGTAAAATAAGCAGTTTTGATTGTTAAACTGCAGGCCTCCTTCTGGGAAACCAGAATTAGATGGCGGTAATGATTATAATACTTAATACGTGATAACTCTGACCTAACTCTGGGTGTATTTTTACAAAGATTAGCTCATTAATTTAAGGGACCTGAATTCTGTATTCTGACCCTTCATCATCTGCCCGCTGTATCCTTTTCATTATCTCGCTTCACCTTTTCCTAGTATAATTCATCTAGCCCACAGCTGCTTGCTGTTGGAATCCCTTTACCTTGCAAGTTGTCTTCTTATCTGGAATGCAAAAAATAGGTGCAACTCTAGCTACCTTCTGTGGGATCCATGTGGTCCAACAGAAACATATACCTTGCCATGCCAAATGGTGGAAATATAGGCTTACCCAGTGGTATGCCTTATCTTGGCTCTACTATCTCCAATATTCTTTTCCCACTCCCTAGGCAGACCTGAGACTGATCTGCTGCTTATCTGCCCAAACAGACATCTAACCAGAGAATGGAATGCCTAAATTCCTTTCTTGAAGGCAACACATGTAGTCTCTCAGTAGTTGCTACTCTTAACAATAGCCTCTTATCATGAACATGGATTCCACCCAAAGCAGAGGGCTTGATGACAACCCTGTTCCATCACAGATTCTATGGAGGAAATGAAATAATGGTTGGTTGTAGCAAGGCCAGTTTTGCCTCTTTTTAGTAAGCGACTTATAGACTCTTTTAAATGTAAAATACTTAGCATCTCTCACAATTCCGCATCAAAAGGAAAATTCTCACATATCATCCTGTTGCAGGTAGATAGTTACATATGCATCTATACAAAATGAATTCTAGATACCCTTAGCTATCCTAGTCACAGAAGTAATAGAAAAGTAAACTTCTAAGCAATGAAAGAACACTCCCTCAGAGAGCCTTGGCTTTCAATCTGACCAAACTCAGGTCGAAACATTAGAATTTTATACAGGTTTAGCTTAATGATTTACAAATGTGATTGATGAGTTTTACTTAGTTCTCTCAAATGGAAGAATTAGTCTGTTCCATGTTCATACACTGAGAAATGACAACTGTCAGTAAAGAATGAGCATATACCTCCCCCCCCACAGTCCCCTAATACCACTGTTTTTAAGAAAATATGAAAGTATATAAAAATAAAGTACTTGATGACTTTATTGAGCTATACATAAAATGTACCTATTTAAAGGATACAGTTCAGTATCTTCTATTATGTTCAGAGTTGTGCAACCGTTCCCACTATTACTTTTAGAACATTTTTCTTACCCCTCAAAAATAATCCCATACCCATTCACAGTCACTTTCCATATCCTCATCCTCCTAGCCCATTGGCAATCACTAATCTACTTTCTGTTTCTAAAGATTTGTCTGTTCTGCATATGTCATTAAAGAGTCATACAGCATGTGGTCTTTTGTGACTGGCCTGTTTCACTTATCATGATGTTTTGAAGGTTCATGCATGTTTTAGCATGTTTCAGTATCTCATTAATTTTTATTACAGAAAAAAATATTATGAGTAAAATTAAAAAAAAAATCTGTGGAAGATTAGATTTTCCATGAAGAAATTTAGAGATGGAATTAAGCATGCAGAAGACTTATTGATGAATAATATCTGTGAAAGGAAAGAGCTGAAGCAGGACTGTAAAGGGGGCTATCAGACCATGATGCACATCACCGTTCGTGGTCCCCAGAACAAAGATTGCCTATTGGAGGAATCCTCCATTGGGAGGGAATGGCCAGGCTCTTATACCACTGCCTTGCTTGGTGATTGGCCAGGGGCTGTCCTGAGAATAAGATGGAAGACTGAGGCAAAGCCAGATAAACCTTTCAGCTAGAGGCTTTTAGCTAAACCCACTCCTGCAGACCTTTCTTAAAGGGCATTTTGAGTGTCACATCTGTTGCTAACACAGCCAAAATAAGCATCTGTTAAAAACGAAGAGCTCCAGGTATCTGGGTGTGCACTTTGAAAATGCTGCCTCCACTGCATATTCATTTGTTGTCTTCTCTCCCGCAACAGTTGGAAGGCAAAGGCTTTCACCTCCTTACTTCTGGTGTCAACTTTCTTCAAGTAAGAGTCTTTCCACACAGTGGGGTCTCAATAGATGCTGTTGGGAAGCCTGTGTGGCTCAGTTGGTTAAACATCAGACTCTTGATTTCGGCTCAGGTCATCCATCATCTCCACAAACTGGGATTGAGGCCCACTTCGACTCTGCTTGGGATTCTCCCTCTCTCTCTCTCTCTTTCCCTCTCCCTGGCCTTCCCCCACTCATGTTCTGTCTCAAAAATAAATAAATAAACATTTTTAATGCTTTTGATTGACAGATCTAGACAAGCAAGAAACACATTTATTTGGACCTGAAGTCTGCTTTTTTGGCACACAATTAAAGAGTCCACTACCTCTTACAACTCCACACTGAAGTGGTCCAGAGGATTCCAAAGTACACATGAAAATTGCCCTGGAGCTGTTAGGTGGCTTCCTCAAGGGTATACAACCAAGGTAATGATAACAAAAATAGAAATCACAATTCTGTACAATGCACAGTGCTCACAGCACACTGACAGCCATCATTGGCGGTGAATGGCCATGTTTAGGTAATAAGCTTTAAAGACTTCTGCCTCTCTTAACACTGCACCTCTGCAGCTCCAGAGCCACTTCTTATTGAAATCTTCTTATGGATAACTACGACCATATGCTCCATCCAGTGCCCAGGTGTCCAAACCTTCCCTAATTCCACATACCTCACTGTGAACTGGGAAACCAATCTGTACTCCCTCAGCCATGAAATTTGCCACTCAGAAAACTGCATATTCATAATTTGAGAACCTGTAATGATGCATTGTAAATGACGGATGATCTGATCTCTAGGCACATACTGTTTTTAGTTTTACTTATTGACGATGGGAAGAGATTTCTCTCATTTCTGTGATGGATCTTTATATACTTTTTATGAATCATGGTGACAGTGTGATAAAATTAAGAAATCCCATTGATTCAGTTATGAAGGACTTCATTGCTCAGCATGCATGATAAACCTGCATCATTGTTTGCACATAATATACATATTTAGGGACATAATTCATTTCAGAGTACCTAGCACACTGTGATCATAAAGAAAGCCTTTAATTTTTTTTTTTCTTAAATTCCTTTGAGGCAAAAGCAATGGAAACAGTTTTGGAAAATAGTGGAAAGCCACATATCATGAGGAATTAATTAACTAAAATTTATTGTTTCAACACTTTAATTTCAATCACAATAATAAGTGATTATGTGCATTTTTCAACTATCATAATCTTACCAAGGGATAGATTACTGCAGTTTCATTCTTGATAACTTGAATACCAACCCAGAAAACACTATCTTACATTCTCATAAGGAACCTCTCTCTGCAAAAATACATTAAATTAGCAGAATATTTGACCAAAACATACATATATTTTAATGTTTATTTTAGCTAAAATATAGGTAGGGGGGCACCTGAGAGGCTCAGTCGGTTAAGCCTGTGCCTTCGGCTCAGGTTATGATCTCACAGTTTGTAGGTTCGCGCCCTGCATTCTGTGCTGACAGCTCAAAGCCTAGAGCCTGCTTCAGATTCTATGTCTGACTTCTCTCTCTACCCCTCCCCCACTCATGCCCTGTCTCTCTCTCTCAAAAATAAATAAAAATATTAAAAATAAAAAAAATTCAAAATAAAATAAAATATAGGTAGGATACCCAGTGTCTTCCTTACTCTGTTCTGACACAAAGACATGATAGAAATTAGTAAATAAAACTCGAATTCAAGCTCCTCAAATAGAGTTTGAAAATAATACATTTATACTTAAAAGATTGTCAGATGTTAGAAGCAAAAAACAAGAGTATATTTCCTGAAGATGATGAAAGTAAAATGTGCCTAATATCTAAATGGAAGCTTGAGCAACAGTACATATATACTCCCAGAAAACAGTAACTTGGCTGTTAAATAGCACTATGCCTTTGTCTTGTTGAGATATTTGATATCCTGGATGGCTAAAAGTTAAAAAAAATGAAAAACACAGTAAAGGATATCTCAATACTGAGCCTATTCTGCTCAATGTAAAGTTCAACCTATCTACTGTTTCTGCAACTTGAACCCTGCTATATGTGCATGCATATGCACATTATACTCCATCCCCTCTTCATGGTTCAACAGTCAGTTTTCTTGTGAAAGGTTGACAGACAACTAACTCTAGGGAAAATAAAGGTGGGCTTTTTGAATGCCAGAATGTGATCGAAAAAATACACATAGACTATATAGTATTATTAGGAATGGATGTACTTACCTATTAGGGTTGATATGGTACTGGCATTCCAATGCTATGCCAGTCACACAAACAGATTTTTTTTTCACAAACAGATTTTTGATCTGTATTGAGTGAATACTTGCTGTCTCCCTATTTTTACTGTGCTGGGTATTATACTATGTCCTAAGTGGAGACATATTTGACACTCACTAGACATTCAGAAGAATGTGAACCCTGTTCTCAATGCCACTGTCTGTTTTAAGTGTCCCTAGGAAGATAGGGCCTGGAAATTATCTTAGATGATTAAAGAAGATATCCAGTGTGGTCACCTAACCTGTCTTGAAGCATGTGATATCTACTGGCATAAAAGCAGGAAGAACCCTAGAGTAATTACCGTGAGTTAAAATGACAGAGAGACACATTTGACCTAAGTGTGAAGAGGTGAAGTACAAAGTTAGACCATTTGAATTTAACCATTTTTATTCATTCCACAGAGATTTACTAAGGCCACTCTGCACCAGGTTTTGTTCTGTATATTTATATTTAATAAGTAAAACTTATGCTTCTCATCCGTGGGAGCAGGATTAGGGAGGGGAGGCAAGCAAACCAAGATGAGCATTGGCCAGTGGTATGGAGAATGTCTTCCTGTACTAGTTAGACAGTTGGACCAGATGTCTCCTGTAGTCCTGCATAGAGCTGAGTTTCAGTGACTCCATATTAAATAACACTAGTTAGCAAGGCAGTATATGGTAAATGCCATAGGTGAAGTATAAAAATAAATTCTATAGGACTTAGAGGAGAGAGAATTGCTTTCTTTTTAGAGTAATCTTAGAAGGCTGTACAGTGATAAAAAAGGGGATTTGAAGTGAGCCTTGCAGGATGGGTAAGACTTAGAGTAAAAGGAAATAAATGGTCTAAGAAGGGAGAGCAAAATGAATGAACGGTTGAAGAGACAATTTCCCAGTGTGTTCAGGAGGGTAGTATTAAGCATCCTGGCCACAGTCATGACTATTGTAGAGGAAAAACAGGGACTTAGCCTAGAGAAATGGGTAGGGTCTTTGCATGGTGGAGAGGCAATGCTTCAATCCTTTACTGATGGAAGTACAAAAGAATACCTCCATATGTTCATTTGTTACTTAATATAATATTTTATGCCCTCAGAGACAGATCAGGGTACTATTTCCTTTTTCCAGCATCATTAAAACTTGAGATGTACTTGAGTCTTTTCTCCTCAGAGGAAAGTATAAGGGTAGGTGTGCACTGTTTTTGACTGTCAGCTGCTGCTTTTGGTTCACTGCTGAGATAACAGTTTACTCTTATTCAAGCTGTTAAAGTATTAGTTCAAAAACAGGGTTTAAGTAGGAAATAGGTGATCCAGAGAATGACATTGCTCCTCACTGAGTACAAGGTTGCACTCCAATCAAGGATGTTGTTCTCCAAGTGAAACAGAATTCAAATAGAAGATATAAAAGAAACCAAAGGTAGTGAGTGTCTCTGTCATAAATAGATAAGTTCTCTTGATTTTCAGTGATACTTTTACTACTAGGCTAGCTTTTACACAGTTGTCCAATGTGCAAAAATAATTCTAATATTTGCATTGACACAAATGGTATAAGATGAAAAATTTACAGAAATCTGTGTTTACATATATATATTTATATATGAGTGTTAAATGCACATGTAGTAAGTGATTTTTATGAACTATGCACAGAATTGAGCAGTACTGAAACTAAGCTAGGGATTGGGATGAATACATTCTATTATATTTATCTTATTTTTTACTTATTTTTTTTCATTCGATCATGTTTAAAGTGAATGTGTTTGGTGTCTCTTGGCTGTTTTCCCTCTATTTATTATCTTACATCCATTCTGTGTTTTCATGTAAAGATGAGCTGAATTTACAGATGGCCAAAAACTTTTAATGACAGCTAATGAAGTCAACATGAGTTTTCCATGCATATTTTTAAATAATTTGCCTTTTAACATTTTAAATATTTTATTTTTAATTATTTTAAATATTTTATGCCTTTTGATACTGCCATGTTTAAATGTAGAATGGAAACTATAGCTTGTGTGACTTCTTACTTGACAGTCTGATGTGGATGGAAGTAATACTAAAATGTATTGAATGATTGTAGTCTTTCCTTCCTTTTTGGCTTGTCTCCTCAGGTTTCTCTGAATTTCTGCTAAAAGAGCATGCCTCATAATGAGGATTACTTCTAGGCATGAGCAGCCAGTGAATGCTGTCCTAGAATTAAGGGATATTCCACTCTGCACTAAAGAATTATGGTTATATCCTAGCCAATTCTGACCCTTTGCAGAACTTCATCACTGGGATTAGTGTTCTTTGTACTTGGTACAATCAAATAGTGCTCATTTTGTGGCTGTGGCAAACCATCTGTCCGTCTTTTGCCAGATTCAGCTCAAAGTTCTGTTTCTTTTAATCTCCACAGGGCTTTTATAGTTTTTTTTATTTTGCATACCTGAGTGAGTGCTACCACTGTCGTGTTTATTTCTTAAGACGCTCTATTTAGAAGCAGCACCATTGTCTGGCCCTCAAATCATTGGTGATTGAGTCTTCTGCAGTGGCTGGAGGGTTTGTTGGAGAAGAACTGAAGCGACAATAGAATCTCAGTCCTACCCACAGGATACTTATGTCGGAAATTTCAGAGGGCTTCCAAAGTATCTGTCTTTGAAAGAAGTATTCCCTGGCTATTCTGATGTACAGGCAGCTCTGGGAACTATTGCAGTACTGATTCCTGGATTAGAAGAGTGGCTACTGCAATTAACTAAACAATATACACTAATTCAAAGCTTAGACTGTTGCAGTAATTCTCAAAGGAAAAAAAGCCTCGAAAAATAAAACAGCAAAACCTAAATTTAATAATCGCTAGTGCTAAATATCTCATGTATGTTATGATAGTTAGTCTATTAATAGAACCTTTTCTTCTCATCTCAGTTTCTTGACTTTGGCCTCTATGTTATATCCCTCTCTTACTCTTTGCACATTCCAGGGCCCTCACTCTGCCTTCTTACCCTGGTGTCTAAGCTTCACAGACATTTCTTTTTCAACTGAAATTATTTTGTTTACTCTTTTATTTCCTTTTTCCTTTTCTGGAATGTAAGCTTCATGAGGACAAATCTTTGTTTTGTTCGTTTCTATATTCCATGGATTTAGAACAGTGGATGCTCCATTAACAGAGCTGAGTAGATATTTATTAATAAATTTGTCACTTTCCTTAACTCCCTATCTTCCTATTGTGTCTTCTGTTTCCTTTTCTTTTGATTAGAAATTTCTAAGATTTTGAGGCCATGTTTTTATCTCTAAAGAAAAAAACTACATTTTCATATTTACAAAATAATATCTCAGTTGTTACAGTTACTGTAGTTATTATCACCTAACCTGGATTATCCTGTTATTTAGGGGCAATTTTAAGAATTGATAAAGATATGATAAAGATATTGATAAAGATGATAAAATGATAAAATTACCAATTTTTAAGTTTCAATCATTCTTCTTTAATGTTAGCTTTGCATACCTCACAGAGGTAATGTGATGATTAATGTCTGTTTAGTAATTGCAAAATAGTAAGGCACCCTGGGAAAAATAGTTCTATAAATGTACATAATTAGTATTATAGTTTTCTCATTTGTAGAACACAGACAGAAAAATACCTATTCCCATTCACAAGGGTATTATTGGGATTAATTAATTAATGTTTACAAAGCAGCCAGAATGTGGGGGAAAACATATTTCCTTTGCTATGTAAAGTGCATTTGAAAGGCAAAGAGGCAAATTGTGTTTGCAGTTTAGAGTTATTTACTTATTTATCTTGAATGTTGAGATAAATTGCTGTTTTTGCACGTGTCCTCGTCAACCACATACCAGATCCATATATATATATATATATATATATATATATATATATATTTTTTTTTTTTTTTTTTTTAACTTCTATACTTGAACAGACACTATAGCCCTTTACTTCAGTTTCTGGAATCAGCTGGTAAATGCTTAATATATTTCTTCTTTTTTAAAAGCAGCTCATTCTGAAAATGTAGAGGTGATTTTGTCCTGTTTTATTTTTTTTATGTTGACATGATATACTTTATTTTGTCCTTTGGATATGATTTTATGTAAAGCTACTGAATTTTTGACATCTTTACAGATGTAGGTTTGATGCTACAATTTTGGCTCTTTACTGTGAGTATTACACTTGACTTCATATTGCTGCATTTCAACCGAGTGGATTACTAAAATGTAGGTTCTGAGAAAATAGACACAAACTGCAGTCATGTTGCTTTCCTGCAGTATTTATTTATTTTGTCTTCTGCTATTTGAAGTCTCTGAAATTAAAACTAAGCATTGATTTTATTTTAAGTGGGTTCCAAATGTGAATTTTGGCTCTAAACCTTGTCAGAGTACTCTACTTGCCTATTCAAGTTTGCATCTTTGTTACCTCCTTACCACAGTGTTTTCAGTGGATTGTAGCAGGCTCTTCTCAGTTGATATTGATCCCCCTTTCCTAATTTATTGCATATTACACAGCTAGTGATTGCGTAAAGCCACAGGGATTATGTGATTAGCTGTGGTATCTTTATACTGACTTCTAGTTGCTTAACTGGTACCAAACAACCAGGTCACAGCCAGGGGCTCTAGTTAAAGTAGTGTCAAGCAGTCATTTGGTTATTTTTGCATGATCTTTTGATTGGCAAAACGCTGTATGAGAAAAGTAAAAATATGCTTGTGTAGAGAGAATGATTATTCTGCTCTATATTTCCCTCCCAGACCTCCACTTATCCCTCCCTCAATGACAAGTAGCCCTGAGAATATTTCTGGTTTTCTCTTTTGTTCTGGAAACCTTTTGCTAATAATGGATAAAAATTTAGGGAAAGATAGTAAATGTTGACAAGGAAAGATCAGGTGTAAAACTGAATTGTAACGGCACCTAGGTGGCTCAGTCAATGTCCGACTCTTGATTTGGCTCGGGTCATGATCCGGGGTCATGGGATCGATCCTCATGTTGGGCTCCACACTGAGGGTGGAGCCTGCTTAGTATTCTCTCTCTCCCTCTCTGTCTGTCCCTCTCCAACTCTTGCTCGCTCTCTCTTTCTCTCAAGATAAAAATAAACATTAAAAAATCTCCTTTCTTGGGACACCTGGGTGGCTCAGTCGGATAAGCAGCCAGCTTTGGCTCAGGTCATGATCTCATAGTTTGTGGGTTCAAGCCCCATGTCAGCCTCTGTGCTGACAGCTCAGAGCCTGGAACCTGCTTTGGATTATGTTTCTCTCGGTCTCTCAAAAATGAATAAACATTTTTAAAAATCTCCTTTCTTAACAACAACTGAATTGCATAGGTATGTAAATGACATACAGATCCTTAGTGGGTTGAAGAAGAAACACAGGTTGGTCTGAAGGTTAGGTAAGGGTTATGCCCTGCTATAGTAATAAAAACCAAAAGGGCATCACTCAGCTTTGCTTTTTCTGTCCTTCAGGTATAAAACTTAAATTTTCTTTTTCTCTAGTGCCTTATCAAATAAATATAGATATTCTGATATGTAGTTAGAACATTTGGCTAATCATGTCATTGTGATTGTTACATGATGTATAAGAAATCTGCAAATAAAAAAATACAGTTCAACTTTAGTTAATATAATATATTTGGCTTTATGTTACTTTAAGGACCCATGAAGAGATGCAATGATTTCTTTGTGTGTTAGAGTGGGATTTGAATTCTTTAGATATGATGAAATTTTTACACTTTTTATTCCTCGCTCCAAACTGACAAAATATTTCACAAGTCAAGGGAAACATTGCAAGTGGAATGAAAACACAATGCCCAAGACTGCATAAATGCATCTTGTTTTATTTACATTTCTAGATTTTGCAAAGCTAAATAACTGGATTTTTTTTTGCTGTTTTGACAGAGTCATGTTGAAATGTAACCTAGTACTTCTTTTAAGGTGCTTTTAACTAGAGCTGGAACTACAAAGACTGGAAGGCGAGAAATATATCTCAATTAACACAGGGTTATCCAGGAATGTGCTTTTTGTTGTTCTGACAATAAGATTTGTTAGACTATTTAATTTGTTATTTTTAACCTTTTAAATAGTTCAGCAGAAGATGGAAATGTACCAATATACACGTTTAGATAAATATTTATCTCTTTACAATAGATCAATCTCCACGTAACTATCATCTTGTTCTGTGGCACATACAATTATTTGCTTTGCTAGTTAGTGTGTTATGAACTTAGTTTATATTCATGTAAAATAGTATCACCCACTTTTATAGTAGAAGGCTCTCTGCCTTGAATCCATATGTTTTCTTTACACAAGTAGAGGATAGGAAAAAGTGTATATATCAATATGCAGTTTTGATTGGAGATGTATTTGTCTAAAAACCTCCATCACATTATGTGAAGATGAGACTTTAAGGTATCTCAGTTTTTGGTTGAAAAGTCAATGTCTGCCATTACTTTTTGTGTCATACACCATATTTACTTAAATAATGTCATTCATGATGTCACTTCTATTGACCATGTATACCAATAGTTAGCATAGTGCTGGATGGGATGAAAGTATCTCTTCTTGAGAAAATGGGTTAAAAATATGATAGTAAATTTGGAAATCGCATTAAAAGTTGTTTTTTTGGGGGGAAAGCATAAAAATTGAAGTCGTTGAGCAATTTCAGCAAATGTTGGATGGCTCAGTGTGTTGAAGTTCTCATAGTAGAAAATTACATCTTTCACTGAACTTTTTCAACTGCACCAAATGTGATACATTTTTTTATGCTCAGGCAGAAGTTTCTCTATTCAACTGGGGGAATAATCCTTTAACTCAGAATTGCTAAATGATTAGTCTCTTGTTTGCCGTGAACCTTATTGTCTATATCCCCTGTTCAAGCAATTAATCTTGTACTGCCTCGCAGTGTTTCTTGGGTTCCCTTGTGTAGTTATTTAGCTCCTCCATTGTTTATGGCCCCATGTTGAACATATCCACAAGTAAATTATTGAGGCAGAGAACAAGAGGTGTGTGTGTGTGTGTGTGTGTGCGCGCGCACGCGCGCACGCTTACGTGTGTGTGTGTGTGATAATATGCTCTGAACTCCATAAATATTTTCAAAATACTGCAGATTTATAAGAAATTATGCAGATTTTATGTTATTTGAAGAATTCCAATATACTCAGTACTATAAAATAGGAAAGTACTGTATAATATCCACTAAATGAGTTATAGTTGTATAATTATGGGAAAAGACATCACAGATAAGAGCTGCCCCCTAAAATAAGTTGAAAACATGAAGGGAACCTATGGTCTTAGAAGGTGAGTTAGTGAATTGTGACCAGAGGCTGGGAAAGGGGCTAGTAATATGCACGGCCTTATCAAATTACATTTTACTCTAAGTGCCTAAAGTTTTCAAAGCCTTTGAATGTATTAGCATATTAAGAAATGCAGCTTATGTAGGCTTATCTGTGACCAATCTGATTTCCTTTGACTGATAAATTGATTAGGAGAAATGTATATTATTTCTAGAGATAAGTGAAGAATGGGTGAAATAAATTGTACAGCAGAGGCATATTGCACTTGCAGATTTATGACTTATTAAACATTAGATTTAGATAACACAATAGAGAAAGGTGGTATCATAGATTTCCATAAGCAAAAGTGTCTGAAAAGGCAGCCTAAAAATAATAGAAAGGAAGACAACATACACATTAATGGAAGAAAATGATTGCTATTGTAACAAGTAGGTAGCATTGGAAGCAAACTAATACTGTGCATAAAAAGATGATCACTATAAATGAATAGATAAGGTATATTAGAAAATCAGCAAAATCTAAATAATTTGAAATGCTTGCTCTTTCTTATCTCGAATAATTCAGAAGTAGCTCAGTTAACAAAATTATAGACTAGGAATTATTGGATAACTGTAGTTGCTGATATCCCTTTTGTCTTTGGGATATGGCTAAGATGTATTGTTCTAAACCTGGTTGGGACAGAGATATCTCAATAATAAGCAGGAAATAAATCTTTCTGGGTTTTTATAAAATCAGTGATCATCTTGAGTGTCAATGTTTTGAGGCTGATACTTCATGTGCTTTCCAAAATCTTTTATTCCTTTTACTTAAATTTTTGTTTCCACCTGAATTAGAAAAGAGAAAGTAGGTTTACTTGGTTAATCACCAAATAAGTAGTTCAGAATCACTTTTATAGTATTTGTGATATGATGAGTAGGTCATCAATAGAGGATAGATGATAGGCACATATGGATAAATCTCCATGTTGTTCTCTAAGGTAGACTATAAAAGAGGAATGGGAATCTTTCTTGGAGGCCTATCAGCCCCCATCTTGAAAAGCTGTTAGGTTCTTGCTTTAACTTCCTGAGGAAGAAAACAACAATTATAGATACTAGCAGCTTGACTTTAGCCAAAGGAGCCTCAGCAGAACTTGGAATCTTAGGTCCAACAAAATACAGCAAAAAAGCACCATAGATTGTGACATTATTGTGTCATTATTGGCTAATATTGATCACCCAAATGTGAATCAGATACAGAGTTCTACCAAGTACAGCAGAAGGTCTAACTGAGACAAATTTGTGCAGGCATCACTTCTAATTACCTAGATTTAAGGGCCCCCTCCTCATGCTCAGGATATTTTAACATGTTCTCAGGAAGTCTACCCTGGGAAAGAGTTTGAGAGGTTTGTGTTATAGAAAACAGAAAAGATCACAAAAGGGTGAAGTAGGTCTTAGGTACAGAAATTGTAATGAACCTTCAAGTTTTGGATTTTCTTGGGCACTGGAGACTTACTGTGTCTTCTACTGCTGAGGTCATTGTCATTGTAAAAAAAAAAAAAAGAAACTGCTTTTATTAATCCATATTGCCTCATTTGTTCTGCCTGGTGACCAGTAATACAGGGATAGAACTTTAGGACTAGAAGAGAGCACAGTTTACAGTATTGGTGTGGTGGCTTCTAGGAATGGCTGTAATTGCTACCTATTATGGCAATTTGTAGCATTTTATTTATTTTTTCTGCCCTTTGCTGCCACCAAAGAAGGTTAAGTCACAAGATAGGGTTAGGGTTGGGTAGGGAAGAAAGGGAGGATCAAAACTCTGCATGGTGTTACTGAGTCTTGTCAATTGTGATGTAAAGATTTCAAGTAAATTCTTTTAAAATGTAATTATTTGAAACAGCTGTGGAGCATCCCAACTACCTCTATAACTCTTGCCAGGAACTCTGTTGTGAAATGCCATCTAGAGATGATACTGAGAATTAACAGGAACTCATTAACTGATTTAAAACAAACAAACGAACAAACAGGAGCACCCAGGTGGCTCAGTTGGTTAAGCATCTGACTTCGGCTCTGGTCATGATCTCATAGTTCACTTCTTGGTTTCGAGCTCTGCATCAGGCTCTCTGCTGTCATCACAGAACCATCTCTCACTCTGCCCATCCCCCGCTTACACTCTCACTCTCTCTCTCTCTCTCTCTCTCTGTGTGTGTGTGTGTGTGTGTGTGTGTGTGTGTCTCAAAATAAATACATAAACTTTAAAAAAATTAAATAAACAAACAAAACCCAAACCTGGAAGACATTTTTTTTTTTTTATGAAGTTTATTGACAAATTGGTTTCCATACAACACCCAGTGCTCATCCCAAAAGGTGCCCTCCTCACTACCCATCACCCACCCGCCCCTCCCTCCCACCCCCCATCAACCCTCAGTTTGTTCTCAGTTTTTAACAGTCTCTTATGCTTTGGCTCTCTCCCACTCTAACGTCTTTTTTTTTTTCTCCCTTCCCCTCCCCCATGGGTTCCTGTTGAGTTTCTCAGGATCCACATAAGAGTGAAACCATATGGTATCTGTCTTTCTCTGTATGGCTTATTTCACTTAGCATCACACTCTCCAGTTCCATCCACGTTGCTGCAAAAGGCCATATTTCATTTTTTCTCATTGCCACGTAGTATTCCATTGTGTATATAAACCACAATTTCTTTATCCATTCATCAGTTGATGGACATTTAGGCTCTTTCCATAATTTGGCTATTGTTGAGAGTGCTGCTATGAACATTGGGGTACAAGTGCCCCTATGCATCAGTACTCCTGTATCCCTTGGGTAGATTCCTAGCAGTGCTATTGCTGGGTCATAGGGTAGGTCTATTTTTAATTTTCTGAGGAACCTCCACACTGTTTTCCAGAGCGGCTGCACCAATTTGCATTCCCACCAACAGTGCAAGAGGGTTCCCGTTTCTCCACATCCTCTCCAGCATCTATAGTCTCCTGATTTGTTCATTTTGGCCACTCTGACTGGCGTGAGGTGATACCTGAGTGTGGTTTTGATTTGTATTTCCCTGATAAGGAGCGACGCTGAACATCTTTTCATGTGCCTGTTGGCCATCTGGATGTTGGAAGACATTTTTAGATCAGTATTTAAGGAGGTGAGCAATGCAAAAAGCAGTTGAGAGTCACAGAGATGTCTTTAGGAAACTGCTTTCTACCAGCAGCCAGTGTTAAAGCAACAACCACAGGGAACATCCAACTTGGTAAACTGTGGTAAACTGTTGTTGCTGAAAGCTACCACAAAGAGACAGTGTGGAAATTGAGCAAATGTAGAAGTACAACCTCAAGATCAGTGTCACAAGGCCTTGCTATGAAATGTTGGCCACTAGGTCTGACTTGGGAGGCATTACATGGAGTGTATGGGCCAATGGGACGTTGTCATGCAGAGTGTAATCTCTGACATGTCTCCATCACAGTATGAGTCACCCTTGAGGAAAAAAAGAGTCCTGGGCATCTCAAGAAACTGAAGACTGCTGTCTTTCACTGTATTCAAGGAAGGAGGCTGAATGACAATTTTACATGTTCTGGAAGGAATACAAGTGGAATTTCCTGGCAGTCATAGAGACATAGGCTCCAGGTTCCTGGTAGAATGTGTAGTCTTGGAAAGGATTAAGGTCAAGGACATCTCTCTGTTTGTTCTGTTCCTAATATTGGTACTATAGCTTATTATAAAATTGATAATTTGTATGAACGCAATGTGGCATGCTTCATGTGACTTGATTTGTTTCCCTCTTCTCCATTATCTGGTTTATTAAAAATAATAATTTGTCAAAACTGTACATAAGGGATAGTCATTTTTGTGTCTTGTTGAAAAATATTTCTATAAGTATACCCTTATGCAGAAAAATAATAATTGTAAATCGATGTCCTAATACAGATAATGTACACCCAATAGATAGTCCAAAAAGTATTGATAATTTATTTAGATTCAAGGACATATTGACAGTTTTATTATTATTCACTGCAGTTACTTAACATATGTTCCCTGGTAAACATTGGTGAGACACAGTGTCCATGGAAACAAAAAATATATCATATAGAAAAATATAAAGTATACTTTATGTTTTGGGTTTTGGTGTTTGACATTAGTGTTTATTAACTTTGGAATAGTTACTATAGGAAAGGGCATTTGTGAAAGAAAAGAGTATTGAAACAAAAAATTTCCTGTATAAGGTAAAAAAACTTAAATTCCCTGAGTCTTTCTACTTTTTGTAATATTTTGGACTCTTTCTATGAAAAAGTCTCATGAAATGCAGTTGGTACCCACTCTACCCCCACCTTAATGTAGACTTGTACAACCAGAACCTTGCCTTGGGCTACCATCTTTCCAGACCCTTCTCTGGACATCTTCCTACCACACTTCTCCCAAAGGGACATGTCCAACTGAGCCCATGTCCACCTCTGTCCTGTCCTCAAATACCATGCCATTGGTACCAGGGAGGCAGAAACCCTCTACCCCAAATAAACCCTTGTTGTGCTTCCTGGCCCTGCTAAGGTTTCTTCCAGGATGTGTCTTGGAGGCTCAGGGAAGGGACAAGGAGAAGCTAATAGGGCACAGATGCAGCTGGTGGTCTCCAGGCACATGCCAGTCTTCTGATTGTCCTGATGAGTTCTGTTTTGGGAAGAGAATGGGGTGAGGCTAAGGGCTGGGTTCTCAGTTTGTACTCTTCCTCCCGGCCTTCCAAATGGTTCTAAATACTAAAATTAAAAACTAAACTAAACTAAAAACAGTCAGTTATTTGTGGATCAAAAATAACAATCTGTTTATGATTAAGTGAAAGAGAATTAAGATTGCATGAACTAACTTTTAAAAGTAAAGGAGTTTTTTTTTTTCAAATAGTATCTTTCCTTTTTCTTTTTTAAGTTTATTTATTTTGAGAGAGAGTGCCTGTGAATAGGGGAGAAGGAGGGGTAGAGAGAGAGGGAATGAGAGAAAATCCCCAGCAGGCTTAGCATTGTCAGATCAGAGTCCATCACGGGGCTTAATCCCACAAACCATGAGATCATGACCTGAGCTGAAATCAGGAGTTGGACACCCAACTGACAGAGCCATCCAGGTGCTCCAGTATCTTCTTTTTTAGAATATTTATGTTCATATAACTATGATATTTAGTTGAAAATTGCTAATAGTTTCATCTATTGAAGATTTAGATATTGTATAAACTCATTAGTAGTCAATTTTAGGAATAGAACTAAAAGCAAGCAAAAAAACAAAAATCCCATGGTCAAATCATAAGTAATAGAGTTCTACTCATTTCGTGTATCCATGGGTAATTCACATTCACATTTAGGTTTTTTTTTTTTTAAATGAAAGGGATTATATTCTTTCCATTTTTTTCTTTTTACCCACTCCTAAAAGTATTCTGTTTACCCAGGACTGGCTTAATTACTGCGTCTATGTGTTTTGTGTAGCACATCTTTATAAGTGGCTGCTCAAATACTTCGAAGGTAATATTTCAGAATTTGTGGTGATGTAATTCATTGCAAGGCAAAGAGTCAAAATGAAGGCAATGTAAAATAATTTGGGAAGTTGTTAAAAATAATTCAGAAGTTGCATAGAAACTGAGTCATGAAAATCAAGGAAGTCCAGTTGTCCAAAAAGCAATTAATTGTAGTTTGTGATAAAGAATTTGGGATTGGAGGAAGGCAAGAAGGAGGCATAAGAATCATGTTATGGAACAGGAAATGATTCAGCAGCACATTAACTGTATGACACAAACAGGATAGAGAATGCTCTCATTTTAATTGGTACTGAAATTAGTGGCACAGAAATAACTATAAGAAATCTGGGTAGTAGATAGCAAACACTGAAGCCTTATCTGACCTGGAAGCAGTCTCAGAAGTAAAAATAAAATAACAGGAATAGTATAGACTACCAAAAAAATATAGTCAGCAAATGAGTCACCATTTATACTTCATCCAACAAGTATTTATCGAGTATCTCGTATGTGCTGTGTGCTGAGCTAGGTACAAGGTACTTCAGTGAACAGAACAAGATGCTTGCCCTCTGTGGAGCTTGCATAAGTGGCTTTAAAACCAAGCTTACCCTTCACTTATTTCCTAAAAGATCCATATTTAATGATGTGTTTTTCACACATCCATAAAGAGTATATTTTATGCACATATGAGGGCATCAGTATGTCTGTAATTAAAAAAAATCTTGCAGTACAAGCTTTTGCTATATCTAAAAATGAAATACAAATGGAACTAGGGAAAGATTATTCTACAGGTAAGCAAACATCTGAAATAAATTGTTAGTGGCCATATTGGCACATCAGATAAACAATTTGACGATTCAGTGATTGATTTAAAAGATAATTTTCTTATTGTAATTGTTGTTTCTCTTTAACTTTTGTAAATCTGATCTAGACAGAGGAGTCTCTATCCCTACCCCTCAATTCACTACATCGCCTTTCTGCTTCTACCACTCAGTGTTTACCTCTAAGTTCTGATACCACTTCTCCATCTCTGTGTCCTGTTAGAGATGGTAATAGCTTCCTACTATTGCTAGATCCTGGATGCTTGGTCACCCCCTGTTGGTTCCCATAGCCCTCACCCGTACTTCTGTAGATTATCTGTTAAACTGTCGGTTTAACTCTTTTGTGTGTGCTCCCAGGACCCTGAAAGATTCAAAGATATAAATAACAGTGATGAAAAGAAGCTCAGGTCCAAATACCTAGGTCCTCTCAGCTCTTAATCCACTTGGAGGATGGGGAAGTGTACTCTTCCAGAAGATTTTAACATTGAGAAGTCTTGGACAAAAACCATGAAGAGAATGTCTGTGTGAGAAAAGCTGAAGAATCCATATACTCTAACTGCATGAGTTTAAAAAACGTTTAAGCCCATAGGCAGTATTAGAGCCACTTCTTTGAAAAGCTCCTTTGTAACATTTAAAAATATTCTCTCCAGAATTCTGTCATATTAGCATAGTCTAAAACAGGACCAAATACTGCATGAGAGATTAAAGCTAAGAATTATGTTTCTTCATCTTATTCTGTTTCTTAGATTAATGGTGAATGACCTATCCTGTGTGGCAATTTTCATTACCATTTGTTCAATCCCCTATATCCAGACTGCTGTGGGAGAGACATTGAGCTGCACCCAGCACATTCCTCTGACCCCTGTTTGAAACATTCACATATAGAGAAGCTATCTAACATAGCAAATGACTTGTACTTGGGTTGAATCTTACCATGTTTGGGTAATTCCTTTTGTCCCTTCTTATCTTTTTTTTTTTTTAAGAAAATTAGCTTCGTCTCTTGTACAATTTTGTTTCCCCCAAATTTGAATATCTTTCAAATGTTGGCATTGTATTATATTATAGCTTTATTTGATGCCTCAAATTCAAACATGTTATCTTTGTATGCATTTAGTTCTGGAAAACTAAAATTTCAAAGTTAAAAACAAGCTTACAGTATTAGGAGTAAGATGCAGTCTACTCTTAGGGACTAAGGGGTAGTAGCATGCACAGATGAAATATTCATTTTGTGCTATCCTTCCTAAAATAAGTCATCTCTTTCTAGAGCATAAATATCTTCTATTGCTAGTTTAAAGGTTTTGCCAATGCATTTTTTTTTAACTAAGCAGAGTTTGGGATTGATTTATGTAAGATAAAAATAGTCACTTTCTCTTCTTACAAAATGTGTCATATGCATTGAAATATGAAAGTTCATTTTGAGTAAATGGAACCACTGCACTTATAGAGCAAAGTTTACATGTATAACAGTGTCCTTACATGCATAAGTACTTAGTGCATCATGGTGGATATAAGGTTTTAGAGACATAAACAGTATCCCAATTTGTTTTCTCTTGCTACATTCTTTTCTCTTCTGAGATAGGCTACTTATTGATATAAGTTTTATCATAATAATTATATATATAGTCATTTGTCTCTTTTAAATTCTGTTGGTTTTTATGTATAAAAATTGGTTTGAAATGGCTTTTATATTTTTAACAACACAAGCCAGTTACAGACTAGTCATGGTGAATAACGTCTAGCAGAATTAAATTATGTCAGGTTAGTTAACAGTATCTTTTATAATATATTCTACTGATTATTTTATTCATTTTGATTCAGAAAACAGCTATTTACTGGGTGATATTTATGTGGGTATCATGACAGCTACTTGGTACACTCTGTAAATAAGATTTAAATCACCACCAAAGTTGTGGTCGAATCTTTTGTCCAGTGGTAGTTCTGAGTAGTAGTCAGTTAGTTATATGATGCTTCTGGTTGAAGTCATCCAGAATCATTGGCTGTTTTGGACATCATTTTACCAATATGTGTACATAGTCCTCCCTCCCCAATTGCAAAACAAAATAACAACAAAAATCTAAGTATTGTTAAAAATTGGTTGTTTAATAATGAATTTATTTCTATGACTAACTTTCTCATATAGACAACATAATTAATTATATCAACTAAGACTCTGTAGTCGTTTTGAAGAAGGATTTATATTGGCCATAAGTTTTTTGAGATCTATCACAGCAGACACAACAATACATAATCTAACTTTTATAATCTGCATAGAAGTTACTTGAATTGTGCAGGTTGAAAGATATACTTGAGCCCATTCAGATATAAAATGCTGGTACCTTTATCCTTAAAGAAATTATTTGGTTTAACAATAGCTTTCCTTTTATAAGAAAGAAAAATAAAAGTTGGAAGTATCTAATGCCTAATATAAATGATTCTAGGTACAATTACAGTTGCTGGGCAACTGAAGAGGATATGAGAAGTTTAAGCTTTGCATTAGCAGGAAGCCCAGTTTTTAGTAGTGGTGGATTCATTTTCTTTCTTTTCAAAGTACAGGAAATGGAAAACTGTATGGTTTAATGAGACTTTTAAATATATTTAATGTTTGATGATAAATAGGTTAGATTCAGTATGCCCAATGTGATTGCTCTAGTATTTACTCAGTAAATCATGACAGATGACATTAACTATTGTATTCTTTCTTTGGTTTTAGAGGTACTGGACAAATTTTCAGTTTTACAAAATAGAATTATTAGTTATTTAAATCCAAACCAATATATGATTATAAATTTCTATCATATGTATTCTTTATATTCTGGCCCTATTAATGAAGGATGAGGGATAGGAGAGAATAGAGAAAATATAAAAAGATATAAAGAAAAAGATGAGTAGCTTTCTACAGCCATTGATGTTCAGTTGCTGCAATCTGGTAACAGTTCTCTTCCAGAGTCATTAGTTGGTTGCCAACCCAGGGTATCTTTTTCTGTACCTAAGATTTCAATCACAGAAAAACTGTACCCTGAAATAGACGCTATCAAATGTTAGGCCCTAAGGTTGTTCCCATGCGGCTCTTACTATACAATTTAGATTTTTGATTTAAGGGGCATCTGGGTGGCTCAGTTGGTTAAGCATCTGACTTTCACTGAGGTCATGGTCTCACAATTTGTGAGTTCGAGCCCCATGTTGGGCTCTGTGTTGACAGCTCAGAGCCTAGCACTTGCCTCAGATTCTGTTTCCCTCTCTCTGTCTCTCCCCTGTTTGTGCACTCTCTCAAAAAAATAAATAAACATTAATTAAAAAAAACATTTATTTTTCATTATTTTTATTAACACAGAAGTTTAATGAATATTTGAATTGCTCAGAAATAAGGTACTGTGAATATCTGATAGTCTCAATATTATAATTAAGATATTGCTGATCTTTAAATAACTTTGTCCCTTGATTTGGGGATTTATTACTTATTAGAAAATACAAATTATTATCTATAGAAAATCACTGTTTTCATGAGAAAATTTGTATCATAGAAAAATTAAACATTGGCTTTATAAAAGAATAAATTTTTTTATAATTATGAGGGAAGAACTTTATCTTATTTAATTTAAAAGTTGAAATTACCAGCCTGCATTTTTCCAATATGATTATTTAAATGTGCTATAGTAGTGACTAATTGAGTTTTATGTATGTAATTTCCTGAAATATATTTATATGCTGAAAATAGTCTAATTCCAAAAATTAGCATTTCTCTGTCGAATGAAGAAGAAAAACAACTATTTGTGGGGTACCCATGAGATGATTTCACTACTCTCTCTGCCATTCTTTTTGTATGTTTTGGGAGGAGTTCTTAAAAGAAGGGTAGAATGGTTCTAAAATATGGGATTAAATCTAAGTGTTGGCCAGCTATGGTGAAGTTGGCAATTCCAGATCTAGGTTCTTGTCTAGACATAGCTCTTTAAGCAATTATTTATATTAATTAAATACATATGTTTAATTGGGGAGGCTGGTAATGACTTGTAAGGATATGTCCAATTTTGAGACTTTGTGCAGTGTCTTTGAACTAAAATTATTTGTAGAAAAAAGACCAAAATTTACTGTTTTTGTTGTTGTGTGTTTGTGTTTTTTGCATTCAATTTCCTTTATAGTTACTTAACACTTAGAACCTAAGGAATAGAATTTACTTTAGGAAACAGTAGGATAAGTTAAAATTCGAGAACAAATTTTGAGAACAAAATAACAAATAAATGGCTCTCCAAATGTTCTAGAATGCCATCATGAAAATGAACTGACAAACCTATAATAATTGAAAGAGATATTGAGTAATTACACCTTCAAATAAATTATAAATGGCTTAGACATAGTATTAAATAGGAGATATCTATGCAACACTTGAAAAACAGCTAAATTACCTTAACTGAAGGAAATGTTACTTTTCCTTCACTGCTTTCCCACACTTCTGTTAATACATGGTACTTCTTCATAAGTAGAGTAGTAATAATTATTGAAAAGCCAACTAAATGATGTAGCAAATGATTTAACATATATTCAAATAAAGTCTCTAGCTTTATTGAGATACAGTTTATATATCATACACTTTAACCTGTTTTTAATAAGTTTACAGGGTCATGCAAACATCACCACAATCTAATTTAGGACATATTTATCCTCCCGCAAAAGAAATTCCACAGCTATCAGTTATTGTTCACCATCTCCTTCATACACGACCTCTCCCCTACCTAGACCCAGTTTGAGGCAACCATAGATCAAATTTCTATCTCTATTTCTAAAGAATGTATCTCCAAAGGTTAACTCATTGCTCTAATTTTTTGTTTGTTTTAGTGTAGCACATCAGAATATCACTTGTTCATTGCTGTCCAGTATTTCCTAGAACAGCTTGACACAAAACACAAACTTCTAGCACTATGTATGTTATCTTATTAACCGTTGATACCTATAAAGTATTTTCCTTTTTAAGTAGTAAGATATGTTAACATTTCAGGAATTACTATGTATCAGCTTGAGTCTAATTTGTCAAGCCTTCTTGGTATCATTTTACAAATCTTTACTCATTAATATTCCTTAGGTACTTTGTTACAAAAGCATAGTCATCTTATTGCAAAATAAAGACCACTATTGGGATGCTTAGGTGGCTCAGTTTGTTAAATGTCCAACTTTGGCTCAAGTCATAAGCTTGCGGTTTGTGAGTTCGAGCCCCATGTCAGGCTCTTTGCTAACACCTCAGAGCCTGGAGCCAGCTTCGGATTTGTCTCTCTCTCTCTCTCTCTCTCTCTCTCTCTCTCCCTTCCTCTCTCTCTCTCTCTCTGCCCTTCCCCCACTTGCACTCTATCTCTCTCTCCCAAAAATAAATAAACTTAAAAAAAAAAAAAAACTACTCTCTAGAGGAGACCATTGGAAAACCCAATGAATCATTTAATCAAATTTTACAATCTTAAACTGAATTCATATTTTTAAAGCAAATGAAGATATGAGACAATTTATAACTTTCTATGAAAAAAATTGTTTCAATTATGTACATGTTTTATGTAAAAGTATATTTTGAACTAAATTACCATGCAGCTATCCTAGTTTTCTGTAATTTCTATCGGGTCCAGATTATTCTGTTAATTGTCAAAGTAATTGTGTCTGATGATGTACCACTATCTTCTCTGCCTCTGTAGCAGTAGTAGTTAAGTGTTGCGCAAGTTCATAAATAAAAATAGTTGAGGATAACCATAAGCAACCTTAACCTACTTATCAGATGACATATTATTAGATCCTGTCTATTGTCACCAATCATTTGTCACAGGTTGGCCTCCTCCCAAAGCTGACTTTAATATGGAATTTTTGGTACAGAGTTCCCTGAGGATTAATACCTGTGGAAGGGAGGAAAGGAAAGAAGAGTGGACCAAAGGAGAAGTCGAACTGCTTCATAGTCCTAATGACAGCCTTAGTCAACACCACAGGGAGATCTGGAGCTAGACTGGCCCTTGAGAGTTGCCCTGAATTGGGCCTATAGAGAAGAACTTTTTATTTCCATGTAAGTCAATCATTCAATGTGGGACACCTAAAATATCACTTTGGGCTATGTGGTTCTCTGCCTCTCAGTCTAGTCTTTGAAGGCATTGACAGCTAAAAGCTGTCTGCTAACAACAATCCCAGGAGTGAGGACAATAAGTCCTTTCTTGAAGTTGGATCACAGATTATAATCCTGTAAATTCTGTATGGAAAATACTATTATCCCCATTTAATAGAGAGCAACACTGAGATTTTTCTAATTACACGGATAACAATCCCTGTACATTCCACTATACTGCATTGCTTTCTAAGGTTTTTGTGTGGTGATACAATTTTCAGACCATGTATATCCAAACATCTACCTACTGATTCAAATATAAATAATTTACATAGCCCTTTTATTCTGCATTATAATTTACAGTACATTTTCTCAGATATGATTCAGATAAGGTTATGGGTCCTTAGAGACATTTGGTAAACAAGACAGGGTAAGCATCATTATTCCAAATTATAGATTAGGGAACAGATACAAAAGTGATTGGATGATTTTACACAGGTACAGGATAAATGAGAAAACTTAAAACTGAGCTTGAGTGTTCTAAGTCCAGAATATGGATATAGTACTCATCATTAAGAATTCATTCATTAGAAATATGCTTGTGTATTTTAGTGTTTCAGCCTTTATAAGATTTGAAATTATATTAGCTCACATACAAGGTCTTTATGAATTGCTGCCTTAATTGAATAAGAATCTGTCTCTTACATCAGCATTTTTACTACCCAACTTTTTTTTTTCATGAGTACTGTAATAGTCATCCTTTGATATACTCAGCTTCTGCTTCTAATTAACAAAAATGTATACAGAAATTGCACAGTGAAGTGAAAAGAACACTGATAACTCCATTGGATAGGACTTACATTTTAGTAATATGTTCTGGTTCTTGCCCGTACAATGCACTCAACTGTGTCCAAGTTAAAGCATAAGAATAATAGCCATCCCCACATTATCAGATATGGCATTCACTGGATGCAGAATTTAATTTGTGCTAAAATATTCTTTTTTTCTGTTTTACCTTTTCCCTGTACATACATATTTTTTTCTTTTGTAATTTGCTTGTTTGATTTGTGGTCATGCTGATAGCTTCAGTGAGTCTGTCTTCCATGAATTTGTACATTGCAAGTATATATAAATAGTCCAAATACAAGAAGTGAAATAAGAAGAACAGACTGTAACAATAAAAATCTTTCTATCCTTTGTTCTCTTTGGCATATTATTTTTCATATTGCCTTACTTTTTTTATCTACTCCATAGGTAATTATTGACATTTGAAACATTCTCATAAAGATACTTTCAATTTAAAATAAATCCAAAAAGAAAGTTACATTTCTATATAGCCTTTTTTAAAGTTTTTAATTTAAATTCAGTTAGGTAACATACTGTGTAGTATTAGTTTCAGCGGTACAATATAGTGATTCAACATATCCCTATAGCACCTGGTGCTCATCACAGCAAGTGCCCTCCTTAATCTCTATCACCTATTTTACCCATCCCCCCACCTACCTCTCCTATGGTAACCATCAGTTTGTTCTCTATAGTTAAAGTCTGTTTTTTAGTTTGCCTCCCTCTCTTCTTTTCCCTTTGCTCATTTGTTTCCTGACTTCCATGTATGAGTGAAGTCATATGATAATTTGTCTTTCTCTGACTATTGTATGTTGCTTAGCATAATACTGTCTAGCTCCATCCATGTCATTGCAAATGGCAAGAGTTCATTCTTTTCTATGACTGAGTAATATTCCATTATATGTATATATATATATATATATATATATGTGTGTGTGTGTGTGTGTATACATACACACATATATATATATACACATATATATATTTATATCATCTATATCTATATCTATCTATTTAGATATAGATCTAAAACCTCTTCTTTATCCATTCATCAGTTGGTAGACACTTGGGCTGTTTCCATAATTTAGCTATTGTAGATAATGCTGCTATAAATATCAGGGTGCATGTATCCCTTTGAATTGTATTTTTGTATTCTTTGGGTAAACTCCTAGTAGTGCAATTTCTGGATCATAGGGGAGTTCTATTTTTAATTTTTTGAGGAAACTCCATACTGTTTTCCAGAGTAGCTGCACTAGTTTGCATTCACCAACAGAATAAGAGGTTTCCCCTTTCTCCACATCCTCACAAATACCTGTTGTTTCTTGTGTTGTTCATTTTAGCCAGTCTGACAGATTTGAAGTGATATCTCATTGCAGTTATGAATTGCATTTGATTTTGATGATAAATGATGTTAAGCATCTTTTCATGTGTCTGTTAGCTATCTGTATGTCTTAGGGAAAATGTCTGTTAGTTTATTCTGCCTATTTTTTAATTAAATGATTCAGTTTTTGAATGTTGAGTTTTATAAGTTCTTTATATTTTTTGGATACTAACCCTTTATCAGATATGTCATTTGCAAATATCTTCTGCCATTACATAGGTTGCCTTTTAGTTCTGTTGATTGTTTTCCTCACCATGCAGAAGCTTTCTATTTTGATGAAACCCCAATAGTTAATTTTGCTTTTGTTTCCCTTGCTTCAGAAGACATATCTAGGAAGAAGTTCCTATAACCTATGTCAAAGAGGTTATTGCCTGGGTACTCCTCAATTATGGTTTCAGGTCTCACATTTAGGTCTTAAATCCATTTTGATTTTGTTTTTGTTTTTGGTATAAGAAAGTGGTCCAGTTTCATTCTTTTGCACGTTGCTGTACAGTTTTTCCAATACCATTTGTTGAAAAGATAGTATTTTCCCCATTGGATATTCTTTCCTTCCTTGTTGAAGATTAATTGACCATACAGTTGTAGGTTCACTTCTGGGTTTTCTATTCTGTTCTGTTGATCTAATTGTCTACTTTAGTGCCAGCACCATACTGTTTTGATCACTATAACTTTGTAATAAAACTTGAAGTCTGGAATTGTGATGCCTCCAGCTTTGCATTTTCTTTTTCAAGGTTGCTTTGGCTATTTGGCATCTTTTGTGGTTCCATACAAATGTTAAGATTGTTTTTCCAGTTCCGTGAAAACTGCTGTTGGTGTTTTGATAGGGATTGTATTAAATGTGTAGATCACTTTGGTTAGTATGGACATTTTAGCAATATTTGTTCTTCTAATCTGTGAGCATGGAATGTTTTTCCATTTGTGTCATCTTCAATTTCTTTCATCAATGTTGTGTAGTTTTCAGATTACACACTTTCACCTCTCTGGTTAGGTTTATTCCTAGGTATATTGTTGTACCCAGTATTAAAGTATTAGATGTTATAGTATTTTTATTTTTCATGTTCTGAGGAACCTTCATACTGCTTTCCACAGCAGCTGTACCAATTTATATTCTGCAAAACAATGCACAAGAGTTCCTTTTCTTCAACATCCTTACCAACACTTGCTATTTCTTGTCTTTTTGATTCTAACTATTCTGACAGGTATAAGGTGATACCTGACTGTGCTTTTGATTTACATTTCCCTGATGATGAGTGAGTTGACTATCTTTTAATGTGTCTGTTGGCCATCTGTATGTCTTCTTGGAAAAATGTGTATTCAGGTCCTCTGCCCATTTTTAAATCAGATTATTTGTGGGTTTTTTCGTGTTGAGTTGTACAAGTTCTTTATATATTTTAGAAATTAACCCCTTATTGATGTGTCATTTACAAATATTCTCTCCTATTCAATAGGATTCAAAATGATTCAAAAATCATTAAACAAGGCCTCACTGTATCTGACTAAACATTTCTTCACATTGTGTTATGTGTCTATTCAAGTCTCCTAAAGCACTGTGTACACATACAAATGGTCAAATGAAACAAAATAGGAAAAGTGGATAAAATGGGGAGTCCACTTTCTAGTGGACTTTAACGAATTCAAGAATATTCCAGTTTCTGGGGGTGCCTGGGTGGCTTGGTCACTTGTGTCTGACTCTTGATTTTGCAGGTCATGGTTTCATGGTTCATGGGATTGAGCCCCACTTTGGGCTCCGTGCTAACAGCATGGAGTAAACTTGAATAAATAAACTTAAAATAAAAGAATATTCCCATTTATGAAAATAAGTGAGCTAGATATTGTATTTACTATGTATTTCATCGTTGAACTGAGAAATGCTGCAAAAGAAAGGTAGTAGAGCAACTCTCTTATTTCATAGGCATAATAAACTTGTCAAGCTTACTGAAATTCTCATCCTGTTAGGAATCTGGCCATCACTTTTAATGCCTTTATCATTACATATTTTTACTTGGAGGATTATTCTCTCCTAAAGAGGAAGCATCTCTGATTATTTGATAGAAGATGATGGGAAAAAAAAAACAGGATTTGCTTTAGAAGAAGCTTTAATAATCTGCTTTCCAAAAGCATATTCATAAAGAAAAAAAAGAGTTTAAATGTTTTGTTACCTGTATGTGTGTGGTAGTAGTGATATTAGTGTGGGTATATGTTTGCATGTATTTACCTGTTTCCGTATTCCTTCTGCCCAACCTTGGAGACCTTCAGCTTGTGTTATGAAATAGTTTTTTGTAAGTGGGGCTTGAACTCAGGACCCCAAGATCAAGAGTTGCATGGTCTACCAACTGAGCCAGCCAGTCAAATGAATATAACATTTAGAAGTATAGTTCACAGAATCACAACTTTTTGTAAACTTTTTCTCCTATACATTGACCATCTATGTGCCTATTTAGTTGTGTTTCAGCTGCACATTTACCTAATGGAGCCCCAGTAATTTTCAAAAGTTTAATGAGTATTAAATAAGTGTTTTACATGGAAGTAACTTTTAAGAAACCTATTAAAATCATTATTGTAAACCTGAAGTAGGTAGGAAATCAAAATAGGCAATGTAATATGTAGTTAGATATGGAAACAGCACTAAGGAAATATATGCAGGCTCTATTTGCAATGAAAGTGTCCTGGACTATAGTTTTTTATTTTTGTTTTTTTGTTTTTTTTGGTTGTTAGAATACAGTAGCAACAACTTCCATTAGAGCCATGTTGTGTAAAAGTAACAGAAACAAATATAGAGGCAATGAAATTCTATCCAGCATATTAGGATGTAATCTAAAATAATATGGGGAAAACATAGGATTCTGTCTTCCTTGAATGATTAATATGTTCAGATTCTGCCAATTTTACTTCATGATAGCACTGTAAAAAGGTTTGATGAGCATTGCCCTTTCTGTAGTGACCAAATATTTATAAAGGTGCCAAGAATTTTCGGGCAAGCCTTTTCAATGTGTATGCAAAATATTTTTACAACATCGTATCCAAGGAGTTGGCATGATCCATAACTTACAAAAGGACCATTGGGAAATAGGCTGACAGTTTGTATTACATAAAATTATTTGAAATAATAGATAATACTTAATCTATTAAATTAGTTGACACTTCTTGAACCTTTTAATTAACTTTATAAAATTGCTTATTTTCCTGAATCATATTTTCTGGAATCTGTCTGTATAGATGTTACTATGCTTTCCCTTTCCTTGTAGTTAACAGATGCTTTACCTTTCCTCGTAGTTACCACCACCTATTTTTTTCAAATGTAAAATTAAGTAATATATATTTAAGTTCTCACAATTTTATGTATGTTTAAACTATTAGGTATTTCTTCAACAAATATTTAGTTTCAATGTAAGACAAAGCATATGCCTCTTACCCCTACCCATACATCCCTACCCCATTATCATGCACTATAACAAGAACTATTTCTTATGGAAGTTTAATGAAAATGTGAATGGTGTGAATACAAAAGAAAGACCAAGAACTATCTGTCTAGATAAAAATTTAAGGGTATATTTTTGCATTATTTTAAAATTTATTTTATTTAATTTGAGAAAAAGAGCATGTGCATGAGCATGAGTGGGGGAGGGGCAGAGAGAAAGGGAGAGAGAGAATCTCAAGCAGATTCTGCACTGTCAGCACAGAACCTGATGCGAGGCTCAATCTCACAAACTGAGATCACGATGTGAGCGGAAAATGGATGCTTAATGGACTGAGCCACCCAGGCACCCCTTTGTGCATTATTTTGATATATGGAATCCTAGAATGTTGTGTATCTTAATTGAATGATTAAAGAGCATTTTATGAAGATGCTAGGCTTTTATATTGATGCCAGAACTCCCAAGGCAGCACAAGTTTATATAAAATTTCCCAAGGAAGCATTACTAACACTTCAAGTAGAACTTGAATCTTATCTGTATTTACTTTGGGTGACAATTCCAGCAAGTTTATTTTGAGGCTCAAAATGAATATTAAAATAAGTATTTTCATTTACCATTAATGAGCAAAACATATGTCCTCCTACACTTTGATAATATGATTTGTGTGTGTGTCTGTGTGTATGTCTAGCAGTTGCCCTACTGATGTTAAGAAATAATTCTTTAAGTACTTGGAAAAAAATTACTTTTGGCAGATATCTTCCAAAATGTAATCAGTTTATATAACTGTACCATATAGCAGGTTATATTTTGCAGTTAATTCATTATGGAACTTTGTTAAATTATGTTTCTCACAAACAGATGATATATTGTTTCATTATTCAAAAAATTTTATGCCTTAGATAAATATCAGGTAAACTCCAGCTTCAGTAATTATCCAGGTCAAAACAATGTCAGACATGCTGTATGACGTTTTATAACATGTGTTTCTATCACATGTCTAGTATGTTTCATATAATTTGTCATAAATAGATTGGAAAAATACAAAATTGAGTTTTCTTTGCCATGTGCAGGAGGGAAACCAAGCTATTTTAGGAGTCCTGACTTTAGTTTTACAGCCTTCTTGGGCTCACCTCTTTATAGAAGTAGGTGGTCATCCAGTCAGTAAGGATGCCAGTTCAGACAATGTAATATTTGCTAGGACTGCTGTATCTAAGTACCATAAATTGGGTGGCTTAAGCAACAGAAAATTATTTTCTAAAATTCTTAAGGTTAGAAGTCCCAAATCAGTGTGATGTCAGGTTGCTTTTTTCAAAGATTGTGAGGGAAAGTTCTGTTCCAGCCCTTCTTCCTTGGCTTGCCAAGGCCCTTCTTTGTTTTCACATAGGCTTTCTTCTGTCCTTGGCTATGTCCAGATTTTCTCTTTTCATTAAAATACCAGTCATATTGTATTAGGGCCCGCTCTCATAACTTCATTTTTTTTTTTTTATTTTTTAAAAAAATTTTTTTTTTCAACGTTTATTTATTTTTGGGACAGAGAGAGACACAGCATGAACGGGGGAGGGGCAGAGAGAGAGGGAGACACAGAATCAGAAACAGGCTCCAGGCTCCGAGCCCTCAGCCCAGAGCCCGACGCGGGGCTCGAACTCATGGACCGCGAGATCGTGACCTGGCTGAAGTCGGACGCTCAACCGACTGCGCCACCCAGGCGCCCCTCATAACTTCATTTTAATTAGCTCTGTAAAGACCCCATCTCCAAACAACGACAAATTCTGTAATTCTGGGTGTTAGGACTTAAACGTGAATTTTTTGGAAGACAATTTAGCCAATTAGTACCTATCCCCACTTGTACACAAGAGTTGTGTTAAGGTTATGTTTTGTGTAGTCTTTTCAGAATTTTTCTAAATAATGAGAAAGGTTTTTCAGAGTACTTTCTATTACCTTTACAACACTATACTAAAGAAAATTTTCTAAGGTTCCAACAGTGGGTTTGAAACCTAATCATTTCATCAACCTCAGTGCTAGAACTTAAGGAAGAATAACTGGACTGATTTTAGTGTTAACCGTTAACCATTGAGTTTACCCTGGGCACGGTATTTAAATAATCTATGCTGGAGCACCTAGGTGGCCCAGGTATTGGTCTCACCATTCATGAGTTTGAGGCCCACATCAGGCTCACTGCTGTTAGCGCTGAGCTGACTTCGGATATCTATGCTTCAGTCCCGCATCTAGAGAAAGGGAAGTATGTGTCAAAGTTTACTCTTCTTATAAGGACATCAGTCTTATTGAATTAGGACCCATATTAATGACCTCATTTTAGCTTCATTACATCTGTAAAGACCCACCTATTTTCAAATGGGGCCATGTCTGAAGTACTGAATTTTGGGAGAGATGTAATTCAGCATTCAACCCATAGTGGACATTTAGACTCATAAATTATTGAAACTAACATTGAGCTTATTAATTACCCCATTCATTGTCAAAACATATGCCCATAGATTATGATTATATATGCCTTCAGTGATAAATATTGAGATAGATAAATACTCTTTTCTCCCTTCCAATTTCTTTTTTTCCCTCTCCACACATACACTCAATTGTTCTTTTAGTAATATTGGTTATAGCATGACCAATAAGGCCACTTGAGATTTAGATTACGTGATCCACCTCCTGTTGGGATAACCCAAGCAACAGAATTTGATTTCTTTTTTCTTTTTCTTTTCTAAAGTTTATTTATTTATTTTGAGAGAGAGAGGAAGTGCAAGTTAAGGGAGGGTCAGAGAGAGAGGTAAGATAGAGACTCCCAAGCAGACTTCACACTGTTAGTGCAGAGCCCACATGGGGCTCAAACCCACAAGCTATGAGATCATGACCTGAATTGAAGTCAGATGCTTAACTGACTGAGCCACCCAGGCGCCCCAGCAGAATTTGATTTCAAATTCAAGTATGTTGGGTCCTCAGATTCCTACTTTTAGCCACTTTTTATTAAGACCGTCTTGCTTTTATCTTATTCAAGCTGCTTTTCTGCTAGCCCTGACAGTTCTTTGCTTGCATTTTATATTAGCTGTTGCTGCAAACCAGCACTGGAATTTCTGAAACGAGCTCAGAGATGAGGAGTGCATTAGTGTGCCTAAGCCACAGACATCGTGGTATTAACTGACCTGGTAGCAAACCATACATTAGAATATCTGAGGATTCTTTATATTTTGGAGGAAAAAACATCATGGGAAGTGCAAAATGTAATATTTTAGTTCACACCTTTAGTCACTTGAGCATTTTAAAGGAGGGACAAACTTAATGCTGATAAATTTGACTTTAACTCTTTGTAATTTCCTTTGGTGGATGTGGTAGAGATAGCAAGCAGATGTCCAGAAAAAAATGTCATGCCCTACACACGACAAATTGAGTGACTGGATAAATCATAGGATTCAAGTAAAATGACAAAATCACGCACAATCTTTTTTTTAATTTTTTTTTTCAACGTTTATTTATTTTTGGGACAGAGAGAGACAGAGCATGAATGGGGGAGGGGCAGAGAGAGAGGGAGACACAGAATCGGAAACAGGCTCCAGGCTCTGAGCCATCAGCCCAGAGCCTGACGCGGGGCTCGAACTCCCGGACCGTGAGATCGTGACCTGGCTGAAGTCGGACGCTCAACCGACTGTGCCACCCAGGCGCCCCAACAATCTTAATATAAAGTATGAGAATTGCTGGGTTGGTTATTTTGTTGTAAGGCACTTGGCAAAATACCCTTGCAAACACCTTATATTAAAATATGATAATGTGATTCTTATCAAAAGCTCTTGAAAGTACAAATTGATATGAGTACACAGCAATAAAATTAAAAATAAATACTTTCCAAAAGAGGATTAGGAATATTTTATCATTTTCCTTAGAGTGATGTAGTTAGGATTTTAATTTTATAAGCATAACTTTTAGCTACTTATATACCCTCAGTTTACCTCCATTGTTAAGCAGCATTTTAGAATTATTTTCTAGCTCTCATTCATGCTTATCTTTTTAAATAGTCTTATCAGGAAATTTGTTTTCTTCAGACTGTGGATAGCTACATGTTCACTGTCAATAATAAAAATAGTTCCATATTTCTACAGTAACCTTAGTCCACAGAAAATATGTGATTTTATTTTGCTCTTAAAAATGCAGCTCCCTGGACTTCCTTCATCTGATAACCATTTCGGATTAGTCATTGATTTGTCTCTGTTCTCAGTACCAGGTTGCAGGCTCTTAAAGGACACAGACTGTGCGCTTTGTTATACATCTTTACCCCATAGTGTCCTTTGAAATGCCAAGAACTCTGAAGCTGTTTAGTAAGAATTACTTGGATTGATTTTTATCTTTGCAGCCAAGTAAGGGAGACAGGTGCCATTTCCTCTGAATATAATATGGTCAGACACTCCTGGAGCAGAGATTAGGAGCCATATCTCCAGCTTCCAAGCCCAGTTCTGAACCTATTAGTTTAATGCTGGGCCTCTCCCTGAAATACTCCTAACTGTAGACATGAAGAAAACACATTCTCTGTGCAAGGCCTGAGGTCCTAACAGCAACTTTCTATGGCCAGCTAGAATTTTCTTTGAAATTATGTATTTTATCTTAAATAATTCTATAAATATTACTTTGCTTTTGCTGTATCTATTTGAATATAAAAGTAATATTGCATATACTTAACATCAAGTAGAACAGCTGTACCAGGAAGCTGTGCTGCCTTTATCTTGTAGGTCCTGTTATCTCCTTCCTTTACCTGTCACGCCTGGAATATGCATGTCCCAGTTTAAGAAGCCCTGTTGAGATCTTTCACAAAAATCTCTTTGCTTTAAGGTTGACTGTAAAAATGCTTCAGATATCAAAATTCACATGGATAGTACAAATTCATGAGGAGGCCCTTAGTCTATGGTATAGAATATTGACTTTCATGGAGTCCTAAATTTGAAACTGTTGGAGTCCATGCAGGTCACTGTGGGGTGAAGAGGAAAAGAAAGGGGCAAAGGCATGTTTTTGGTCTTCTATCCTTGCTTCAAACTGAACAGCTCCATTCGCATCTGCTTTTCTTTCATTATTTTGTAAAAAGTTTTCTTTTTCTATTTCTGTTTCTTTGTTTCTTAAAAGAAAAAAAAAAAAAAGAACCACTGAATTATATAGAAGAAATAAGGTAATTCAACATAAGATTTTGAATTTCTTTGAATAACTGAATTTCTTTATTAGACGTTTATTCTTGGTACTGGCTTTATTTTTTTCAAACAAAATTCTTATAAATGACAAGCAAAAAAGGAGCTCTTGTGTCAAAACTAAATATCACAGTGGCTTAGAGCTATAAAAGTGTCACACATATATCCAGAGCCTGACTTCTCATTCACAATCACATCTTTTCCAGATGTCATATAGCTCTTTTGTCAAATACTGTCTTGTATTGGGAGTTCACAACTTTTTGATGCAGTCCATAATATTACTGGATACCCTTGTTTGTTGGTTAGTTCTTTCTAAGACTGAACCAGAAACCTCTTGCCTATAGTTTTTGCCCCAAGCTATATAGTCCCATGCTCTACAGAAAAGCACAGAAGACAGACATCCTATATGTACAAAGTAACTCTCCAACTGAGGCAGATTTACTGTGAAATTAATAGACTTAAGCCTCAAGTACCTTATTTGCAGGAACCATTTCTAAAGCCTTGGGAGGAGCTGAAGGTCATATGCTTTTTAGATTAGCCAAAATAAGATATTTTAATCACAATTAGGATAACTCTTCTCACTCCAACTTCTCCTCCCTTACATTTCTCCTCATATACCCTGGTGTTGGAGAGACGGGGCAGTTTGGGAACCTGGTTATGGGAAGCTTCAGTTGGTAATGCACTTAGTTTGGGTTTAGTAGTTATGTGTATGAGGCTTACAGTAATTTTCTTGTTTATTCATGTTATTGCTCTTCTTTCTGTTACATAGGAATGGTTTCTAGGAAATATCTATTGCTTGCTCTGTTAGAACACAAAGATGTGTGGTCAGAGGTCATGCCATAATAGGAACATGTCCTAAAATGTCTCACACCAGAAGTATGTGGGTAGTGGATGTTTGAACACATGAAGTCAGAGCTAGTTGATCAAAATTTGTCTAATCATCACATGTGTAAAATTGTTAAGTGGAAGCTTCTAGCCAGTAGTCTCTGTTCTCAGGAACATACCCTGTAATGAAGCATATGTATGCATTTATACACACCGTATATATTTTTTCATTTTCTGTGGAATTGAACAAAATATAATTTTTCAGTGTCATATGTTTGTTTTGATTAAACTGTGGCAGTGCTATAAACCCTAAGTACATCTGTGACAGCTTTTAAATGAAAGAAACTTGGGGCGGAGGGGCGGCTCGCCGGCCAAGCAGAGCCCCCGAGTCCGGCTTGCAAAAGCGGAGGGGCCTGACGGACTGTGTTCCGACAGCAAGCGCGACTTAGCGTCTGGGAGGTCATAAGTTAACAGCTCTGCTCGGAAAGCGGGAAGGCTGGAGGACAAAGGGAGGGTGAGCTGCGGAGCCCCCGGACGACAGAGCTCAGTTTGGCGGGGAACAAAGGCGCTCGCCAGGGCCATCTCCCCCGCCCATCCCCCAGCCAAAATCCCAAAGGGAACCGGTTCCTGCCAGGGAACTTGCTCGCTCCGCGCGAACACCCAACTCTGTGCTTCTGCGGAGCCAAACCTCCGGCAGCGATCTGACTCCCTCCCGCTGCCACAGGGCCCCTCCTGAAGTGGATCACCTAAGGAGAAGCGAGCTAAGCCTGCCCCCCCTGCCGCCGTGCACCTTGCCTTCCCACCCCAGCTAATACGCCAGATCCCCAGCATCACAAGCCTGGCAGTGTGCAAGTAGCCCAGACGGGCCACACCACCCCACAGTGAATCCCGCCCCTAGGAGAGGGGAAGAGAAGGCACACACCAGTCTGACTGTGGCCCCAGCGGTGGGCTGGGGGCAGACACCAGGTCGGACTGCGGCCCCGCCCACCAACTCCAGTTATACACCACAGCACAGGGGAAGTGCCCTGCAGGCCCTCACCACACCAGGGACTATCCAAAATGACCAAGCGGAAGAATTCCCCTCAGAAGAATCTCCAGGAAATAACAACAGCTAATGAGCTGATCAAAAAGGATTTAAATAATATAACAGAAAGTGAATTTAGAATAATAGTCATAAAATTAATCGCTGGGCTGGAAAACAGCATACAGGACAGCAGAGAATCTCTTGCTACAGATATCAGGGGACTAAGGAACAGTCACGAGGAGCTGAAAAACGCTTTAAAGGAAATGCAAAACAAAATGCAAACCACCACGGCTCGGATGGAAGAGGCAGAGGAGAGAATAGGTGAACTAGAAGATAAAGTTATGGAAAAAGAGGAAGCTGAGAAAAAGAGAGATAAAAAAATCCAGGAGTATGAGGGGAAAATTAGAGAACTAAGTGATACACTAAAAAGAAATAATATACGCATAATTGGTATCCCAGAGGAGGAAGAGAGAGGGAAAGGTGCTGAAGGGGTACTTGAAGAAATAATAGCTGAGAACTTCCCTGAACTGGGGAAGGAAAAAGGCATTGAAATCCAAGAGGCACAGAGAACTCCCTTCAGACGTAACTTGAATCGATCTTCTGCACGCCATATCATAGTGAAACTGGCAAAATACAAGGATAAAGAGAAAATTCTGAAAGCAGCAAGGGGTAAACGTGCCCTCACATATAAAGGGAGACCTATAAGACTCGTGACTGATCTCTCTTTTGAAACTTGGCAGGCCAGAAAGAATTGGCACGAGATTTTCAGGGTGCTAGACAGCAAAAATATGCAGCCAAGAATCCTTTATCCAGCAAGTCTGTCATTTAGAATAGAAGGAGAGATAAAGATCTTCCCAAACAAACAAAAACTGAAGGAATTTGTCACCACTAAACCAGCCCTACAAGAGATCCTAAGGGGGACCCTGTGAGACAAAGTACCGGAGACATCACTACAAGCATAAAACATACAGACATCACAATGACTCTAAACCCGTATCTTTCTATAATAACACTGAATGTAAATGGATTAAATGCGCCAACCAAAAGACATAGGGTATCAGAATGGATAAAAAAACAAGACCCATCTATTTGCTGTCTACAAGAGACTCATTTTAGACCTGAGGACACCTTTAGATTCAGAGTGAGGGGATGGAGAACTATTTATCATGCTACTGGAAGCCAGAAGAAAGCTGGAGTAGCCATACTTATATCAGACAAACTAGACTTTAAATTAAAGGCTGTAACAAGAGATGAAGAAGGACATTGTATAATAGTTACAGGGTCTATCCATCAGGAAGAGCTAACAATTATAAATGTCTATGCGCCGAATACCGGAGCCCCCAAATATATAAAACAATTACTCATAAACAGAAGCAACCTTATTGATAAGAATGTGGTAATTGCTGGGGACTTTAACACCCCACTTACAGAAATGGATAGATCATCTAGACACACGGTCAATAAAGAAACAAGGGCCCTGAATGAGACACTGGATCAGATGGACTTGACAGATATATTTAGAACTCTGCATCCCAAAGCAACAGAATATACTTTCTTCTCGAGTGCACATGGAACATTCTCCAAGATAGATCATATACTGGGTCACAAAACAGCCCTTCATAAGTTTACAAGAATTGAAATTATACCATGCATACTTTCAGACCACAATGCTATGAAGCTTGAAATCAACCACAGGAAAAAGTCTGGAAAACCTCCAAAAGCATGGAGGTTAAAGAACACCCTACTAACGAATGAGTGGGTCAACCAGGCAATTAGAGAAGAAATCAAAAAATATATGGAAACAAACGAAAATGAAAATACAACAATGCAAACGCTTTGGGACGCAGCGAAGGCAGTCCTGAGAGGAAAATACATTGCAATCCAGGCCTATCTCAAGAAACAAGAAAAATCCCAAATACAAAATCTAACAGCACACCTAAAGGAACTAGAAGCAGAACAGCAAAGGCAGCCTAAACCCAGCAGAAGAAGAGAAATAATAAAGATCAGAGCAGAAATAAACAATATAGAATCTAAAAAAACTGTAGAGCAGATCAACGAAACCAAGAGTTGGTTTTTTGAAAAAATAAACAAAATTGACAAACCTCTAGCCAGGCTTCTCAAAAAGAAAAGGGAGATGACCCAAATAGATAAAATCATGAATGAAAATGGAATGATTACAACCAATCCCTCAGAGATACAAACAATTATCAGGGAATACTATGAAAAATTATATGCCAACAAATTGGACAACCTGGAAGAAATGGACAAATTCCTGAACACCCACACTCTTCCAAAATTCAATCAGGAGGAAATAGAAAGCTTGAACAGACCCATAACCAGCGAAGAAATTGAATCGGTTATCAAAAATCTCCCAACAAATAAGAGTCCAGGACCAGATGGCTTCCCAGGGGAGTTCTACCAGACGTTTAAAGCAGAGATAATACCTATCCTTCTCAAGCTATTCCAAGAAATAGAAAGGGAAGGAAAACTTCCAGACTCATTCTATGAAGCCAGTATTACTTTGATTCCTAAACCAGACAGAGACCCAGTAAAAAAGAGAACTACAGGCCAATATCCCTGATGAATATGGATGCCAAAATTCTCAATAAGATACTAGCAAATCGAATTCAACAGCATATAAAAAGAATTATTCACCATGATCAAGTGGGATTCATTCCTGGGATGCAGGGATGGTTCAACATTCGCAAATCAATCAACGTGATACATCACATTAACAAAAAAAAAGAGAAGAACCATATGATCCTGTCAATCGATGCAGAAAAGGCCTTTGACAAAATCCAGCACCCTTTCTTAATAAAAACCCTTGAGAAAGTCGGGATAGAAGGAACATACTTAAAGATCATAAAAGCCATTTATGAAAAGCCCACAGCTAACATCATCCTCAACGGGGAAAAACTGAGAGCTTTTTCCCTGAGATCAGGAACACGACAGGGATGCCCACTCTCACCGTTGTTGTTTAACATAGTGCTGGAAGTGCTAGCATCAGCAATCAGACAACAAAAGGAAATCAAAGGCATCAAAATTGGCAAAGATGAAGTCAAGCTTTCGCTTTTTGCAGATGACATGATATTATACATGGAAAATCCGATAGACTCCACCAAAAGTCTGCTAGAACTGATACATGAATTCAGCAAAGTTGCCGGATACAAAATCAATGTACAGAAATCAGTTGCATTCTTATACACTAACAATGAAGCAACAGAAAGACACATAAAGAAACTGATCCCATTCACAATTGCACCAAGAAGCATAAAATACCTAGGAATAAATCTAACCAAAGATGTAAAGGATCTGTATGCTGAAAACTATAGAAAGCTTATGAAGGTAATTGAAGAAGATTTAAAGAAATGGAAAGACATTCCCTGCTCATGGATTGGAAAAATAAATATTGTCAAAATGTCAATACTACCCAAAGCTATCTACACATTCAATGCAATCCCAATCAAAATTGCACCAGCATTCTTCTCGAAACTAGAACAAGCAATCCTAAAATTCATATGGAACCACAAAAGGCCCCGAATAGCCAAAGGAATTTTGAAGAAGAAGACCAAAGCAGGAGGCATCACAATCCCAGACTTTAGCCTCTACTACAAAGCTGTCATCATCAAGACAGCATGGTATTGGCACAAAAACAGACACACAGACCAATGGAATAGAATAGAAACCCCAGAACTAGACCCACAAACATATGGCCAACTCGTCTTTGACAAAGCAGGAAAGAACATCCAATGGAAAAAAGACAGCCTCTTTAACAAATGGTGCTGGGAGAACTGGACAGCAACATGCAGAAGGTTGAAAGTAGACCACTTTCTCACACCATTTACAAAAATAAACTCAAAATGGATAAAGGACCTGAATGTGAGACAGGAAACCATCAGAACCTTAGAGGAGAAAGCAGGAAAAGACCTCTCTGACCTCAGCCGTAGCAATCTCTTACTCGACACATCCCCAAAGGCAAGGGAATTAAAAGCAAAAGTGAATTACTGGGACCTTATGAAGATAAAAAGCTTCTGCACAGCAAAGGAAACAACCAACAAAACTAAAAGGCAACCAACGGAATGGGAAAAGATATTTGCAAATGACATATCGGACAAAGGTCTAGTATCTAAAATCTATAAAGAGCTCACCAAACTCCACACCCGAAAAACAAATAACCCAGTGAAGAAATGGGCAGAAAACATGAATAGACACTTCTCTAAAGAAGACATCCAGATGGCCAACAGGCACATGAAAAGATGTTCAGCGTCGCTCCTTATCAGGGAAATACAAATCAAAACCACACTCAGGTATCACCTCACGCCAGTCAGAGTGGCCAAAATGAACAAATCAGGAGACTATAGATGCTGGAGAGGATGTGGAGAAACGGGAACCCTCTTGCACTGTTGGTGGGAATGCAAATTGGTGCAGCCGCTCTGGAAAGCAGTGTGGAGGTTCCTCAGAAAATTAAAAATAGACCTACCCTATGACCCAGCAATAGCACTGCTAGGAATCTACCCAAGGGATACAGGAGTACTGATGCATAGGGGCACTTGTACCCCAATGTTCATAGCAGCACTCTCAACAATAGCCAAATTATGGAAAGAGCCTAAATGTCCATCAACTGATGAATGGATAAAGAAATTGTGGTTTATATACACAATGGAATACTACGTGGCAATGAGAAAAAATGAAATATGGCCTTTTGCAGCAACGTGGATGGAACTGGAGAGTGTGATGCTAAGTGAAATAAGCCATACAGAGAAAGACAGATACCATATGGTTTCACTCTTATGTGGATCCTGAGAAACTTAACAGGAACCCATGGGGGAGGGGAAGGAAAAAAAAAAAAAAAAAACGTTAGAGTGGGAGAGAGCCAAAGCATAAGAGACTGTTAAAAACTGAGAACAAACTGAGGGTTGATGGGGGGTGGGAGGGAGGGGCGGGTGGGTGATGGGTATTGAGGAGGGCACCTTTTGGGATGAGCACTGGGTGTTGTATGGAAACCAATTTGTCAATAAACTTCATATAAAAAAAAATAAAAAATAAATGAAAGAAACTTGACGGAGGTTTTCCCTAATTTGTTGTATATATTTTCCCTTTTTTTAGTTACATTTATTTATTTATTTAAAAAATTTGAAATATAATTTATTGTCAAAATGGCTAACATACAATGTGTAAAGTGTGCTCTTGGTTTTTGGGATAGATTCCTATGGTTCATCACATACATGCAACATGATGACTTGTGAAACTGACAGAAACTTTTTTTTCTTTAGTTTTTTTGTTTTTTAATTTTATTTTTTATTTTTTAATTTACAACCAAATTAGTTAGCATACAGTGCAACAATGATTTCAGGAGTAGATTCCTTAGTGCCCCTTACCTATTTAGCCCATCCCCCCTCCCACAACCCCTCCAGTAACCCTCTGTTTGTTCTCCATATTTATGAGTCTCTTCTGTTTTGTCCCCCTCCCTGTTTTTATATTATTTTTGTTTCCCTTCCCTTATGTTCGTCTGTTTTGTCTCTTAAAGTCCTCATATGACTGATGTCATATGATTTTTGTCTTTCTCTGACTAATTTCACTTAGCATTATACCCTCCAGCTTCACCCACATAGTTGCAAAAGGCAAGATTTAATTCTTTTTGATTGCTGAGTAATACTGCATTGTATATATATACCACATCTTCTTTATCCATTCATCCATCGGTGGACATTTGGGCTCTTTCCATACTTTGGCTATTGTTGATAGTGCTGCTATAAACATTGGGGTGCATGTGTCCCTTCGAAACAACACACCTGTATCCCTTGGATAAATACCTAGTAGTGCAATTGCTGTGTCGTAGGATAGTTCTATATTTAGTTTTTAGAGGAACCTCCGTACTGTTTTCCAGATTCTAAAATATCATTAATAAAATAATTATTTTTAATACACCATGCCAAAAAATGAATTATCTATTCCCTGCATAGGAAATATGGCAAGATATTTGCCATAAAATGATTAAAGAGATAACCAAGAATATACAGCCAAAAATGTAGGGAAAAGGTGCTATTGAGGTTTGCGAGTATTATGTTATTTTTCTGGATATTTTTTATGAATGCAATATGTTGGCATTTGAAACTTTTGACATTTTTTTGTCATTCTAAATATTCACTTTAATAACAATTTTGCATATGTGATTTTGTGTTAATTTTCATAGAAAACCCCTCTTTCACAAATTGCATGACCTTCAGAACCCAAACAATGCATTGTCTTCCAAATGTTAAGAAACAGCACTTAGGTCTTTTTTCTACCTCAGGTAAACATCCTTAGGCACTTTCCGGTGCTTATTCTTCTTAGATTTCTTACCAACCACTGATTCATGGCCTGTTTGCTCATTAGCTAAGGCCTTATTCCCTGAAGGAGACTGGGAATTGGTAGACTCGAATGCTTGAGCAAAGGCACAGAATAATATAGTAAAATCAGCACATGTACATGTTTGGCACCAAACAAACCTATACAGATGCCAGAATTTCAGGTTGTTAATCCTATTATCATAGGCAATATATTTTACCTTTAAGATTCAGCTTTCTTATCTATAAAAATAGGAATGACAGTTCCCAGCTCAAGGTTGAGCAGTGTAATGAAAAAATATGTATGAGTCACCTAGCTCAGCACTTGGCACGTAGCAGATGATCAGGTACTGTTTGCCATTCTTTTTATTAGTGTTTAAACAGAAACACATGGTCTCTTCTGTACCCTTCACAGAGACTGGAGAAAGTTTGATTACATTTTCAAAACATGTAACATTTCTCATTTTGCAAGTGATGAAAAGCCAGTTTTCCCCTGGTAAGCTATGAGACAGATTGAGCAAATGAACCACTAGTCACTGAAACCAAGCCTAGCTAGGCCTGGAGGAGTTTCAGGCAATTATACAGAGTTCTGACTTCCCAGTGGACCCTGTAGCTGTCAGCTGATTCCAGAAGCTTATGGTAGAACTTCTGGTGTTTCTCAGGGCCTTCTGTGTTTAATGCTGGGCAGGAAGCCAGTTATCTGGGAGGAAGGTAAGAACGTGGGACATTGTTTAAACTAATTTTTTTTATATATGGATTAATTACCCAGGTTGAGAATTATCAATAGCTTTACTTTCTGACAGTCTCTCTTTTGGTCATTACATGTGTAACACGTTAAACAGAAGAACAGCTGGGGAAGAGATAAATAGGTATTTTTAGTTGCACTGAAAATGAATTTGAAGGGAGGGTATGAAGTCATAGTTTAAAATGGCTTCAGTAATAAAGATAATGGTAGTAATAAATGACATATGTATTTAAATTTTCTGTGATTACGTTCCCACAGCCTATGGGTATCAAAGTCAAATAATGTATAGGCAATATGACAAAAAATAAGTGAGTTGAGTGGTCTAGGTACAAAGAAATGGTTCTCTCTCATAAAAATACACACATACACATTGCAAATACAACACTACCTGAGAACTGACAAACCCAGAAGGGGGAGACCAGAGGGAAAGGGGCAAACCTAATAGTTCCTGACTATTACACAGGAGCTACTCTGCTCCTGTTTTTTGGTCCTGTGAAAATGTGGAAGATTGCTTTTGTTTTTTGTTTTGTTTTCAGCAGCAACACTAGAAATCTGGAATTTTATGGTAAATAATAAAATACAAAATATTGGACCAGTTTAAAATGAAAACAACACCTTCTGGGTCAAATATAATGTTTGCCAGAGCTGATCTGGCTTCTGGATAGATATTTGTAACCTCTGCCCACAAATGAGCTGCATAACTGTCACAGGAACATGTAGCCCCAGGCAGACACTGGGTTCTGGGGTGAGGGAGAATGCCAGAGAAAATCAGCTCAGAGGAGTGACTTATAGAATGAGCTGGGTCTTAAATGATAAGTGGTATGTCATGTATCTGTAGGTATATTTACCTGTGGTATGTGTAGGTGCATCCTAAGTACAGGGAAATGTATGCAGAGGCAGGAGGTGTGATGGTGTGTCTTATTCTCAGATACCAATCAAGAGTATCATTGTGTGGGTACATGGAAGGTCTGGAGAAACAATCGATGGCCTACAAGGTTGGAGGATGTACAGTGTGGGCTCTTTTGTTTTGCATTCCATTGACAATTCATTTTTCATCCCTGTGTCTCTGTGAAAAGTACTTATATTTCTTTCTTGATCTACTGATAGTGAAAACACCGAATTTTTCCCAAATAAATAGGACAAAAATGAAAGTGAAAAATACACAGAATTCCTGTCTATCCCTGTCTTTCTGCTTGATTATAACACTTAGGTGTACTTTTTGAAGGTTATTTCTGCTAAAGATGTTAGGAGGATGTCAAAGATTAAAGTAGTTTATATCTTTATAAATGTATGCTTTTGGAAGAATTTACTGCCATCAAAGTGGATATAATTGAAAACCAGGTTTGCTCTTCTTCCCAAGTGTGTGGGATTTCTCTGTTTTTGCTTTGTTTTTTGTAAGGACATAAAATACAATTCTTCTTATTTTCCTTAAAAAAAAAAAAAATAAAAAATAAGGTGTGCCTGGGTGGCTCAGTCGGTTAAGCATCGACTTTTGAATTCAGCTCAGGTCATGATTCCAGGGTCCTGGGATTGAGCCCCACATCAAGCAAGGTGTGGAGCCTGCTTTAGGATTTTCTGTCTCTCTCTGTCTCTCTCTCACTTTCTCTCTCTCTCCCTCTCTCTCTCCCATTTCTCTGTGTGTCTCTCTCTGCCCCCCTCCCTGCTCACATTCTCTTTGTCTCTCTCTAAAATAAAAACTGAAAAGAAAGAAAATAAAAAGAAAAAGAAAACAGAGTTTTTCTCACTGAGAGGTTCTAATTAAAATGTTCCATTTGAAGGATTTTTTGGCCAACCCAAATTCTTGTTAAGCAAATGCTTTATATTTCTTGCTGGAGTATAAAGCTGCAGTATTCCTAGAGGAAATTTGCAAAACACCACTGAGCCCAAATATACAGTAACATGTATTATTTCAATACCTTCAAACAGATTGTTCCAGAATTTTTTAATCACTAGGAATACATTGGTCAACAGATTTTATATGTATTACTTTGGAAAAAGGAAATGATACTTTCACATTATCTTTAACCAAGAGCACGTTCATCTAGTAGATATAACAACAATCCCATCTCACAAACCTCTACTCTTAGATTTTCCCTGTAGTGCAAATATTTCTCTTTGTAATATCATTTAATTTTTTTTATGTTTATTCTTGAGAGAGAGAGACAGAGAGCGCGCGCACTCACGCACAAGGCGGGGAGGGTCAGAGAGAGAGGGAGACACGGTATCTGAAACAGGATCCAGGCTCTGAGCTGTCAGCATGGAGCCCGATGCAGGGCTGGAACCCATGAACCATGAGATCATGACTAGAGCCAAAGTCGGACACTTCAACAACTGAGCCACCCAGGTGCCCCTGCAATATCATTTTAGTAAATCACATTTCAAATATATGAGTGGATATGTTAGTTTGTGAATTAAATTTTTAAAAGTTATAGATATCTACCTGGAGCTATTTACAATAGTTTATATGTCATGCATCAACATAATTGATTTTACTTATAACCAGTGAAAATGATAGTTAATTTAGTATATTTACCCTGAGTTAACACTGAGCAGATAACTAGGAAATTCGGAATGAATTGAGCAAGTGAACCATCTGGTTATTATTTAGACTCTAGAGGCCTTTGTGTCTGCAGCTAGAAGAGCTGATGTTCAGTAATGGTGGTGCTTTGCTCGCATGTGTGAGCAAATGGCAATGCTGGTGCCTCCAATTAGGTAAATGGAAGACAGTCAAATGATTTATTTTATTACACATGCATAAATCATTTTGAAAATAAGATTTTTGAGGGGCGCCTGGGTGGCTCAGTCGGTTAAGCATCCGACTTCAGCTCAGGTCACGATCTCACGGTCCGTGAGTTCGAGCCCCGCGTCGGGCTCTGGGCTGATGGCCCAGAGCCTGAAGCCTGGTTCCGATTCTGTGTCTCCCTCTCTCTCTGCTCCTCCCCCGTTCATGCTCTGTCTCTCTCTGTCTCAAAAATAAATAAACGTTAAAAAAAAATGAAAATAAGATTTTTGATTAATTTTATTAATTTTGTGGGGAAATCTTATTTCACATAATAAAGAACTATAAAACCAATATTAAATCTGACCATTTATTGCTACGATTCTTATGATTTGATCTTATGTAACGACTCCTGTGCTTCAGACCCAGTGTCCTTTCTTCAACTGAAAGAAAGGACCAAGTTCTTTTCTACCTCTAGGCTTTCTCTCATGCTGCCTGATACACCACCCTCGCCACTCTCAAAACTTTTCTATGGCTGGCTCCTCACATTTATCTCTATTTTAAATATCACTTCCCTAAACAACTATTGGCATCTTGTTATTCTTTTAATCACATCCTGCCCTTTTCTTATAAACCGTATTATAGCTAGTACTTGTTTACTTGCTTTGTTCTCATCTGTTTCTCCAACTAGAATGTAACCTTTTTTGACAGCAGCAGAGACCATATCTGTATATTCAGCCCTAGGACAGGCGGCAGTAGAAATAAATGGTTAAAAGTCACTAAGAATCACACTGCCTAGAGTAAACCCTGACTGTGTCATTTGCAAGTCCTCAGACAAGTTTCTTACTCTATTTGGGTATCATCTCTAAAATGGACATAATAATAGAACAAAGATTACATGAGTTAGTATATGTATATTACTTGCCATGCAATGAGGCCTTATTAAATGTCAGTAAGCTAGATAGCATGGTATCCGGTAAATAGTACGTAATCAATAAACATGTACTGAATGAATGAATGATAAAGCTTTTGTGTCAGAAAGACACCAAAGTGTTTTTGAATGCCATTTCCATCACTTACGACCTTTGCAATGATATTTAAATTTTTTGAACCTTGATGTCTCAGTGTATAACATGGTGTTGGCTTTTTTGACATTATTGTGAGGATGAAATGAGGTGTTTTTTATAGCATGTGTTATGATTTACTTTTGTTAAAAAATAAATTAAAAACCCTAGATCATTCTCATTTTAAGACTGTGGTATTCAACAGCCCTGCCTGAGGCCATTTGTACCTGTTGTTGGGATAATTATCTTGAACAGCTCTAGTCATTAAAACTGTTCGGTGATAAAGAACAAAGCCAATTCAAGCTAACTGTAGCCTAAATAAATTAAAAAATTAATAAAAGCATATTTATTATAACTAGCAGATTGAGCAAGAATCCTTCATGATATGTTCACAGTCTAAATTCATTGTAGTTTTCCCTTATTCCTTTAAACTTTATGGATTCAGTGTCCACCTTTCCTGGATGAAAACCCTGACAGATGTCATGACCTTTATTCCTACTGGATAGAACATACCTATAGTTACTTTAAGTCACAAATATGATTCCAGTTCAGTAATTAGAAATATTGTTGTATTAGTTTTCTATTGTTGCTGTAAAAATTAACACAAACTTATGGCTTAAAACAAAACAAAATAAAACAAACTAAATCATTGCCCTTTAGTTCTATAGATCAGAAGTCCTACATGGGTCTCATGGGTTAAGACTGAGGTGTCTACAAGACTGTGTTCCTTTTTGGAAGCCTGAGGAAGAATCTGTCTTTCCCACCATTGAGAGCCACCTGCATTCATTGGCTTACATCCCCTTCCTCCATCTTAACAATAGCAGATCAAGTCTTCTTCATATCACACCTCTCTGACCTCCTTTCTCTGTGTTCCTTTTTTACTTTTAAGGACTCATGTCGGGGCATCTGCGTGACTCAGTTGCTTGAGAAACCGACTTCGGCTTGGGTCATGATCTTGCAGTTTGTGGGTTCGAGCCCCGCGTCGGACTCTGTGCTGACAGCTCAGAGCCTGGAGCCTACTTCAGATTCTGTGTTTCCCCCTCTCTCTGCCCCTCCCCTGCTCACGTTCTGTGTCTATCTCTCAATAATAAGTAACCATTAAAAAAAATTTTTTAATTAAAAAAAAGGACCCTTCAGAATGATTCAGCATAATCTCTCCATCTCTGGGTCACCTGATTAATAAACTTAATTACCTGTGCAGCCTTAATTCTCTTTTGTCATGTAACCTAATAAGTACCAAGATTGAGTTAAAGATTAGGACATGGACATCTTTAGGGACCATTGTACTGTATGTAAACTTACCATATCTGGACTGTCTAATATTAAAAAAATCCAGTCTTCTGGATTATTATTATTTTCTGTAGGTTAAGCTTTATAAGGCATGAAGCAGGATGCTTCCTTTTTTGCCTTCCAGTGATAGCAAACATATTTTACATTCTAAAACTTTCTACATGATCTCCCTCAGGTTACTCTACTCAGGCTTATGACTCAAAATTACCATTCTTCCAGTCTTCCCCCCAGAAAAGATGAATTTGTCTTAAATCACAGCAGTTGCTCTCTACAAAGAAAGCTGTTCATCAGTTCTTCCATAATTTTTTTTATAGTCTCTGATGAATATCATTATCATTGGTCAGGCTAAGTGGTCTGGGAGAAATAGAACAGGTTCTCAAAACCATTCTTTATGAATTTAATTGGTATAGGACCAAAGAGGTATTTGTCTCACATTCATCGAAGCAAGAAGGGTCTGTCTATTCATGGAATCCAAGGGCTAGGCCTTTGAAACAACAAAACTAATGAAAAATCCACTTGTAATCCAAACTAATTTCTCTCTTTCCCTCTTATCTCCTTTTCTTCCAAAAATCAGCTTCATTATTCTCCCTTCTGTGAATAGCTATTCTAAGGGTCCCTGATCTCATGGCTGAACATGGCTACACGCATAGTTCCTGACTTTACATGTTACAAGCCTAACCTTAAATTTTAAGCCTAACCTTAACCTTCAGTCCAAATCAGAATTGAAAGGGGAAAAATCTCTAGTCCTTCTAGATAGAGTTTTATGTATATATTGGTTTGGTCAACTGTAACCTGTGGAATGAACTATATTACATAGAACAAAATGTTCTACCCCTGTGGATTTGGGGACTAGAAAAGAGATCATTGGGGTTTGGGAAAATATTCCAAAAGCTGTATATCACAGTTACTTGTAAGTCTTATAATAATAATAAAACAAAAACAACAATCTGTATTACAACCAAAATTTATTGAGAACCTATAATAATCAGGCCCTGCATTATCATATGTAATTATCACCTTTAATCCACATGGAGGCTCAGGTGTTTTCTCCATTTTAATGAAAAAAAAAATAAATGAGTCTCAGAGAAGTGAAATAATTTGTTCAAGGTCACACTGGGAGTAAGTTGTGGCCAGGACCTAAATGTACACTTATCTGACTCCCAAATCCATAAAAAAGACGTCAATAGAATGATATTTACTGGGTAATTTTAACAGAAAAAAATGTGTTTGAAAATGGTCTGTACATTGTTAGATTTTATATCTCCATTCATGTCTATACCTCTGACTATATTTATATCTATATCTTTCTACATCTATGTTATATCTATATCTACCCATGTTCTCCTCCTGTCTCTGGGATTTAATACTGGATACTTAAGACAATGGAATAATTTATTATTTAAATTTTACTTTTTCTCTGTATTTTTTCTGGTGATAATCTATTAATGATTATAAGAAGATAGTGTTTTATAAAGAACAAGAAACGTCAAGCTAATTTTCTTATTTTGCTAGTTCTCTGGAGAATGAGTTTTTTCTTAGGTAGCTTCTTGTCTGCTTTCTTCCCAGCTCAAACAGAATTGTTCTGCTGACCTGCTGTTTCCTTTTCATACTAAAATTTCCCAAATCAACATGGTGTATCAGTCTTTGTAAAAGTATAGGGGTATAGGAAAGAAGCTATGAAATCTGAGTGATATTTATCTCCCCCCCACACCAGCACCCCCCATGAATAGAACATCCAAGTTTCTTTTTTTTTTTTTCAATGTTTACTTATTTTTGAGAGAGAGAGAGAGAGAGAAACAGACAGAGTGTGAGTAGGGGAGATGACAGAGAGGGAGACACAGAATTCAAAGCAAGCTCCAGGCTCCAAGCTGTCAGCACAGTGCCCGACTCGGGGCTTAAACTCATGAACCTTGAGATCATAACCTGAGCTGGAGTCGGACGCCCAACCAACTGAGCCACCCAGGCACCCCGAACATCCAAATTTTATAATTTTCTAATTATAACACAGTTTTTTCTCCTAGGTTCTTTTAAGGAATTCTTATTGAAGTTTACAAAAATTTCTTTCCTTAACAGCTAAATTTATTAAAACCTATTGAGTACCTATTTATACACATATAAATGTTTCTTTTATTAGCTATTTACCAAGAATAACAAACTCAAATTCCATTTATAAACATAAATTAGAGATAAACTGTATGGATTTATTGAAAGCACAATTGAGGACCTCTTATTTTTCTATTTTGAAGAACAGTCAAGATTCATAAATAAGACTTAATTTTTTTCTCACAATGGTAAATAAATGCTTTATTTTGATTATAAAAGTAATATATAACTAGTTTTAAAATATAAACACTCAAGAAGGGAGCGCCTGGGTGGCCCAGTTAAGCCTCTGACTCTTGATTTCAGCTCAGGCCATGATCTCACAGTTGGCAAGATTGAGCACTGTCAGTGTAGAGCCTGCTTTGTATTCTTTCTCTTCCTCTTTCTCTGCCCCTAACCCACTCGCTCCCTTTCACAAAATAAATAAACTTCAAAAAAACTCAAGAAGGATGCAAGGAAGAAATTTGACAATCACCAGTAATTCTTTAATATAATGACAATTGTAATATTTTTAGCATATATCATATATCGTGACAAAAATATAATGCAGCAATGTTCTGGACATTTTGTTAGTCAATGAATGTTTCTGTATTAACAATTGCAAATTATTCCACTATACTACTGTATAATAATGAATTTTAAAAATCTATAGTCAGCATTTAATTAATTATATATTTTTTAATATTGTAAACAACACTAACAGATGTTGTTACATAAACTAATTTGCACATATTTCTGATTATTGTCTTGGAAAATTTCCTAGGAGTGACATTTCAAATGGTATGATTTTTGTTTAATACTTTAGATACAGTTTTGCAAAATTGCCCTCCAGAAAGGTTGTACCATTTTTGCTCTGTCTATAAAGGAGTAAATTCTATTTAACTTGCCTTCTGCCATAAAACAATTCAACTGGGCAAAATATCTAAAACAATTGTTACCACCAGACATTGGACAACAGGAAACCTAGGACTGTGATCCTGAAAAAGGAGATCAAATAAAATGAGCCTTAGAAAATAGCCCTGGCTTTCTACCCAGAGACAATTTCTAGAATATGATAAAGGAAGGAAGAACTCAAATATATCCTGAGTTGAGGAGAAGGAGATGAAACTTTGAGGAGAATGAGCCATCATTATATGTGGAGATAAGAGATGCTACACAAAGGAAGAGCTCCAGGCATCTGCAGAAGAGTACTCTGAAGACTTAACTGAATACCAATAAGTGCAAAGGGTGAAACACCATGATACTGAGCAAAGAACAACTATTGGGAAAGTACAATTATGAGACAGCTCTAAATTGGACTATTTTCAGAGTTCACACCAGCTACGAATCATTCATATGCCTGCCAATAAGAGTAGAAAAACCTGGTAACTGCACAAAGCATCCAGTAGAGCTCTAAAAAGTCTCATACATATTAGTGGTATGGCTAAACTAGGTCTAGGGTAAAGTCTACTCTAGGCCTGCCAAAAAATAAAAATAAAAATAAAAAAACCCTACAAAATAATTTTCCAAACAATCAGTCTGATTTAAAAGTCCTACTCAGGATACCTAAAAGTCCAGGATCTTTAAAGGAATAAAAAAAAATCATCACTTGACAGTGTATAAGTTATAGAGTCAAAATGCTCTGTATCCAATCAAAAATTACTAGTCATGCAAAAAGCATAAAATTGAGACTCATAAACAGAAGAAAAATTAAATAGGAATAGAGCCAGAATGATGGAATTAGCAAATGACTTTAAAGTTACTGTTAATTGGGGCACCTGGGTGGCTCAGTCTGTTAAGCGTCTGACTCTTGATCTCAGCTCAGGTCTTGATCTCAGGATTGTGAGTTTAAGCCCTTCATTGGGCTCCACACTGGATGTGAAGGCAACTTAAAAAAAAATAATACTGTTATCAATATTTGCAATGATACCAAGGCAAACAACCTAATAAGGGGGAAAAAAACAGAACAATTTAGAAATGTTAGAATGTTGAAAATGTTAGAAGTTCCAATTAGAGTTTCTAGAAATGAAAAATAAAATATTAGAAGTGAAAATTTCACTGGATGGGATTTACAGTAGAATAGTAAACCAGAAGAAACCATTAGTGGACTGAAAATCATAGCAAAAGAAACTATTCAAACATAAATACAAAAGAAAAAAGACTGAAAAAAATTAACAGGGCCCCAGGGAACTGCTTGGCTATCTATATCTACATCTATATCTATGTGTCTTTTTATAATGTGTGTGTAATTAGAGTACCAGAAGGAAAGAAGAGTGAAGGAAGGAGAGACAAAATATTGAAGGTAGCAATTAATGGCAGATTTTTTTTAGAATTTGGTGAATATTATAAGTGGACAAATCCAAGAATTTCAGCAAACTCCAAGCATGAGAAACACAAAGAAAATTATAGCAAGTCACATAATAATCAAACTGACTAAAAACAAGTGACAATACATAAAAACAGCAAGAGGCAAAAGACACATGGCATAAAGAACATAAAGGATAAGAAAAAACACAGATTCCTTTGCCAGAAACTGTAACCCAGATGACAAAGGGGGGAAAATACATAAAATGTGAAAGAAAAATAAATATTTCAATGTATAAAAAAATATCTCTTAAGGATAAAAGCTAAGTAAGGACTTTCTCAGATAAACTGATAGAATTCCTTATCATTGGACAAGAACTACAAGAAATGGTTTGGTTTTTGTTTCTTGTTTTTTTAGGTGGTGGCAACAGGGCTTTACTTACACTATGTTACAGGGCGAGCTGCACACACAGAGCCCTGATGGCGACAGCCAGTATGATAAACATCTAAAAAAAATGTTTACTTGCATTGCTAAAGGCAATTTCCTCTTCATATCGGAAAATTTCTGAACTCCATTGACATGGGCCACTTAATGGAATCATCTTTAACTCATTACCAAATTGAAATTCAAATAAAGCAATTCGAGTAGGTTAATTTGTTGGTGAAGATGAGCTATTATATTGATACAATTTTATATATTTACATTATATTTGGACACTGAAATTGAGAGAAACCTCATGTGACTTGGTTGTAAAAAGTAAAAGGTTGTATATTTAAAATGCTTCAGAGGATAAATAAGTAACAAATCAAACAAGACTGGATCCACTGGAAAACGAGTAACTCACCTAAAATCATTCAGAACTTTTTTTTTTAAAAAGTATCCAGACAAACAAATGTCTGAGGGCACATAAGTTTAGATTTGTGGTGTCATAAAATAACTCTTAAATTAGAAAGTAGAATGTTCTCTTTAATTTTAACTTTAATAATTTAAATTGCCTTCCAGTTTCTTGATGGGTTTTACACTGTCATCTTTGTTTTCACCATTTAACTTGTGTTTCATTAGGTGCTAATAGGGGTAATTCAATGTCGGTTCATTTCTTCAAACCGTTGTGAACTTTAAAATATTATAATTTTTGATTTGTCACCAATCTGAAGTAAAAAGAGTTTTTTAGATTTTTGGAAAACTAAAGAAAAGAGGGGTAGGAGAGATAGCTTTTTTTCTTTATTCTCTTAGGTTCAGTGATGGGGACCCTGCAAATTAAACTGACAAAACACAGGATAACAGGAAGAAAAAAATAGGTTTAATTACATGCATACATACTGGGAATTCACAAAGGAATCTGATTCTAGGAGACAGAATTTGAGGCTTATATACTATCTTAGGCTAGACAAAGGAAAATGCGTTTGGGGTTTCTGTAAGGGGAGGTAAGTTATGGGATGGGGAGGGGAGGGATCACATTGTAAAAACAAGGGTTATTTAATAGTTTTTTTGTTTGTTTTGTTTCAGATAGGAATTATCTGAGGTACTAAGAGTTGTCTCCACAGTAATTCTCTTCCTACTAAGGGAGAGGGAAACATGATTACAGATGGAAACTTGTGTCCTGCTTGTAAATAGAAAGGGGAGAAGGCAGAGAGCTAATTGCCTTTAGCTCAAAACAGTCCTTATGCCAAAGTGTCATATTTTGGGGCCGCATATCCTGACCCCTTCGGAAGGAAGCAGAATACTAGTAACATATGTAATTAATAATCTCCCTTACACTTTGATTTTAAGGATTTTTGGAGAAAGATGAAATATAATTATGTTTTCAATTAATCAATCAAGTATTAATTAAATGCTTATGAATCTGTCAGATCTAAAAACAGCACTAAGAAATGCTCTCAATATCTGCTTGAGAATTGGAAAACAGAGCCATATTTGCCCAGCTTTTTAAAGAAGAAATGTTAAGGAAATAAAAATTGATATGTTAGGCTATAGGAAGACTGAAAGTTTTAGAAGAGGTGGGAGGGGCATAATAACTATTTAGAGGTACCTTTAGCAATGGCATATGTATCTCTATTTTTATGTTTATTCATTCTTAAAATTGCTCACATGTGATCTCTTCATTGTTCAAGGTGATCAGATACCATATTTCCCAGTGTCCCAGGAATACTTTTTTTAATATAGATTTCTAACCATTTAGCCTGTTGTTCTATAAAATCCATCCAGAAAGGCTGTGTTTATCTCCCCTCATTTGTCTTTTTTTCCTTTCTTTTTTTCATTTTATAAATCTGGTCACCATAGGAAAGACAGACATTCAGTTGAGAGAAAGTCTATTTTAAGTACTAGCTACTTAGGGGGAGGTTGGCGACTTTAATCCTGCAACAATGCTAGCTGGCTGGTAGTCAGCAGGGAAAGCAGAAGAAGAGCTTTCAGAAAGAAAACATTCTCAGTAGAAAGTAGTGGCCCATTATGATGTTGAACAAAAGTAGTTCTGCTGGAATCTTTTTTTTTTTTTTCAAGGAAAGCTTGTTATTCCACTTAGACTTTATTCAAAAAAAGGAGGAGGAAGAGGAAGAAGAAAAAGAAACATTAAAAAAAAAAACCCAGGAATTAAAAATTAAAGAAATATTATGTAACAAAATGATAAACTCTTTCTCTTTGGTTCCCCATAATTAGTTATTCTTGACTACTTTTGTTCATACTCATGAATTGAAACCTGTTAAATTTAATAAGTGATTGTTTAAGTTACTACTGTGTTCTATTACTAAGATGTTATGTGAAAGGGAGAGGATGTTTCTAAAGACAATGAGAAACCTCACCTCTTACCTCAGATTCACCTTAGCAGAGAAGGCCATTACCCCCAACAGGTGTTAAATGTTGTTTTCATCTAGTTAGTATTTGCCAAATTCCTGCAGCACAGTTGGCATTCATTTTGTCTTGCTCTTTGAGGCTAAGAGGCAGAAGACTGGAAGACATTTCAACTGTCAACATGAATGACTAAGTTGTACTGGTAACATATTTTCAGAGCTGTTTTAGATCATTCTTTGACATGGAGATGAAACTTTTTTGAGAATTGGTCATTTCGGGGTGATTTGAGCAAATATATCTCCAAGCTAATATCATTTGAGCATTCTGATTGCATTTTAAAAAGATTAGATAAGTCATTTTATCACGTTGGTGTTCCTTTTAACTTTGGTGTTCTAGGGGTTTAGCTGGAGATTTTTCTCCAGCCTTATTGTAGATTTAACATTCTCAAATTGAAAAGTCCATCATTCTACGTTGTGCCCAGCAGTTAGCATGTGTCTTCATTTAATGCTTTCCTCAGGGTTCTTCTTGAGGGAGTTTTGCCAGAGTTTGTTGAATAGTTCTACATAAATTAAGTGTGCGTGTGTGTGTGTGTGTGTGTGTGTGTGTACTGCATTTTATAGTTCCATGATAGTATTAAATATACATTTAAACTTTACTATTTTCTCTTTTTTTTTAGATGATACTTAGATGGCTATCATAACTAGTCTTCCCACTATCAGAGACTCACGTGGATGAGGCTAAGATTGCTAACAAGAGTATATTGCTTTAAAATTTTCTGGCATGTAAGCCAAGATTTCATGGGATCCTCATAAAAAGTGCATAAGTCACTATACACTATGATTACAAGCTTTCATTTAATGTTTTGTTATGCAGTTCTTCCACAACTGGAAGAGTGTTGTTCCCAGCAGCAAATTAGAATGCTTTGTAGTGTCCCTCCCACCTGACTTCCAACTTGGCATCTCCATGTGTCTGTTATTTTTAGATGAGTCATTGTATATCTTAATTATGTGAAATAGCCTATAAACCACCAGTAATTGTTAAGCAACTCTGTTGTGTGTGCATGTGTGTGTTAGCATATAATTTATATAGTTCCTTGGCTTTTTCATTTAATAAAACTGTAGTGGAAAGATCATGAAAATGATAATACTCTCCTTGCCATTAATTATTACTTGTTTCCTTGTTGATAGATATATCTTACTACTGAAAGAAGTAGTTGCTTTCTTTGTTCTCCATCAATACAAATTTTCTTAAGATTCTATATGCAATTTTATGAAGAAAAAAAAGAGAATTAAAAATTTAGTTAGGTTACTTTTGCTCACCAGTCAATCCTAATACAAAGCACTGAGTGTACCTTAATTGTTTTGACCAGCTTTATATATATTTACAGGTATAGGAAAGCAAATTTGATTATGTACATATTATGTATTCAACTAATTAGAATTAATATCAGATGTGCTTGGGAATGTCAGAGAAGCTGAAGTTAAATGAATTAGATGATAATGGGATTTAGCAGTCAATGGGATAGAAATTGTGGTGATAATGTATTGACATTATTGAGTAAGCTGTGGGACCAGTGAACATATGTAAGCATGGAAATGACATGACTGTGTTTTAGGAAGATCACTCTTTATCTGTCAGATGACTCAACAGATATAGAAAGGATGGATTAGAGGAGAGGGAGAATTCATTTAGGGAGTTTCTATCTTGGCAAGAGATGATAATGACCTTACCTAGAGTATATGGAAAGTTAAGAAGATGAATTTCAATGACATTTAGGACATGGAATTGTTAAGGACTTAGGACTGTTTGGGGAATGTGGGAGGATAGAGCTAAAGATAAATCGGTTTCTGTCTAGGGCAGTTGGGTAAATGGTCATACCCAGATCTGGAAGAGAGGACATAGAATATGTTCAGCAAATATTGCTTAGCATGAGAAAATCTTGTTATCTCTACCCATTCTTCTTGTATAGTATATACATTCTCCCCCTTTCTTAGTTGACCTGTCTTATTTCTGGTAGGACTCAAAAGCATTTAGCAGTTGTGAGCATCAGACAGCCCTAGACTAGAAAGTCTTGGCTACCATCAAACAACAAAATTTCGGCTTCAACAAAGAATCTTTAATCAAAACTGCCGGGGTGCTTGGGTGGCTCAGGTTGGTTGAGCGTCAGACTTTGGCTCAGGTCGTGATCTCATGGTTCATGACTTCGAGCCCCACACGGGGCTCTACTGTCAGCACAGAGCCCACTTTGGATTCTCTATCCATCCCCTGCCCTTTCCCTACTCTGCTCTCTTTCTCTCAAAAAACAAAAACATTTTTAAAAGGCCTTTTTTTTTTTTTTTAATGCTAAGTGATGAAATGCCTGGGTCTAAAGCCAAATGGTTCATCATATCAGGGTGCAAACTTTTTCATTTTTACACTGTTGACAGCTTTATTTTAATCAAGAAAGAATTTTAAGAAAACTAGGCTCAATTCAGAAAATTTTATGTCCTGTTTCCAATATTTGAAATGTTTGTCAGATTTGGGGTGGTTTGACAGGATTGGGGATTTATTTTGAGGTGATGTTTAAAAACTAACCATCCTATATTTGCCTGATACCATGTTGAGTATTGATTGATTGAAGTTTTTAAAGTAAGGTCTGTACCGAATATGAGGCTTGAACTCATGACCCTGAGATTAAGAGTTGCATGCTCTAGAGACTAAGGCAGTCAGGACCATGTTGAACATTTAAATAAACATTTAATTTCTTTCAAAATACTGTTACTTAGTCCCACTTTAGAGATGAAGAAACAGACTGACACAGTTGAAACATTGGAGCAGGACTGGATAGAAACTAGGTTTACTTTATTCCAAAATGCATGAAATAAACACCACCAGTATATATTCTTGATAAAAGAGCGTGTATGGGAGGAAAAAAAAAAAACTTTTCTCTCTACCCTCCCAGGTTCACTGGTTGGGCATTTGAGCAAACTGATAAAAGAGATTAACAGTTAACAAGAGAAGGGGGATGGGGGAACAGTTGTAATTCTGTAGATTTACATGGGAGTCTCACAAGGAAATGGGACTCAAGGAGACCCATTGAGGTTTACACCATTTTAGGCTAAACAATGGAAAGGGGTTGGGGCTCCTGGGAAAGAGGGGCAAGTTATGGGAAAATGAGGGAAGAAAATGCATGTTAAGGAAGGTTGTTTCTCAAGTGGTAAGAGTTGTCTCCGACTTTTACAAATGTAAATTTCCTTTATACATGTAAATTTTGTTTACAAAAGAAGAAATTTATACTCTATTTTTAGGCAGTGAGAGGAGGAAAAGAACTTTTCATGTGTCTGCTGGTTCTCAAGGGCATTTAGCTCAAAATAATCCATATGCCAATGAGACCTATTTTAGAGTGGTATATTTTAGAATGGTATATTTTGGCACTCTTCAAGCACCTCTACCTAATTCTTGAAAGGATAATCTCAAAGATCCATTCTGGTTGCTAACCATGGAATTTCTTCCTCATAGTGATTTAGAAGATTACAGTTTTGATAGTTCTAATCCTTTTTTCTTCATGTATATCTATGGATATCCATATGTATGGATATGGATAATTTGACCAGATTATTTGTTCTCCTACTGTTGTACTTTTCATTGACAAGATAAGTACCAGGTCTATGTAACTACTAAATGTGTGACTTTTACATACCCGGGACTCCATGTTTTATAGGACAATGCCAACATTCAGAATTTTGAATGACTTCATAATTTTTTTCCAAATTTTCACATGTATCTTCCCTTGAAAAACAGAACTACATAATCACTTTAATAACTGCCCATGACAGATTTAAACTTTAACATTGGTTTCTTCCTCTTGGGTAATTTCTAGGTAGAAACTGCACTCTGAGATAACGGATAACATTTATAACCTTCTCTGTGCCCACTCTCTCCTTGAAGTTTGCTTTAGAAGTAGAATGTTAGATGGCCCGCCTTGGTGGCTCAGTTAAGCATCCAACTTTGTCTCAGGTCATGATTTCATGGTTCATGGGTTCGAGGCCTGCATCAGGCTCTGAGCTGACAGTTCAGAACCTGGAGCCTGCTTCAGGTTCTGTATCTCCCTTTCTCTCTGTCCCTCCCCTGCTTACACTCTGTCTCTCTGTCTCTCTCTCTCTAAACAGTAAATAAAATTACAAAAAAAAAAAAAAAGATAATGTTAGAAACACAAAAAGATTATATGGCTGTAGATGTTGTTTTCTCTTAAGTCATCTAAGTGGTTTAAAAAATGTGTTATCTCAGTCACTCTCATAGATTTTCTTCCCAATATTCCAAAAGTCTTGTTAATTTTATAATTACTGTTCCTTTCACCATTCAGTAAAGTTATTTTGGCTAATGCTACCAATGTTATTTGGTTTTGGTATGAGTGCGGGTATGTATATTTTAAATGAATGCATTCATTATTTTTTTTTTCCTCTTTCATTTACTTTAATTATTTTTTGGGAGTTCTCATAAATGTCCTAATCCCTTTTAATCTTCCAGTTCTTAATTATTTTCTCTTGCATATAAACCTAAATGGCTACCCCCATTTCTTTTCACTTTTGAAATTTAATTTGGCATTTTTTTCCTACTGGAATATATTTCATCATCTTCTTTGCCAATCTATGTCTTTCTTTTCTTCGAGATCCCTCAATTCACCCTTTCTGATGATGGTAATTTTATTCATCTTTATAACATTTGTTGAAAGAATAATATGAGGTAGGAACTGTGCTACCAAGCACAGTTACAGGGATATAGTGGTGGGCACAGAAAAGGTCTCTTAACACAACAGCTCCTAAGGACAGAAATAAGCAGTACATACAATACAATATAACGTGATAAGAGCCATGGTGAAAGGAAAATTCCAAGTTGTTAAGAAGCATCTGGGAGCATATAGAGGAAGTCTCAACCAAGATTAGGTTGAAGAAGAATTCCTGCATATGAATTAGTAAGGCAAAGAGGAAGTGATGAGAGGAGAATTTTCCAGGCATATGAGGAGCACAAGAGAAAGAGAGTGAATGAGTAAGTGAATGCACGGCATTTTATACGTATTGAAGCTATTTCAGTATAATTGAGTATACATTTATGTTACTTTCTGGGCAGCTACAAGCACTTTTGGGGGTTCTGGTGTTTTTATGTTTTTCCTCTGCCTTAGAATAGGACTTCTTTATTCTACTTTCAATGTAACTTCACACATTCCATAATTCAACTTGTAGATAAGAGGTGCTTTATACTGGTTATTGACTAATTTTAGGTGCCTGGGACAGGTATGTTAATACATTTCCAAGTTGTTATAATGAAGGAGGATTGATATGTGTGTTTCTTCTGTTATGGGGGAAGTCAGAATGTGATGATTATAGTTTTATTGGAAAACATTCAATTTCCAGTTATATTTGGTAAAGTATGTAACAAAATATATACATTATGCAATTGTAGTAGGCAAAAGACTACTCTATTCTGGAACGAATCACAACTTAGATTTTAATCAGAGGTTTTGTCATTTATCATGAGAGAATGAAGCTTAGACAGTAAATGTTCCAGATCATTTTATAGATGAAGAAACTGAGACCCAGAGAAGTAATGAAAAAAATGTAAATTAACTGTGATGAGGAATTTATAAAAAACAAACACGTTTGTTTTTATTGCTAATATTTTTGAGAGTAACTATTCTAGTTGTTTACCTTTCTGTTTACATAACTTATATAATCAATGTTTTCATTAATAAGCTAGCAAACATGGTATGCAGATTCTTTTCAAATTGAAAATTAAAGAACCATTAAAGGAGAAGATGTTTGAATCTTGGGCTTTTTTTAAACTAGTCTGAACAAAGCTAAAATTTTTAAGAAATTCTGGAGGGGAAAGTTAGAGATTGTCTTTTGTTCTAGATGCCTTATGGGAGACAGAGCTTAAATAAATTGATTTACTTTTGTGATGTACTTCCTCTCTCACTTTTACAAATGAGTAAAGATAATCTCTGATTTGTTGCTTATCTTTGCTAGAGCTTATTTTTTGTTTGAAGCACAATAGTTTAAATTAATACTCATTCTGTTCCTGGTAAAAAGGCAGTGCAAATACCAGTATCCTTTTACAAATGAGGACCTTGAGGCGCTCCAAGATTGGATTGTATCACATTTTAAAGATCTCTCAGTTAATAAGTAGGACAGCAGGCTTCAGGACATAGTGACATCAGTGCTCTACTTGGGCATTCTTTCCACTTGTCAGAGGGAGGAAGGACAAGGGAAGAGAAAGAAGGAAGAAGATGAAGGGAAAAGGAAGAAAAGGAGGGGAGGAGGGAAAATATTGCCTCTATTGTGTTTATCATCTGCCATTCAGTGTTTATTACATACATTATTGCTTTTAGTCTTCATAAGAACCTTTGGAAATAGATACCATCCCCATTTTACAGTTGTGCAAACTGAGACTCAAAATAGTTCTAGCCCCCTCTTATAGTTCCACAGCTAATACTAGAGATACTCCAAAGACTGTCTTTCCACCACTGCACAAAACTGATTCATTCCCATGCTGTTCATTATGTCTGTGTATTTTTTTAAACGAACATTGCAAAATTCACTTTATTTATTTTTTTTTTATTTCTATAAGAGAAACAGGTCAGGAGAACTAAAAAACAAACAAAACTCTGGCCCTGCACCATGGTGTGTTGGTAGTATCGACATTCAGGGAAAATGTAAATACGTTTCTAGACTAAAGTGAAAGTAGAGAATTAGAAGTCAATATCAAAACTAAAACAAAGCCACATTTTGTGAAGCACACATTAATAGCAGTACATTGGATCAAAGGATGTGATCTCATTTCATAGTAAAACAGGTCCTGCAAGCCCAGGTAACTCAGGAAGCAGAATGGTAATTATTCACAGAAGAAAGCAGGTAGTATACTGTTACAATACTACAGTAGAAAGTCAGAAGGTCACAAAGCTTGCAGGGTAACTGACACAATTTGAAACTGCTTGGCCCCCTTTAAAAAGAAATAATAAAATGGGAGAGAATGAAGCAAGTTTACCTAACACATCTTTGCAAGGTAAGTGCCAACAGTCTTTGAAATGTTTCCAATCCGAAATTTAAGCAGTTTCTGTTACAAAGTGTTCGTGTGTGTGTGTGTGTGTGTGCACGTGCACACGCACGCACATGTGTGTGAGTGTGTGTGTGCATGTGTGTATGCCTGCCTGTGCCCCTGCCGAGTTTCAAGGTGTGCTTTGGGTGTGAGGAAAAGAGGTGGCAAATTTTCTAGTTTCAAAAGAAGCTGGCTGTCTCTTGAGCTCAAAAACTCAACCAACACAGAAACCCAAATTTGGTGGAGAGTAGGAAAAGTCTTATCTTTACTCTCCAATGTAATGCTGGAGAAATGGTGTGACTGACTTGTCGTGCATTTTCATGCTAGATCTTTACCAACATTGACGAATATTGTTTTAATTTTATCTCTTCTTATGGACTTTTTATTTGTAGTCAACTTTTGCCATTTCTGGGATTTACCAGCTAAGTGTCTTTGTATTAATATACTAATCTAACCATTTTTTTAAGGTAGAAAACAGGATCTCAAAGGAGAGCCTATCAGTTAGGGAGAGAGGATTTTATTTTACAGGTCTTACTTAATCAGATACCTTTGTCCTTTGAAGGGATTGGCTTTGTTGACATTGGCTTGACTGGGCTTCTATGGTTAGGCTTGTTGATAGAAACAATACAAGGTGGCTCACACATTTCACTTTTTTGAGTGAGAAAAGGTCCTTCTTAAAAACAAATAAAAACTTGACATAATGCTTATTTGTTGCTATGATTTCTAGTAGTCTACTGTTGTCTGAATTATTTGTCACCTTTACAAGAGACATTTTGATCAAGATATTTTTTAAATCTACTAATAACATTTTTATTTGTTTAGTTATGTCTTGTGAAGCTACCGTCAAGAAAATCCCCAAACCACCCAGTTTTCTATTTAGGGCATTTAATTGAACATGACTACATGAAATAAAACATATATGAGAATCAGATGATCCTAGACACGCCTGGTCATAAAAGTGTAGTGTCCATTTTCTAAAGTTAAATTATCTTCCAGAATGCCTGTGTTTCTTTTCTTTATTTCCTTTAATCCCTTATCCACTAAATCTGTTCAAGAATCCCAGAACTTTATTGTTATTTCTGTATGTTTCCTAAAAAAACATTTAGTTAAATGCTGCATATAATGCTATTAACAAGCATTTTTAAAGATGAATTAAAAAAGTCATGTAGTACAGTCTATTGAGGAAAAACAACAAGCTAAAATACTTATTTAGCATAATTCTATGAAATTATTTATTCATTTATTTATATATGTTTTATGGAGAAAATCATATGCACGTGATTATAACATATACTTTGTCTCTGTAATGTCTTCCCTTGGAAAGATATGTGGGAAGTATTTAGGTTGTTAATGTTGTTCATGTAATAATTATTTTGTGTAAAATATCTTTAACTATTTGGCAACCACATGAAGAGGCTATTCCAGGCTGTGCAGGTAAATCACCTGTATGTACAGGTGTACCTGCAGGTACATCAGAGATTGCAATAAACTGAGGAGTAACTGGGCTTTGTGTCTCTTTGTGTCAGGATCATGAGTAATATTTACTTCTTATTTTAGAGTTCAAGAATGTGTATAGATTTTCTGTTGTTTTTTTTTTTTTTCTCTTTTCTCTGGCAGTTTTATGTATGTTATGTTTCTGGTAATATGTTCCACTGTAAAAGAGTGAGTATAAATGCACACACACACACACACACACACACACACACACTTTCAGAATGAATAATCAGTATATATCAGGAAAATGCATAAAATTGTAAACAAGAGCTATAATAAGTCATTTGAATGTTATGGTTTGAGGTAGAAAATCAAGTACCTTGATTCACAAACCTCCTGTAGCCGAGGAATGCTTGTGAGGTCAGTTCTATCTCGATTTTCCCCTGTGAGCTCTATGAAAGCTTTTCAGTGAGCTTTTGCGTTGTCTGAGTTGAAATGTTTCCTTGGTAGATCTACAAATAGTTCACATCCATCTTCTTGGAGTATTGAAATGCTTCTACCTTAAAGAAGTTGCATTTGCCATATAATTATTAAGTGAATTTAGTAATCAGGAGAGAGTTAATGATAAGTGAAGGTACTTCAGTTGTTGGCTTTAAATTATTTTTGGATTTTTTTTTGTAATTATAAAGGAAAGTACTCTGGGGATAATTTGCAACTTGATGTGTGTAGAAGTAAGAGATTTTGATAAGTTTAATATCTTATAAAACAAATCAAAATAGATTCTGGAATCTTCATTTATCGAATGCTCTAACATCATTCGGTTTTCTGTGCAATACCTTATCACAATCTCAGCTTGAGTTTAAAAATTATTGAAGTAAATGAAAAAGGCATTTTGAAATGTTTAATATTGTCTTTGACTTAGCAGACTTTATAAAAAGATTCTGAAGTTCTCTGAAATAATACTAATTATTGTCAGCTTGGCTTACAAATAATCAGAATAGAAATGAAATTTCTATCAGAATAGCAATTTAATAGAAATGACTGTATTCAAATTAATGTTATTGTGCATTAAACATATGGATGATTTAATTTTTTTGGTTATGAAGATAATAAGTAATAGTAGATTATCCTTAGAATTCCATCATGTGCTTTGAATAGTGGTTTTCTAATGCCATGTGGCTAGACTGTGACCATGTCTACTCACAACTTGGAGGGCTAGCCATAGACATTGTCAAAGATTATTCATTTTAGTGCTATTTCCTGTAGGTTTTACACCCTGGTAGCCAAGTAAGGGTACACTTTACAACCTGTAAGCTATCAGCAGCTATGGTATTAGGAACCTATTTTTTCCCAAATGAAAGTGAAGTTGTTCCAAGGTTATCTTCAGCTTCATGTGAACAGATCTCAATTATTTTTTTTTCCAACATAAAAAGCAATCTCTTCATTTCAGTCCCAATGAAAAGTAACCCTACAGAGAATAATGTAAAATTTTATATGAGAAGGCTCATAATATTCTCAGGATTCATAAAATAGAATTATCTAGGATAGGATAAAATGCTAGATTTCTTTCTTCTTATTTTTGAAAATATAAATAAGATACAATATGGCAACAGGAATGGGAGTGAATGCTTTTCGAGCGTTGTATTTGCTGAGGAAAGGAAGCAACATTCCCTTGTGTAATACCTGCAGACTCACATGTCCCGCTGAGTAGCACGTGGTAAATCTGTGATAGTAGTGAAAGGCCATGACTGGAAGGACAGGAGGGTGACAACTTCCTCCTAGGCAGGCAGCTCCCTGGAAAATTCCTTAGGCTAAGATTTTTCCAGAGGCTACCCTTGGACATAAAAATGCCCCTTACCTGTATTCCCTGTCAGGAAGGACAGGCATTTTCTATTACAGGGTTATTAGCAACAGGCAGAGCAGACCCTAGTAGGAATTGTAAGAGAGGGAAAGAATCTGTCACTATCCAGCTGTGTCCCTTATCTGATGAGTCCCCCGTCCCTCAGAAACTCACTCCACATGAGCTTTTTCCATTTTATTTCCCTCCTATTCCTCCTTGGTCAAAGCATGTCTAAGGCCACCTGCCTCTTTGTGAAGGATATGATATACAAATTCATTTTTGGAATTATTTAAATAAAAGGTATCTCTAAGTTCAAGTCTGAGACAATCTTGGGAGAGATTTCTTTGAGTGGGGGTCTCCCCTGGACTGTCCAACACACACTTGTAACTCTGGAAGTCTACTTACCAGCTGCTTACATGTTTTTGAGCATCTTCTAATTATAGCTTCCCTTCCTACACCAGTTCTTAGTTTTCTAGATCTAGAAAACCGCTATTCTACAGGCCACAAAAGACTAGAGCTATGGGGAAAAATGTTTCAAAGTCCAGAAGAGTTGACTAGACCCTGTGAAATCCAAGTCCAGTTCTAAAGAACAATCAGCAGAAAAGAGAGGACTTTTCAGCAAGCCACTGAAGGAGAATTTGGCCATCAGAGTTAGGGGGGAAAAAAATTTGTAGAATATTAACATTTTCAAGGTATCAGGGAGCTTAAAGGGCCTCAAGTCCAATATTGTTACTTTGTAGAGTTAGCAAACAGATCCTATGAAGGCAAGAAAATTACCCTTGCTATCTCAGAAGCAGTTGCCAGAACCCAGGTCTCCACTCTTGCTGCCCAGAGCCTATAATTTAATAGAGGAATTTGGCACATTACATTCTGGAGGCATTTACTTTCCTATTTCAAAAGGGGATATCAGGGTTATGAATGCTTTCAATATTGACACCTTTTAGAAAGGTGCCTATAGTTATGGCCCAGAAAGATTTGTCCGGTATTCAGTCATGTTATTATGAGACTGGTCCATCCAGGCTTGGAATTTTTCTGGACTCCATTAAAGTTACATTGTTTTTTAAGACATTTACTTGACTTTCACCACAGCCCAGAGGCATCAGCATGAAAATCCAGACACACATGCATTGAATGTATCATGTTTCTTACGATTCAGACAGTTTTTTAGAAATTATACGTATTCTACTGAGCTACGAAAAGAAGAAAAATATCTAGGCAAGAAGGTGCCTTAGTGTCTGTGCTTCTAAATTGCAGCCGGAGGGCAGCAGTACTGTGTACCCTGACCTGTTATACTGGTTTGGTGTGCATGTTTACCTTCTGTGGTGGAAAAAGTATCTCTGCATTCATCATCATAAACCATGCCTGTGAGTGCCTTGAAATCTTTCTAAAACCCCAAAGAGGACTAACCAGTTTAGGACTGCTCCTTCCCAGTCTATAGAACTTTCACAGCATTTTTAAGCAGGAAAAGTGTAAGAAGCTGTTGTTTAACCTGTGTTCCAGAAGGAAGGCTTTCACTAGCTCTAATTGATAGGTTGGAACACTTGAAGACCTGAGACATTTTGGAGTTGAAATTTACATATTAAGGCAACAGGGCGTTTTGGAGTTGGAACTTCCAGAAGCTCTGCTGAAGAGACCTTATTTTCTAAGGATAAATTTGAGCACATTTGGAGCAAGTAAAATTGCAGAAAATGTCAAGGCATGAAATCCCAGGTGAGTCTGACCTAAATGGGTTAGGCAAGGGTGCCTGGGAAGATGGCTGGGGGATTTTTCCCAGAGAGAGAATCCCTGGAGGAGGCAATGAGATTAGAAGATGAACTCTGAAATAATGTGTAAGAAACAGTTAATGAAAGCAGCATAACTGAGCTGAGGAGCACTTTTTTTCTTGTCTTTCTAAATGGATAGAAGATCTTTGCTTTACTAGAAATAAAACAGCAAGCAATGTACTTGAATGGAACATTAGATAAAGGTGGTTAAAAACATGTACTCAGTTAAAACCTGCTGCTGGGGGAAAGGCCAATTCTCAAACACTTTGAAATTTAGAGTTTGTTCCTGGACTTTTAAATGTTCTGAAAAGCACGGTTTAAGCTCCTTTGATTTAAATGATATTTTATGGCACTGCAATTATTTTAAAGGGAAACATTTTAAGTTTCAATTAAAGTCACTATAAAATCTTCTTGAAAAGCAGGTGACACATACCTACAGGATGACTTGATTGTTTAAACATTATTATTAATAACGCAATGAAAATTTTTCCATATATTTAAAAGGTTGGATCTGTCTTTACATCTGTTCCTTTTCTTAAAGAAATAAAACAAAGGGTGCAAATAATGATCTGATGATTGTACATGTATAAACACCTTATAATTATTACATTGTATGCCTATTCTCTAGCTTTGGAAAGAGTTTAAACGAATTTGGCTAATTGAGTAGGACAGTAAGCCAGCCTTTTTTTGTATCACAGTTTTTGGGGAGAGGATTAACCAAGCACATACTTGACTTATTATTGCAAGGTATTACATTTGATACATGAGAGAAGAAGAAAAAAATGGGTGACTGACAAGATTGCAAAGAAAACGTGATTAGGATGAAAGCCCTTAAAGGGGTATTGAGCTTCGGTTCGATCCCTCCAGCTTCTAATCTCTCTTCAGGAAAAGTATGTGCAAATAGTTTTATTTGCCAGGGCTATTTTGTTGCTTTATTGATAGATGTTTAACCATCTCCATAGTTGAACACTTGAGAAGGTGCATTCAGAAATACCTGTATAGGGATGTCTGGCTGGCTTAGTTGGTACAGCATGTGACTCTTGATCTTGGGGTCATGAGTTCGAGCCCCACATTGGGCATAGAGCTCACTTTAAGATGCCTTTATAATTTATTGAAATACCATTCACCTGCCCTCTTTAAACCCCTGGTCACTGTAGTACAAGCTGTCTAGTGTGTACTTAAAAACAAAAACAAAAACAAAAAAAAACACAAAACAACAATAACAACAACAACAAAAATGTGACTTAGAGTATAGTACAAAATCCCATCTACTAAAAAATCCCAAAAGAGAAATATTTTGAAAAGTCAACTTCTGAACTTAATGCAATTCATGTAAATAAGCAAAAGATGTGCGTGTACACCTGTTAAACAACACAATCAACTTTGGTGTGTGACTTCAGACCTTGGTAAATGATTCATTTCTGAGAATTAAACTCTTGAAACCATCCCATCTCTGTGAGTCTCTTGGCTTTTCAGAAGTAAGTTCTTTTGCAAACAAAGTGTGAGAAGCAGAGAGAGCTGCTTTCCTCTTTGTTTATGGACCTTTAATGCAATCACAGACAAGTCCTATCTTCCTTTACACTACTGATAAATCTTGAAAAAAATCTTCATCACATCAATATTTTGTTGGTGGCCAATTTCAGAGATGGGAAAAAAATATTTTGCCACAAAAGGGGCAAAGTTGCTTCCACTCTTGCCAATTTTTGTTATTGTTATAATCACAGACCGCTATCTAAGAATTTATAGGGAAACCTAGGAATTTATAGTGAGTTTCATAGAGAAGATATGATGTAAACTGGCTCTGGCAGGTTTGGTAAAGTAGAATAAATGGTCAGAAGGAAGAAGGTCTTCCCTGGCAAAATAAACAAAGACAAGGCATAGAAATTATATCTATCCATTTATTTACATGCTTGATTCTCCTCTTATTGGAAACAAAAGAATTTTCAAAACATTAATATTTTGAAATAGGCTACAAATAAGTAAGCATAACTAACCTTATGAAAAAAATAAGGTTAAAATAACAATTGAAATTTTGTATACCAAATATGTGGCAGAACATTCTATACAGCTACCAAACAGGTCACAAATTTGTTTTCAAGCTTCCTAGCAGACAAAAGAAAGAAATTGGTTTTAAGATTTATGGTGTTCAAATGATATAAACACGTATCACTTATTCAAGGGATGTGTTGAGATGGTGGCAGACATCAGAGTAATTTCTATAGGTGTCAGGGGGCAGGCCTAGCTAGAAGAGAGGGGTTTTATTAGGCAATACTGAGAAATAAAGTTAAGAGTTATAGAGACAGGGGCACCTGGGTGGCTCAGTTGGTTCAGCATCTGACTCTTGATCTCAGCTCAGGTCATGATCTCATGGTTTGTGATCTCTGTCTCTCTCAAGATAAATAGATAAACCTAAAAATAAATAAATAAAACATTATTATTTTCTTTTTGTTCATCCAAATTCCTATTTATACATATCAAAATTAGAAACTTAAGGCAATATCATTACCTCAGTGCACTTGAAGTTTATAAAATCTTTAAAGAGGGTTTATAATGCTACATAAATATTATTAACACCAGTGTGCTCTCCTCTATTCTTAATCTGTGTTTGTACACCACCTACTCCCCACTCCCCAACCAGATCTGCCACAGATTTGAACGTACTGATTCCTTTAGTTAACCAAAGTAAACATAAAATACCTATGTAAAATCCAGTAAAAACTGCAGGGGAGACACTTAAGTAATACCATATGCTTATGTATATATATGTATATATACTTATATATATTATGCATATAAGCATAATAATGCTATGCTTATATGCAAGCAGGGGAGGGGCAGAGAGAGGGAGAGAAAGAATCCCAGAGCACAGAGCCAGGGACAGGGTATGAATCCAGGAAACCATGAGATCCTGACCTGAGCTGAAACCAAGAGTCTGTCACTCAATCGACAGAGCCACCCAAGCGTCCCAATAATGTTTTTATTCTTAGGGCTGTGTTCTCATCAGTTGTAGGTTCATATTTTATATTCTTTTCAGTTTACCATTTGCTTTCTGTGAATTTCTTTTAGGCATTATTTTTTTTCTTGATTAGCAAATATAATATTTATATTTCTAGGAATTTGTAATTACTAAATTATTTTTATCAAAATAGTCTTATGTGACTTGATAACATAACCCACAATAAGATTAGTACTTAGTTAATAAAATGTTCTGGAAAAGTAGTCTTCACATGAAATTTGCATTTACTTATGTTGATTAGATGGTAAATAATTTGTCTTTATAATCACATAAATATAAAGGGGAAAAGAACTAGAATTTATTGGGTGCAAAATCAAGGCAGAGATTTACTAAGCAGATTATTTGAATCTCACAACAGTTTTGGACTTTTCTTTCTCCAACAAACACACCAAACTGAGACCTCTAAGACTCTGTGTATTGTTAGTTTAGGCTAAACTTCCTATGTTTGTTTCTTCCTGTCATTCAGTTATCAGATCAAATGTCATCTCAGTGGTATCTTCTCTATTCTCTCAAACTAGAACAGCCATTCTATCTTAATGCCTGATTTTAATTATTTTCATAGCTCATTGTAAGCCATTTTCTTCTTTCTTTCTTTCTTTCTTTCTTTCTTTCTTTCTTTCTTTCTTTCTTTCTTTTGTGTGTGTGTATTTTTGTATTGCCTATTTCTTGGCAATATTATGTTTTGTCTCTGAGATGAAAGATCATGGCTGACTTGTTTATTTCTGTATTTCTAGTGCCTGGAGCGACAGCTAACATATAATACTGTATTTCAATAAGTATACATTTAATATGCTCAGAAAAAAGAAGATAAAATTCATACTGTTACTTCTGTGTATCTATCTATGCAATTTACATTTATTCTAACATGAAAATTAGTTGAGCATAAAGTAGCAGTCACTTAACATGGTAAATGCAAAATGAAATAAATCAAGACTTAACTAAAAAAAGGCAAATAAAAAAGTCTTAAGATGGACAGAGTCATGTTTCTAGAAGAAGAATAATTAGCATAGAGTCTATTCTAGGAGATTGGGAGCAGTGTGTTGTCATTCAGTACTAAAGCACTGGTTCCTTCTCATTTCCTCTAGTTCTGTAACTTGGGTTGGAGTTACCTAGGTGAGCTCTCAAAGAATTTCAGTATGAAACATTGGTTGTGGTGGTAGGGGAAAACATGTATTGAGTGTATACTGTGTGCCAGAGGCTGTTGTGAGTGTCTGCATATTTAAGATTTACAACCACCCAGTGAGAATTATATGCTCAAATGTAAATAATCGTATGACTATATCTTTGTTACAGAAAGAAAGCTGCCTTCTTGCTCAATTTCAAATTCATCTTCATCATTGTCCCTCATCACACAGTAATGGAAAACTGAGTTCATGTCATAATGGTGGGATTTGACAAAAATAAAATGCATTGGAGTGATACTTGAGGTAAAATTGGTGTTTGCTTTATTGAGCGCACAAGAAGGAAGAGCTTGTGGAAAACTAAATTTCTGGCTTAGGTGGCAGAGTGGATCATCCTGTTAGCTGATGTAGGGAATATAGGACAGGGAACAGTTTAGGAAGAGAAATAGGAGATTGTTTTAAAGAAAATGGCTTTAGGGGCGCCTGGATGACTCAGTCAGTTAAGCATCCAACTTCAACTCAGGTCATGATCTCATTGTTGGCTCAAGCCCTGCCTAGGGCTCTGTGCTGACAGCTCAGAGCCTGGAGTCTGCTTCAGATTCTGTGTCTCCCTCTCTCTCTCTGCCCCTCCCCTGCTCATGCTCTGTCTCTCTCTGTCTCTCAAAAATGAATAAATGTTTAAAAATTAAAAAAAAAAAAGAAAATGGCTTTAAGCTACAAGTGTTATATATTGATGAAAGTGTTCAGGACCTAAGATGCAAAAATGGCAGTAGACCTTGGGAGAGAAAACTAGAATGGAATTAAAGAGTTGGAAATTACTAAAACTTAAGTCATAGATGCCACTGTGAGTAGGTGAGATTATACAAAAAATGGATGTTAAAGTAAGAAGGAAAGATGGGTGATAAAAAACAGTAACCTCTGAAATCTCAGCAGAAATGAAAGAAACAGAGATGGAGTCATGGGACAAAAAGAAGATACAGATGACAGTGTTTTCAGGGAAGTGCATTGTGGGACTACCCTGTAAAATAGTGAAAAATATCAAACATCAGAATAGTCACAGGGTGATTCAAATTCAGAATTAAGGTGGGGTATGAGGAAGAAACAATTGGAGAATTATCAAGCATGAAGTAAAAAGAAAAGACGAAGTCACAAAGTCAGCCTGTAGGAGCTGGAAGGAGATTGTGCTGTGGGAAAGGGGCTTGATTGAGCTGGGGCGTGGGAGAAGAGTGGGGAAGAGTGAACGAAGGATGTAGTTCCATTGCAACAGTTCTATGAGTAGATATCATTTTCACTTTTCACAAATGAGGAAGCAGTGTCGGGGGAGAAGCTGAAGGGGCTAAAATAAGGGTGTGTCTGATGAAGATGAGGACTTGGTCTTTTTAGAGTAACTTTAAAGAGCAGGAGGGCAGCTTTCTACACAGAAGACTAAGAAGACAGATCTGCTGAGTTATAGAGTGGAGTGGGTGATGGAGCTTATGCCAAATGGGCTGCATCTTTGCAATAAAGGATGAGTTCATCCAGCAGTTAGGGTGGGGCTGTGTGTGGGGTATTGATTCCATGAAAGAAAAATAAAAAGTCTGGCTAGAGAGGCTGGGAGATAGTGTCAGTGAATATGGGAATGCAACAGGGAAAAAAAAATGCTGGCTGATTATTAAGCCAGTTTTCATAGAGAACTGAGTGTGTGTTACTGGCTTGTCTGCAGAATTAGAGATTGTTATTCTGGAAGATTTACACTTTAAAACATGTAGCACCACCCAGTAAGCCTACTCCAGCTATTGTTTTCAGATTGCATGCCCCTGGACTATAGCAGAACTAGAAGAAGGAGTATATTTTATTACAAAATCATCCAGCTTTTTAAAAACAACGGAATACCCAGGCTTCACTGCCAATAAGCTTTTATAGTGGTATCTTCTCATCTATGTAACACTTGGAAACTGCCTATATGTAACACTGGCCTTACAGCATGAAATGTAGCAGACCTTTGAGGCGATAGGGGTTATAGGGACACACTTCCATTTGACTCTGTTTGAAGAAAGCAAAATAAGGTTGGGTCAGTTTTTATCCACTCACAATTTTTAAGATGCTTACAAATAGTTTGTATAATTATGTTATTAACATTGATAATAATGAAAAGGGCAAGTAATACACTTGGACATTTAGTAAATACCAACGAGAGGCTAAGCTATGATTTAAATCTAGGATATATCTGACTTCATTGTTTCTTAATCACCACATTCCCAGGTGTACCATTTTAAAAGAGCCACCTTTGGGGCACCTGGGTGGCTCAGTTGGTTAAACATCCCACTTCGGCTCAGGTCATGATCTCGCTGTTTGTGAGTTTGACCCCCGCATCAGGCTCTGTGCTGACAGTTCACAGCCTGGAGCCTGCTTCGGAGTCTGTGTCTCCTCCTCTCTCTGCCCCTCCCATGCTCATGCTCTGTCTCTCTCTGTCTCTCAATAATAAATAAACGTTAAAAAAAAATTTAAAGAGCTACCTTTAAAAACAAACAAAACAAAAACACAGGACTGCCCAAGGAATGTTTCAAATTGTTGCCATTTATATCCATATACAAAAATTAGTGACTCTTAATTTCTATTACTGGAAAAAAATATTTTATTCCCAGTCCATTCTATAACTGATATATCTGTTTTTCTATAGGTACTATATTCTGCACAAACTCACTTAACCTCATGTATACAAATAGTGTTTTTCTTTGGGTACATCCTGATTCTTTTTGTCCTACCTACCCACACATCCTTATGATATTTCCATCATACCTGCATTCCTGGCACTTTTATTGAAGGTGATAAAGCTCTGAAGAAGTAGTTTGAAGTAAATGGATTCTACTAAATTCAAGAATGTTTTGACCATTAACCTTCAGTTTGAAGCTTTAGGTGACCACAGACTGGTGTAAAGGAATATAGATTTACCTCTACAAAATACACCTTAAAGAGGTTTTTAAACAATTGATGCTTTGCTGATGCAATGGATATTTCCTCTTCAGTGTTTTTAACTTAACAAATTACATGTAAAAGCCATAAACTCCTTTATATTATCCATAAACATAATAAAAAATGTTACACCACATAACTTTGACTCAGTCAATAATTCTAGGCTTAGCCTTAGGGTTTAAAGAGAAAATTATTCCTGTTACACATTTTAATTATGCCATAAACTTTGGGAAATAGCTATTGATCTTCAGCATCTGACATCGGAAAGTTGTTTCTTTCTTGTTCTGTAGCCAGTGAAAGTATGACATACAGACTAAAAGTGAAGAATTCCAGAGGAATCAAAGGTAATACATTCACAATAAAGGATGTTTTTAGTTGCATTTGGGTCACTTAAATGTTAAGAGATGTAAAGATCTCTGAACAACTTTCTGCTGGAAACTGGAAGCACACATGTGAGTTAAGAAATATATTACTTTGTTTTAAGAAAAAGTTATTCTCTAATGGTACTCTTGATTATCTCTAATATTTTAATACAAAAATAGGAGGGCTTAATTAGGAACTTAAAAAAGTATGTTTAAGGTTTTCCAAACTTACATAGAGTGATGAATGTTGCAATTACCATTTTAGAAGTAATCATTTCATCATTTTTTTGTCCTTGAATCAGTAAAATAGGTAAAAAGTTCCATTCTGTTAAAATTAAACAGACATCTAACATTAATGATGATGATGATGATGATGATGATGATAGTTACTATATGTTGAACTTTTATTAGGGGATGGACATCTTTAAATACATTAAATGGCCAGATTTAAGCTTCACATCCACCATGTGAGAATGGGTCTCAGTTTCTCCATTTTACAGAAGGGTCAGAGAGATTATGAAAGTCTCCGGAGTATATAGGAACTAGATGGTAGGGTTGGGATTCAAACCCAAGTCTGTAGGTCTCATGTAATGATGGTTTTGGTTAGATATAGGCTTCTTAAGTTGTTATTTTCAGCAAGTTGGAAATTCTTTCAAGTTTAAAACATTTAATGTAAGTAGATTTGTATTTAAATTTAAACATACCAAATTTAATATTAGGCATTTGTTCATTCAACAAATATTTACGGACATACGATTATATGCCAGATACAGTGTTAAGAGCTTTTGAAGCTAAATTCAATGAGTCGTGGACCACAGTATCTTATAGTCTTTTGTGTGTGTGTGTGTGTGTGTGTGTGTGTGTGTAAGTGTGTGTGTGTAACTGTCACCATCACTCTATCTATATCTCTATATCTATACAGATATATAGATAGAATCACACACAGAGTAGACTATATACTGTATAGATATTGGTAATAGACTATATAGATATAGTATATCTATATCTATATCTATATCTATATCTATCTATCTATCTATCTATCTATTGCTTATGGAGCTTCAGAACTCTCTGATAACATTGTAGAATTACTCCCTCTTGAACTTTGGAATCTAATTAAAGGTATGGTCATTTGCTCAGATACTGTGATGCCTTGTGTGGTCAGTTTGGGGGCCTTGGTATCTTTATAACCCCAGCTATTAAGATACTATTTTAAGAACATCAGCAGGGAGTCTATATTGACTTTTCTTCCCACAGGGCACCCCCTACCTTCTCACAGTAGGAACTAATGAGTAGTAATCTTCAGCCATTTCTTCCCTACCCTTTTCTTCCTAACCCACAGTGTAATTAAATCCCTTGGTAAAAGACTCTGTTAAGCATTCCATGTACATAATGCCCTTAATAGTGGCTCTGGATGCAATGGTTTGCACAAATCAATTTCATTTAGCTTTATTTAAAAAAACCTACAACTCAAAATATAATTTTTAAAATACAGAAGTCTATTTCTTTATTAAAAAAGTGCAATTTTCTCCAAAGTTTGCTTTAATTTGGAGGCTGTTTTTTTAGCTTCCACTAAAATTTTTGCACATATGGGGGTATAATCTTGTAGGGATATGTTATAGACAGTTAATTTTTAGACATGTCATGTGTAAGCAAAATTTTGAAACCCAAATTTATTTTTAAATTTTTATTTTTTTTTAGAAAGAGAGCAAGAGAGTGCAGGAGCAGGGGAGGGGGCAGACAGAGAGAGAGAGAGAGAGAATGAATCCCAAGCAGGCTCCACCCTCAGTGTGGAACCGGACATGGGGCCCCATTCCACTACCCTGGGATCATGATCTGAGCAACATCAAGAATTGAATGCCCAGCCACCTGAGCCACCCAGGTGCCCCAGAAACCCAAATTTATTTTTTGTTTAATCTTAACATTGAAGAGAAACCAATGATAGGTGTAGATTGTCTCTTATCCGCATTATAACTTTCTCCAAGGGTATACATTGAGAATTATGTGAAATAAAGTGCCTTAGTCAGTTTAGTGCCTTTGATCAAACATTAGTCTTGAGATTTAGGCATTTTATAAAGTTCATGTTTGTAAAGGGAGGTATGGAAATGCTACTATATGCAAGGTACTAATCCTGGCAATATTATTTAAGTTACCTGATTTTATTCTCACAACAGTATCTAAAGCAATTATCAGTTTTTAAGTTACCATATGTACACAAGTCTTCATGCCTGAAACCAAATAAATGGAAGGAGGGGAGTTTAATCAAAAAAGGTGATACCTGATTCCTCCTTAAATGAAGGATTCCACTGTCAAATAAATGGACAGATTACTTCAGGGATGAGAAACCCTTTGTACAAAGCATTGTGGCATGACTACTGTCTTTGGAAAATTCCAGTTGTTCGTTCATAGTATGTTCCCAGTAAACATCAGCTACTGCAGTTCTGACTTTGTTTTTCTGAGCTGACATAAAACATGTTTCCAGTCCACTGATTACCAGTGAGTTTTAAGGCTAGCTAAATTTTAAACAGAGTGGATGGTTGTATGCTGTTTTTACTGCAGCTCAGAACATGTATGCCTGCATAGTCTAGGCTTTGTGCCCATTCACCAGATTGCACGGGAGCATATGTGCACATGTCAAAGATGTTAACCACAGTTTAGGTGAGCAGCTTTTATGGAAAACACCAGATTTTCTTCACAAATTTGCTCTTATATGAGAACAGAGTATCATTGCCTCCTGACCAGTCTCCCCTACTGATACTGAATGTGCCACGTTAAAATACTTGCATAGTGGACAAGAAGGCAGCATGAGGATTTCCTGGCCGTCTTTCCTGCCAAATTGACTGGTTGCATTGCAGCACGTGCACAGCAAAGTAGTTAAGAAGGTGCAGGTTGACAGAACGTGTGTGCTATGACTGCAGGCATTGTATGTGAATGACACGTCATGGCAAGTGTTGGCCTCAAGAGATTAGGCCCAGGGTTCTGGGGTGTAAGGACAATCTATATGCATATAAAAGCATCACTGAGTTGGTGAGCACTCAAGAAAAAATAACTTGACTGGGAGTCTACATAAACGAAGTACATTGCAATTCAATATATTTTTTGCTACTTAAATATTTTACAAATGTCCTATTTATATGAGTAGAGGCCATAAACATCTGTCTTGGGAGATGTGATTTTTTGACTACTGAACAATTCACTCAGCTGCCAGGAGGACAGAGAGCCTGGTTTGTTAAAATTCATGATTGGGAAAAAATCCAACATCATGCAATTCATTTTAAGAACACATTTAGCCCTTGGTATCAGTCTCTCCACTTCTAGGATGCCTGACATCTTATAGGTAACAACATAATAAACTTAATACAAGCTTCATTAATTGCTCACTACTTTTTATAAATATTCAAAAAGTGCAAGTAAAAAAGTAGGTTTTAGATGATAAAATAATCATTCACTGTGTAAACACGCACAAACATTTGCATAGAGATTTTCACAGAGCTATGGATTTCTCAAAATCTTTCCATGACCACTAGTTGACAGACCCCAGGATTAAGGATTTATATTTAATATATGTAAATTAAGGATCTAATATATATATTTACATATACATTTTTTAAGAGACAGGGAAATATATTTTATGAGGAATTCATAATCCAAACAGAATTAAGATGATTTCTAAAGTCTTTTCTGTATCAAAAATTGTGTAATTCACTTGATGTCCTAATACATTCATGTTAAGACTTATTAACCTTTCCCCCGAGAAACAAAAATACATACTATTTTCTAAAAAAGAATTCTGGGGGTGCCTGAGTGGCTCAGTTGGTTAAGTGTCCAACTCTTGATCTTGCATCTGGCTCTGTGGTGAGAGCACAGAAGCTGCTTGGGATTCTCTGTCTCCATCTTTCTCTGCCCTTCCCCTGCTCATGCATGCACTCTTCTTTCTCAAAATAAAGAAACTTTAAAAAAAAAATTCTGTGTCCCTTAATTGTGACTAAAATAAACTAAACTATGCAGTATGAAAATGCAATGCAAAGAATTTTCTGCACTTTTTGATCAGCATTTAAAAGCAATCTCAATATAAAGTAACATTGCCAGTGTGGATTAAAGTAGGGTGTTATTTGCCTTTTTTTTTTTTTTTTAATTTCAAATGGACCATTAAAACTGAATGTGAATGTGCTATCTATAGAGATAAATGCTTAGGAGAGATAAAAATACTTTTAAGGTGCTCATATTAATACTTTAATTTTTTAAGTTGTGGTTACTAATCCCCTTAAAAATGGACTAAAGTAAAATACTGTGATCTTTTGGAAAAAATAAAATGTATTTTTTGAGACTTACATAAAAATCTAATATTTCAACCAGATTTATTTCCATCATATATGTTGTAATATATAACATGTATTTATTTTAGTATAATCAGATATCAATAGCACACGTAATCTTGGACATCAGCAGAATGATACGTTTTACACAAAAATATAAGAATCTCACCTCTTTATCATGGTATGTGCAAAAGTAGGGAAGGATACTGAATAGGGTTTTTGTGCTTATTCTAAGACACCATCAGAGGGGCGCCTGGATGGTTAAAAGTCCGACTTTGGCTCAGGTCATGATCTCGGGGTTTGTGAGTTTGAGCCCCATGTCGGGCTCTGTGCTGACAGCTCAGAGCCTGGAGCCTGCTTTGGATTCTGTCTCTCCCTCTCTCTGCCCCTCCCCTGCTCATGCTCTGTCTCTCTCTGTCTCAATAATAAACATTAAAAAATTAAAAAAAAAAGACTCCATCAGAATAAAACAATGAGAGAGACAAGACCCATGAAACCAGTTGTGGAGTAGTTGAAGTTCTTGTTTTTGTTTTTACTCTTCAACTTATTGCTACATTTCCTTTTATGGTTTATCATCCTTTAGCCTATTTCCTTTCTGTCCCTTCCATCATATAACCTTCTTATGTAACTTTAGCATAAAATGATCGAATAAAATTCTTCACAATCAATTGATATATTTTTAATGGTGGAATTTCAAGCATAAGTGGGTAATAGGTATTTGTGTGATTATATCTGTTCTGTATTCTTCAAAAATATCACATAGATGACATCTGTTGAGATTTTAAAGTCTTATTCTACCCACTTCCTCAATTTTCCCTCATTTACTGGGTCAGGAATTGGCTGGAAATCATTATAGCTAAATAAGTTCTATTGACTATGTTAATTATTTTTATCTTCTTCTGTTCTATTGTATTTTAGCCATGTTTTGTAGGATGGCCTGAAGGGAGGTATTTTCGACTGGCGTCTTAGTTGTGTGTTGTCTTAGCTCAGGCTGCTATAAAGGAATGCCATAGGCCGAGTGTCTTAAATCCCAGAAAGCTGTTTTTCACAGTTCTGGAGACTAGGAAATCCAAAATCAAGGCACCTGCAGGTTCCTTTCCTGGTGAGAACCCTCTTCCTGGCTTCCAGATGGCTGCCTTCTCTTATGTCCTCCCATGGCAGAAAGGGAGAGATCAATCTTGTCTCTCTTCCTCTTCCTGTAGGGACACTAATCAAATCAAGGGGCCCTACCCTTATGACCTCAGCTAAACCTAATTACTTCTCAAAAGTCCCACCCCCAAATGCCATCATACTAGAGGTTTGGGCTTTGGCATATGAATTTTGGGAAGACACAAACATTCAGTCCATAACTTGTGCCATTCCAACAAGTGACTTAGACTCTTGAGTTCTCTTTTCATATATTTTGCATCTATGCAAACATTCCTTTCCCTTCTTTCTCCATCAAATTTTGTATCTTGGCAATTCAGTACAACAGTTAGCAAACTTATGAAGTTTATCAGTGTGTTCTTAGAGGTAAATTAAATCGCTCTCCAGTTATCTGAAATTGAGGCCTCCTTTTGTGAATCAGCATATTGAGTAAATAGAGATTTCCTCAGTCTGTGCTCAGTTCTCAATTCTACCAATATTTGGCATCTGGAAACAGCCCCCACACACCACCCTCAAAACAAACAAACAAAAAATACCAAACCCAACAGCAAAATAAAAACATCATTTTGAATACAACTGTTTACTTCCTTGACTTTTTATTGCCTTTCAGTTTTGGTTTTGGGGATTAATTTTATTATAAATACATTTTCCTTAGGTTAAAGAGCCATAACTTTTAGTTTCTATAGCTATCTTAAATGTTTGAAGATATGTAATGTCGAATGTAAATTAGAATCATTAAGTAGAATTGCAAAGAGGAAGTACAAAAAACCAATAAATAGTATAGCTACAAGACAAGAGGTTTGCTTGAATGTAAGGAAGGATTTTTGTATAGTTTAAAGATGATATGATTTTTTCCTCCTAAGAGAAGCAGGAATTTACTATCAGAAGAAAGTGAATTCCTTACAAACAGATATAGCCCAGCATTAAGTTGATCTGCTTATAATTAGGAATGATATAGAGGATACTCCTGGAGTTATGTATGATGATTTTAAGCTGCTTCTAAAACCAGCAGTGTTCTATTGAAATGTTAGTTCTTATGTATGAATTTGACAGGAAATCATCTTTAGGAGGAATACAAAGTGGAACCCTCAAATTTGGTTACTTAGCATTTGATTTTGAAATGATTTTGCAGTTAACTCTGAATATATGGTAGAGTGATAAATATGTAGGCACAATCTAATAAGATCTTCAAGAATAAAATTTATGATACTTTGAGAAAAATCAGTGTTTAAATGATTAAACATAATGCTTAAACTGAGCATGTAGTCAATTATTGGTTGGTAGATTGAGGAATACCTGGATGAAAGATTTTTATGTATTAATGAGTATTTTTTCCAAGTAAATATTTATATTATTATTATTTGAGTCTTAATGGGATTGGCCCAAACTGTTGAATTATTGTTCCGTAGGAAAATTTATGACCTAGCCAGCAAAACTTCATAAAATTGCATGAGAGAACATGTTCCTGTGAGAAATCTAAAACATTGCCCAAACCTTCATATTCTGGATTAAGTGTTTTAAAGTACCTTAATTTATAGGTCTTGCCTCCTGGGATTAGGTGTCTCATGTTACTGTATGTCTAGTGTCTATGATGGTTGTTTGATCCGTTTATGAGGACAAAATGACTCTAGCCTTTTTCTCTCTGCCAGTAAGCTCGATATGTTTTTTTTTTTTTTTTTTTTTTTTCTGTCCCAGTACACTACAGCAAGGAATGGTTCATTCTAGTTTTTCTTCCCCGTACCCCGGCTCTCCTATTATTCATTAAATAAGTCATATCTGATATCTGACTCCTCTCGTATTAGTGTGCCTTAGAAGACACATAAGATGAAAAATGGCCAGTTAGATGAAAGAAGAGCCACGTGTTTCTTTGTTCTTCTTTATTCAAAGAATGCATAAACAAGAGAACTCAATGTGCAATGCCACACTTTTCTGCAGGCTATGAGTGTTTATGTAAAATTCTCTACTATGGTCTTCAATCTCAGTAAGCATGTTTAGTTAAAGTTATTTTATGTAACTGTGTATGAGACAGATTTTATAGTTTTTCCAGGACAGGATAAGCCAAATAGCATTGATTTTTGTTTTTAGTTTGTTTGAGCTTATAGCAGCATAAATGGCTTCCAGCGCACAAGTAGAGATTTCCAAGGTATATTATTTTTTTAACTTTTAAAATTCTTTGATTTTTTACTTTCTTCTATTGAGAGAGAGTGCAAATGGGAGAGAGAGGCAGAAAGAGAGAGAGAGAATCTTAAGCAGGTTCCACACTCAGCACGGAGCCAGATGTGGGGCTTGATCCCACAACCCTTGGATCGTGATCTGAGCTGATCCAGAGTCTGATGCTTAACTGACTGTGTCACCCTTGCATCCCCAAGGAATTTTATATTTACTATGGCCTCCTGTACTTACTAATAAATGTACTAAATACATGTCCTTTTTAAAAAATGTTTATTTATTTTGAGAGACAGAGAGAGGCAGAGCATGAGATAGGTAGAGGCAGAGAGAGAGGGAGAAGATACAGAATTTGAGCTGTCAGCACAGAGTCCAGTGTGGGGCTCGAACCCACAAACTGTAAGATCATGACCTGAACTGAAGTCTGATGCTTAACTGGCTGAGCCACCCAGGTGCCCCACAAATTATATTATTTTCCATATGATTTTTAAATTTCTATGTATTAAGTTTTTATACATCTATCAATGTCTTCTATGTGAATATTTGCTTCAAAAGAATTTTAAACATCTATATTTTAAAATTCAAGTGAATAACAGATTGATTAATCATAATTTTTTTATCCTCACTTCTCATCCCACCAGCTACAGTTCCATTTTTCTTACTTCCTTATAGCAAAATTTCTTTAAATAAGTGTCCCTAATTGCTGCTTCCTATTTTTTTCATCCTATTTTATTTTAAGCCCATTTTTGTCAGGCACTTGCTTAGAACACTTAACCAAAACTATCCTTATCTGGGTCAGTAAATTATTTTCATCTCTAAGTTCATTAGTAAATTCTTAATCCTTATCCTATTTAATCTATGAGCAGCATTTAACAGTGTTGATCACTCTTTCCTCCTTTTTGGGCCCTAGGATATCACACTTTCTTGGTTTCTCTTTACTTTACTAGCCATTCCTTGGAAATCTCCTTTGCAGGCTTATCCACCTATACCCACTCTCTTAAAGGTGGAGTTCCCAGGAGTCAGTCCTTGGTTTTCTTCTGTCTTTCCTTCCTCTTTAGTGATCTCATATCAGCTCTATGTTAACAGCTTTCAACTTGCCATTTCCACTTCTGACCATTTTTTTGAACCCTAGACTCATATGGCCAATTATGTACTCCGCATCTCTACCTGGATGTTTAACACGCATCTCAAACTATGCTATACTTTTTTTCTTAAGTTTATTTCTTTATTTTGAGAGACAGAGAGAGTGTGAGGAGGGAAGGATAGAGAAAAAGGGAGAGAGGGAGAATCCCAAGCAGGTTGCACACATTCAGTGCCCAGAGCCCTACATGTTGCTTAAACTCACAAAATTGTGAGTTCATGACCTGAGCCAAAATCAAGAGACAGATGCTTAAACAACTGAGCCACCCAGGCATGCTGAAACTATGTTATACTTCTGATAATTTCTCCCAAACCTGCTGTGGTACACCACCTTTCAGTAGAAAGGAACTCCATCCTTCCAGTTGCTTACCCTAAAAAAAAAAAAAAAAAAAAATCAAAGCATAAAACAAACACAGAAACTCTCTCTCTCTCTCTCTCTCTCTTTTTTTTCATAGCCTACATTTAGTCCATTGGGAAATGCTAATGTTTATGCCTTCAGAATACGTCCAGAGTTTGACTACTCCTCACTTCCACCAATACCACTATGGTCTCACTTACCATCGTCTCTTGTTTGCAGTATTTCACTAGTGTTGTAACTGGTTTTCTCCTTCTGCCTTGGCCTCCTTACAACTTATCGTCTGCATAGTCACAGTAGCCATCCTAGAATATGCCTGATATGCTTCTACTTTAGGGCCCTATACTAGCTTTCCCCTCTGCTTGGATTGCTTCTCATAGACATCCGCTTGGCTTGACTCTTTCATCTATCTTGCCTTTGCTCAAATATTGCTTTCTTAATTAGGTATATCAGTTTTTTAGAGCTGCTATAATACATGAGTACAAACTGAGGGACTTGAAACAACAGAAATTTACTCTTTCTCAGTTCTAAAAGTCAGAAATCTGAAATCAGTGTAGTGATAGGTATCTCAGTCTGTTCAGGCCACTATAGCAACATACCATAGTGTAGCTGGTTTATAGACAATAGAAATTTATTTCTCACAGTTCTGGAGGCTGGGAAGTCTAAGATCAAATCATGGGAAATTCCCTTGTGTGGTGAGGGTCTGCTTTTCTGGTTCATAGACCACTATCATCTTCTCCCTGTGACCTCACATAACTGAATGGGTGAGGGAGCTCTGGAGTATCCTTTAGAAGGGAGTCTCTGTTATAAGGGCACAAATCCCATTCATGAGGCTTCACCCTCATGACCTAATCACCTTCTAAAGTCCCCACTTCCAAATACCATCACACTGGGGATTAGGCTTCAACACACAAATTTTGGTGGTGGACGCAGGGAGACACAATCGTTCAGTTTGTAGCAATAGGTTGGTTCCTTCTGAAGGCTCTGAGGGAGAATCCATTCCATACCTCTCTTCCAGATTCTGGTGTCGTTCTTGGCATTCCTTGGCTCATAGCTGCGTAACTCCAATCTCTGCCACCATATTCATATGGCCTTCCTCTTTGTATAACTGTGCCCCACATCTCTCTCTGCCTTTCTCTTATAAGGTCATCTGTCCTTGGATTAAGTGCCCACCCTAAATGCAGAATGATCCCATCTCAAAATCTGTAACTTAATTACTTCTGCAAAAATCCTATTTCCAAATAAGGTCACAATAATATGTTCCAGTTGAGTTTGGGGTAAGGGGAAGCACCACTCGCCCCACCTCATGTAGCCTGCCTGACCATCTGTCTAAAAATGTGATCTTCATTCCCCATTCTACTTTTTACATCAGGTCCACAATCGTTGGGCCTGACTGTGTTTTGGAATTTAGACTTTTTGCATTTTAGGAAGATTATATGTTACACACTCTATATAATATACTAGCCTTAGTGGGATTTTGGCCATTGCACCATTATTAAACACATTAATGTTTCTGCAGGGAAACATACGGCTACTTATATGAGGAGATAAAGTATATATGCAACTTACATCAGTTCAGGTTAGATTTTATTCCTCGATTAGTTTGTGCCAAATTTAAAGAAAAACTTTGCGTCCTTTTGTTTATTATTTACTTGTTTATTATGTTGTCTGTTTATAATTTTTCTTCCATCTATGCAACTTGTATTACATGAGGGCAGTATCTTTATCTTTTTTATTCCTGATATATCCCAAGCTCTTAGAGTAATCATTGGCATGTGGTAAGTGCTTACTACATATGTGAATACCTCTTAATGTTGCTTGTTCCAGGAATGTTCTGGAAATTAGGGCCAGAGAAAACAAGAGACAAAAAAAATTTCAAAAGATATAGAAGGGAAAATGTTTGACATACCTTTTAGATCTGCTGTTGCCTCTCATTTCAGATGTGCCAGATTTGGGGCAAAGAGCCTTGGTGAATGAATATTTGTGAATTAAATAATAGAATTACATAGACAGTTATACTCATTGAAAACACCTTTACACTGATAAATTTTAGGCATGTGAACAATATTTAGTTCTTTTTTTACCAAAGGCTTAATAGTTTTTTGGAATAATTCAGGAAACAAACTGTCATCTTCTTGGATTTAGGGCGATACAGAATACATGATATACCCTCTATATTTATGTAAGACATCTAAATTTTAAATCTTTTTCACTACTGATTTTCATAACAAAATTTCTTTCTCTGTGTCTTTGTGGGAGAATTCTTAATAAAAATACAAAAGTATGTAAACACTGTAGAGAATTTTAAAAATAAGTTTTAGTCAATGATTAGAGGTTAGATTTTTCTTTTTTTCTCTTTTTCCTTCCTTCTTCTCCCTCCTTTCTTCTCTTCATTCCTCCCTTCCTCCCTTCCTTTCTCTCTCTATCTCTTTTTTGAGTAACAGTATGTCCATGCAACAGTTATTTAAAACACACAAACAATAATTAGCTTGCTATGTATGTCTCTATATATTGTTTTTTTTTTTTTTCAGCGTTTATTTATTTTTGGGACAGAGAGAGACAGAGCATGAACGGGGGAGGGGCAGAGAGAGAGGGAGACACAGAATCGGAAGCAGGCTCCAGGCTCTGAGCCATCAGCCCAGAGCCCGATGCGGGGCTCGAACTCACGGACCGCGAGATCGTGACCTGGCTGAAGTCGGACGCTTAACCGACTGCGCCACCCAGGCGCCCCTTTTGAAATTTTTTTTTCCCTATATATTGTAAATATTTGGTAATGACCTAAGATACCAATTGAAGATGACTAATTTTATCAGTATTTTCAGTAGAACAGCTATATTCTCCTGATGTGAGACTCTCTCTACCTTAATGATTTGAAATACAAATGCACATGTAAAAGCCGTATTATTTTTTCACATGCATCTGGAAGACCGTTAAGAAAGGATGAATGCTTCTAGGTGTTGATAATAATCAAACTGCGCAATAAAAATTTGACTCTGTTTCAAAGGTAAGTCTCAATCAGACTCCAGCTGACACTGAAATTCATCCATTCACTTCCCTCTTTGTATTATCATTTCATTTCTACTGAGTTCTTTGGCAGTGTCTTTAAAAAGTACTCCACTTCCTCTCACTTCCTTTTACAGGTAAGCAAACACAAAAACACACCAACCAACTAGACAACAGACAAATAAACAAACTATTTTGAACTAGACCTCTACTGTAATTACTAAGCTGTACCTCTGTCTTCGATTAGTTCCAAAACCCTGATCCTGTAGCTTATATAAGGAGCTTCCAGTTACAGATTTGCTCTTTGCCTGATCACTAGGCAGTCTGATTTCCCCTGCTACTAGTATTTTTGTGGTGACCTGGAAAAGGTTGCTAATTATAAGACTAGAAGTTTGCTTCAAACATCTTTTCTCTATTTGGTGGCTCAATAGCACTGAGCACTGTAAGTGTCTAATTAATTAAACTTGATTTAGATGATCCTGGTTAATCTTGTGATCAGTACCATCATCATTTAACTAAATACTAAAAGGTTGCTTCCTGAGCATGCATGATTATTGTTATATAAATCAAATTACTATCTTTATTAATAAGTTACTATATACATTCTTCAAATGTACCCTTGGCATTTATTTTCTGGGCTTAAGTTAAAAGAGCAGAAAGACTTTCACATTCATCTATTCACATATATTTCGAGCACCTTTCATTGTTCTAGATGTGGGCACAGTGATGAGCAAAACATATAATGTCTCACACGGAGCTTGCATTTTAATGGAATGTAACAGAAGGGAGACAGACAATTAACAAATAAAATGACACCAGCCTGACAGTATATCAGCGGGTAATCAGTAGTAAGAAAATATGATAGGGTTATGGGTCAGAGAGGGATCTTTAGATAGGATTTAGATGGGATTTTTACATAGGTGCCCCTCTTAGAGGATGTAATATTTGACGTGAACCCTGAAGGGTGGAAAGAAGCCAGCAATGTGAAAAACATAGGAAAAAGTGTCCCTAGCAGAGAAAATTGGAAGGGCTAAGACTTTGCAAGTTTTTGAGGAAGAAAAAGAATGTCAGGGAGTCTGGAATGTTGTGAACAAGGACAAAAAGCTATGAGACGATGAGGTTAAAGAGTAGAGTGTGGCTGGGTAATAGAGGGTTTGCAGGCTTAGAAGTTTGCATTAGATCCTAAGTATAATGGGAAGTCATTAGAAGGTTTAAAAAGTAAGGCAGTGACATGAGCTGATTCATGTTTTGAAAAGATCACTCTGGCTTTGTGTGGAGAATAGAAGAAAAGGAGCAGTTTTTTTTCCCCAAAAAAAGTTTGTCATATTTGTAGTTTGAAATGTAATATGTTGGAAAGCACAATGACCTGCTTCCCTATGTACCACTCATTGAGATTTAGCCCTTAGCACTTGGCCTATCACTTGGTAAGCATTCAATAAATATAATTAATGGTCTATACATACAGCATGGAATTAGGTTGTTTTTTTTTAAAGGATATATGCCCTGAACAAATGCGTAACCAGATCACTTTTAAATGAATTTAAATATGATGTCTCTCAGATTATAGACTCACCTTTATAAAAAAAGCACATGGAAATAAATGTAAATGGTTATGACAATGGATTTTCATTCAGTCCCTCAAATACTTGAGTGCTTAGCATGTGCTACACACTCTGGCAAATTGCAAATGAAATCAGATATGAACATATTCTTCAAGAAGCTTGCATTAAAGTTCAAAGGCTCAAAAAAAAACATTACATGTTTTTGTAACTCTGGTAAAATTTATTTTTATCAATATTAACAGCTAAATTATATAGTCACAAAAATTTGTTTTGAGCTGTATCTAAAGACATGGTAGATTTCATGTTTCCATTGGGACTTCTTTGACAAGTTCAGTTCTAAGTGAGAACCCAGAGCAGTTCTATCTTTCCCTCAATTTACTTGAGCTCCATTTTGTTTTTTCACAAAGTATGATAATATTAATTTTCCTGTTCCTATGTATCATTTTTTTGAAGTCACTTTTCTACATAAGTTTTATGTCTAGAACAATAAGAGACTGAAGAGGTTGATCTCAGCTGCAGCTTTGCTATGTGCTGCCATCGTATTCATTTTCTGTGTTGAATATATTATCCCTTGTCCAAGTAAAAAAAAAAAAAATTGCCCTTCTCTTCCCTTCTTCTATCACTTTCAATTTTCATTCATGTAGTCTTGATTGTTAAATCCATTTTACTTTAATTTTAATTTTTCATTTTTACATCTATTTTTGCAAGACTAATTTTTGAGATTTGCATAGGGTGTATTTATAACTAACAATAATTATTTACATTTTTTCTGTCATTTCAACATCAAGCAATTTGTACTTTTATATCATGATGGTGATTTTCTGCTTTATTATTTTATCTCCTAAGCAGTTATAGAATAATTATACTTAATAGAATATGCTTAACATACCTTGCATATATTACAAATATACTCTGTTACCTTCTAATACAATTACTATTTTTTTACTTTTTTTATTGGTTATTTATTTTTGAGAGAGAGACAGACAGACAGAATGTGAGCAGGGTAGGGGCAGAGAGAGAGAGAGGGAGATGCAGAATCTGAATCAGGCTCCAGGATCTGAGCCCATCATGGGGCTTGAACTCATGAACTGTGAGATCATGACCTGAACTGAAGTTGGAACGCAACCAACTATGCCACCCAGGTGCCCCTTGCACAATTACTTTTGACTGGGTAGTAAACATTATCCCCCAAAGCCTTTAAAGACAATGCATAAATGGTTTGTGGTATTAAGTAACACAGAAACAAAATTTGAGGTAAACCTGTTTTTTTGTTTCAAGCATAGATAATTGGAGGGATTTTTCTTTTATCTTGAAATTCATAAATTTGCAGTGATACATCTAGATGTTACTCTCATTTGCTTTGGGAGGAACTTGAACATTTAAGTCTATACACTCAGGTCTTTCTTAAATTTGGAGAAGGTTGATTTCATAGATTTTTTTTTTCCTTTTTTATGGTTCTGGAATTTCCTTTATAAGTAGATTTGATCTTCTTGTACACCTTCCAGGATTCTAATCAATTCTTTTTTTTTTTTTTAATTTTTTTATGTTTATTTATTTCTGAGACAGAGAGAGACAGAGCATGAGTAGGGGAGGGGCAGAGAGAGAGGGAGACACAGAATCCAAAGCAGGCTCCGGGCTCTGAGCTGTCAGCCCAGAGCCTGATGCAGGGATCGAACTCACAAACAGTAAGATCATGACCCGAGCCGAAGTCAGTCACTCAACCAACTGAGCCACCCAGGCACCCCTCTAATCAATTCTTTACATTGTTGTTCTCTTGTTGTTTTTCCTGTGAGTTCTGGGTGAATTTATTGAGTTTGTCTTGAGTTTGTCTTTGGTTCCCTTCTTTGATTTTCTGTAGTATCCAATCTGTTGTTCACTGTATCTATTATAATTTCAAATTTGAAAAGCATTATTTTTATCCCAAGCAATTATTTCCGATCATATATTGTTGCATTACTATTATTGCTTGCTTTAATTCCTCTGATACAATATTCTGTTAAGTCTTATTTGGACTGTGAATGAAAATTTCATTTTTTAATCTCTTGATATAAATGCTTCCGATGCATCCAGTGGCTGTGACCCAGCAGACTCTTTCTTTGCACTTTCTTATATTGCAGAATCTTCTCACACATCTGACTTTTGTCAGTAAGTTTGGTCAAAGATTGGAATGTTACCTGCTCACATTGCATTTTACTATTTCCAGATATGCAGAAGATAAGTACAGAGTTAAAACTGTGTGCAAACTCAGAAATAAACATTTTTCATCTAAATCGTCTCTCTGGACACTGACAGTTCTCCTGCGATGTTCATAGTATGATGAATTTCCCATGCTACACACAAGATGCTAAAGTGCCCGGTATTTCTATCATACTGCCAGTGGCACTTCACTGCATCTTGCCAACCCCATGCCAGTTTTCTGCTTGCTCTAGCCACTGACATTTGGAATGATCTTTGGTACTTCCTTGAATAGATGCTTCCAAATGGAGCCTACCAGAAACAGTGAAAAATAGCCCATCTGTGTGGAGGCTGGTTGTTTCAGGCTTTGTCTGTTCTCCTCTGCAACTTCATTGAGTGAAGGGATTTTTGTGGAAATCCACCAAAGCCTACTCCACTTACTTCTCAGGAAAAATAACTGTACTCAGAAGTAGCTCAGAAGATTGACCCTCAGTGTTTCCTTTAGCCTATTTCCACTACTGTTAAAAAGCTTTGATGTTTCTGGCTTGGGAGTAGCACCGTTTCTTGGTTTGGGGCCCACATATAAGGTTTCTTTTATTCTTATACACAGGTATTCATTTTTAGTGAGCATATGGAACAGGGGAGAGTAGACACCTGTGCACATATATAAACATCTGGAAGTCTCAATTTGAATTAACTTTAGCAATATAAACACTCATTTTCAAATTTAAAAATCTGGCAAGAGACAAAGCAATCCAATGTGATATGTTTGCATTAAAATTACCATAGAATCCAATTAAGATATTGAAGTAATGTTATAAAGTCTAGGAAATATTGCCTCTTAATACTCAGAAATAGTTCCATGAAACCTAACAGCATTATGCTTTTCTTTTCTCTTCCGGGTTGTCAGGATGTTAATATTTAAATGACAGCAAATGTAAAGTAAATGGTGATAGTTATCAATGTGTTGATTATATGTAACCTTCTACTCTTCAAATTGTAATTTCAGGCAAGAGTAACTGATGTTGCAAGCACAGTAAGGGAAGAGTGCACATCTATGGAGCTTGGTGCTAAGGGTGGTGCATCCAAATGAGTTGTTTAGGAACTTGGCTGATTTAATTTTGTCCATCAGGACTTTATACTATTGGCTGAATTATTAAAATTGTAGTAGGAAGGTTTTTTCTTTTATGGATCATGATTATAAAGTATATTTTAGCTCATATGTCACAAAATACTGTTATTTTATTGTTAAGTCAGCTCCCTGGATTTAAATTCAAAAGCATGAGATTATAGAATAATACCAGTCAGATTGATATTTGAAGGGCCAGTTGAGATTGGACTAAAAATGATAGAATCAAAAAGTAGAAAGATAAAATAGGAAATTGCTCAATTATTACAGTGGAGGTAGACTACTGTTATCAGTGAGTACATCAGCCTTTAGTTCAAATAGAACTAAATTCTATTCATAGAATTCACTTCATTCATAGTTGATCAAATGCCTTTCCTCTTAGCTATTTCCAGAGTTGCTTATCTGTAGTTTTTATTATAGCCGACTTGTCAGTTTACATTAAGAGAAAAGAACGGACTTGCTTCTTTTACAACGTGATACTAAGAATTTGCCATTTGCCAAATCTGAATTAGTGACCCCTATCATTTGGGGCATTTATTTTATCAAGCTTACCAACCTTGCTGTGAACGTTTGTATTCTGTACTTATGTTCTATTGTCTAGCAGTAACTAGCATAAATATGTAATTATATGGTTTGTTTTTTTGTAATTGATTTCAAAACACTCTATTATTATGGTGCTGTTTGAATTGTGTTTACTATATCAACATAAACATATAAATTGAGTCAAATTATTTGCTTGGTTAACTGCAAACCACAAGTTATTACAGTGTTGTCAGTTTCAAAATGTTACGTGAAAATAAAAGCATTTATTTGATTCCCTTTGTTCAGACCTGAACCTCAAAAACTTTGCATTATTTCCTATAGAATATTAGGCACAAATTTTGGAAAAGCAGTAGATATATACTGTAGCACCATGCAAGGACCTCACATAACTAAGCATGCTTTATAATTCTCACAGAGGCTTGTGGCTTATTTGTACGTGATAACTTATGTTAAATTCCAAAATAATTTTCCCTTTGCCTAAACCTCTGACTTGTCCAGCATACACAGAAACAACTTTACAATTAGAAAATTTTAGGTATTGGTGCTCTTGGGTGGCTCAGTCGGTTAAGCATCCCACTTCGGCTCAAGTCATGATCTCACGGTTCATGAGTTCAAGCCCTGCATCGGGCTCTGTGCTGACAGCTCAGAGCCTGGAACCTGCTTCAGATTCTGTCTCCCTCTGTTTCTGCCCCTCCTCCGCTCAAGCTCTGTCTCTCTCTCAAAAATAAGTAAACATTAAAAAGACAAAAAAAAAAGAAAATTTTAGGTCTTTTTATTTAAAACAATGAGCATTCCTCACGACGTTTCTTTATGATAGGTAACCCAATCATAATTTAAATTGATGTGTTAGTCTGGTAGGCAATAAAATTGTCTATAAACAATCTTTTATATAATCTGTTTTATAATCTTTTCTTTAACTGGTTCTCTTCAGGGTTTTAAATAGACAAACTAAAGATGTGTGATTTTTCTAGCTTCCTTTAGCCACCTGATTCTACCACCTGCCTTTAGTTTCCTGCCTCCTCTCCTGCTGACCACCATTGTCTGCCCGGGTGTGTGCCTTTCTCTTCATTCTCCATCTTTGCTTCTCTGCCTCTAGTGAATGAAAAGGGCAAATTTAAATTCACATCCAATGTTCAGAGCCAGAACACACAGAATATTTCACTTTATAATCCTTGCATTAAAAAAACATTGCATTAATAATTGACAAGACATGACTGAATTACCTTCCATTTCCATGAAAGAAGAAAAGAGTCTCTGAGGAGTTCAATTGATTATTTTAATCTTTTTTTCTTGATCTTACAGTTCTCTTCTCCTTGTATACCTACAATTTAACTAAGAACAACATATATGGGATTTTGTGAGAAATCTCTGACAAATGGGTAAAAGGACATTCTTCGTAATGCGAAAGCAACTGTGAAAGAAGTTTCTTTTCAGTTTATTACCAATGCAAAAGCAAGTCTCTTTGGGGACTGGTAGCTCAGGTGTGTGGGTGTGTGATATTTCCCCCTTAATGTTTCTGAAAAGAAGTGAATTGAGGGGAGTTCACTATAGCATTCTCCATATGAGTCCAGGCCTTGATTTTGTGCTATATATGAGCTAGAGATCATGAATGATCTTAAGATATTATATCATTCCTTTCTAGGACATCAACTATAACAACTAGGACAATAATCTTAACATTCTATTTTAGTATAATCAAACAGAAGATATACATAGGAGCAAACAATATAATTTTTCTTTTGTACTAGACATTCTTTAGTTAAAATTATAATCCATTTATAAATATATGGGGCAGGGTAAATTTGTAATGAAGACTCTCTTATACCATTCATTCATTGAATGGTAGTAGTTAATGAGCTCGTATTATATGGCTCCCAGTGTCAAAGACATATAAACAATATTAGCAGGAAAGGAACTATATAAAATTAGTATTTTCATGGTAGAAGCTGAAGAAGTAAGTAGTAAGTAAGAGCTTTAAAGATAAAAAACTGCAGGTTTATTTAGAAAGAACATTTCAGGGAGCGCCTGGGTGGCTCAGTCGGTTGGGGGGCCGACTTTGGCTCAGGTCATGATCTCGCAGTTTGTGAGTTCGAGCCCCGCGTCGGGCTCTGTGTTGACAGCTTAGAGCCTGGAGCCTGTTTCAGATTCTGTGTCTCCCTTGCTCTGACCCTCCTCTGTTCATGCTCTGTCTCTCCTTGTCTCAAAAATAGATAAATGTTAAAAAAAATTAAAAAAAAAAGAACATTTCATAATGAAGACTTGATGTGAATAAAAGCAGAGTGATGTAGAAGTGAAGTGGTTAAGGAAATAAAGAAATGCCCAGTATGGCTGAAACTCATTTGTCTGGGAAGCTGTGGCTAAGAAAAAGCGAAACCAAAGTTATGAAGACTAACCATATCCTTTGTATGCCACAAAATCCTTGCTAGAATGTACATAATATTAGATAGTATTTGTTTATATATCACTCAGCAGGTTATAGGTAGTTACATATTAACTGGCTCCTTCTTTATCTTGATTCTGTGAACAATAATTACTAAGTAAATATAAGAGAACCAAATATTGATTTCTTTATATATAGAAGTCAACCACTTAGGGAATTCAGATATTCAAAAGGTATCTTCTCAGTCTGTTGAAGTACTCCTGGCCTTGCACTCTGAGCCTAGCACCCAGCCCTGGCATGCCCCCTGGATCAGGCCATTGGCTTTCTTGTGGCCATCTTCCATAAATACTCAGTCCGGGAAGGCGACAAGAAGACCCTGAGTGAAAAGGAGCTGAAGGAGCTGATCCAGAAAGAAAGAGCTCACCATTGGCCTAAAGCTGCAGGATGCTGACATTGCAAAGCTGATGGACTGACAGATGACCTGGACAGGAACAAGAACCAGGTGGTGGTGAACTTCCAGGAATATGTCTCCTTCCTGGGGGCCTTGACTTTGATCTACAGTGATGCCCTCAAGGGCTGAAAATAAATCAGGAAGGTGGAGACAACCCTCTACAGGGCCTGCCTAAGCCAAATCCAGTGGTGTTTTTTTTTTGTGTGTTGTTTTTTGTCAAATAAATATCCTTTTTTTTTTGGTCAAATTAAAAAAAAAAGCATTATCTGATCATTACTTAGTTGATACTATCTCTTAGAGGCACTATTTTTCTATTAAATAAGAAAATAAGAAAAACAATTTCTGTTATCATAAGAGAATGTTCCTTTAAATATTAAATTGCTGGGGAAATACTAGTAAATGGAATTGCAAATATTGTAAATGAATTCCATAATACCACCAATTAGGGTTTTACCCAGAATGGCAAAGGTAGCTTCAATATAAATTGACTTTATAATGCAATATTTCACTCTTTGAAATAAAAATTTAGTAATGTTAATAATCATTTCTAATACAATTGAGAATAGTAAAATATTTTTGGCATGTCGTGATATACACTAAAACCTTAGCTAACATTAAAACTATAAAGATATTATGTACAAAAGTCAAGAACTAAACTAGGGTGCCCATTATTATTAATAGTAAAAATTGCTCGGGGCGCCGGGGTGGCTCAGTAGATTGAGCGTCCAACTTCAGCTCAGGTCATAATCTCATGGTTCGTGAGTTCGAGCCCCGCGTCCGGCTCTGTGCTGATGGCTCAGAGCCTGGAGCCTGCTTCGGATTCTGTGTCTCCCTCTCTCTCTGCCCCTTCCCCGCTCATATTCTGTCTCTCTCTCAAAAATGAATAAGCATTAAAAAAAAATTAAAATAATAAAAACTGCTCTTTAAGTTCAACTAGGGAAGCAAGATATGAAAGAGAAATGAAGAGAAGATATATATATGAAGAGAAGATATATACAATGTATGTCTATATATATATAGAGAGAGAGACATAAAAGTATGATTATTTGTATATACATATTTTCCCAATAAGTCCAAAGGCATATGCTTGGTGGCCAGAGAAGAACAACATCAACGAAGTGAAAATTCAATATCATTCCTATGTTCCTGCTATCTTAATGTCATAACAAACAAAATGTCAAAAAAAAAAAACAAAAAAACCCAAAAACATTAACAACTTGGAACTAAACTTAGCAAGATATGTATGGGTTCTTTAAATAAAATTTTAAATACTAGTTTTATATATTTAATTTTGATCAAAATGTCAATAGTTGTTTAGAAGTTTTGGGGGTAAAAAAAAAAACACCAGACAGGACTATTAAAGGAAAAACAAATATTGACAAAACTATGAAACTAGTTCTACCAGATATTGAAGCATTTGCAAGGCACCAACAATTAAAATATTATGTAACTGGAAGTCAAACTAGTAGAATTTAATACACTACCACAAATTAGAGGCTATCATAGATCAAATGGACAAAAGTAGAGTTAAAAAATTGGTTAGATATTTCAGAATTGTGATTTTAATTCATAATTTACCCAAATAATTTCAGATTCATTAAGGAGTTATTTTTTTTAATCTTCAAGATATAGAAACTAAAATAAAAAGAAAATAGCATATCCATTTGTCAAATTAGTAAATAAATGCAACACAATATACCTGTGGTAGTTAGGATAAATGAAAGAATGCACATTTCTAGAAGGGATGTAAATTCATATAAGCATTTCGGAAGACAATTTTTCAACATACATCAAAAAACTTGAAAGTTTGAGTAGCCTGGCTGGCTCAGTTGGTAGAGCATGTGACTCTTGATCTTAAGGTTGTTAAGTTCAAGTCTCACATTGGGTGTAGAGATTACTTAAAGATAAAATCTTAAAAACCTTAAAATTTTATGTTAATGCTAACCAGTAATTTCTGATGATCTAATAAAATATTTTAATTCAGAAATAAACTTTTATATACAGGGTAGGGTAGAATTATTTTTACAGCACAGAATTATCTGTAATGTAATCTAAAATATATATACTGTATGCTTTCAAATAAATTAAAAGTCATAAAAAATAATTAAAGGAAATATGACAAAATTTTAACAAAGATCACATCTTCAGTGGAGTCCTTGGCTTTTTTTTTTAATTGCATAACAGTTTTGCATATGTGTATAATTTTTTTTCAATGATTATATGTTACTTTTAAAATTAGGGAAAAATTTACTAAAATTGTTGAAAAATTAATAGAATAATTAACAATAACTATATAACTAAAAATTAATAGAATTATTAACAGTAGAAATTGTTGAATATGTTTGAATATGGAGGGAGAGGGAGGGGTGACTAAAGAAATAACTTTTAAAGTCAGATATAATATCAGATAAAAATATCATTAGCAAAAGAAAAACACTAAAAATAAATTTGAATTCTGAGAATATAAAAAAACAGATAAAATGAGCAAAGACTTAAATATATATGACAGAAGGTTTAATATATATGAGATATTAACCTTTTCTCAAAAACATCAGTGGGTAAGGTAGTAAATGTTCCAACCAATATATACATAAAGGCCATGAACAGACAACTCACAAAGGAGGAAATACAGGGATTAAAAAAAAAAAAGTATATGAAACCTGGTTTATAATCAAACAAATGAAAATTACAACAGCAAGAAAGAGTCATTTTTTTTACATTCCTTTTTTCTTTTATTTATTATTACTTTTTAAATTTCTAGTATAGTTAACATATAGTGTTATATTAGTTTTGGGTGTACAATATAGTGATTTAAACAATTCTACATATTACTTGGTACTCATCATGTTACGGATACTCATTAATCCCCATCACTTATTTTCATCTGTTTCTCCACACACCTCCTACTCTGATAATCATCAGTTTATTTTCTATAGTTCAGTGTCTGTTTCTTGGATCTCTCTCTCTCTCTCGGTTTCCCTTTGTTTTTTTGTTTCATATATAAGTGGAATTATATGGTATTTGTCTTTCTCTGACTGAGTTATTTCACTTAGCAGTATACTCTCTAGCTCGATCCCTATTGTTGCAAATGACGAGATGCCATTCTTTTTTTTGGCTGCATAATATTCCATTGCGTGTATATATACACCACATATTCTTTATCCATTCATCTACTGATGGACACTTGGGCTGCTTCCATTTTTTGGCTATTGTGGGCAATGGTGCTATAAACACAGGGGCACACAGGGGTGCATGTATCTCTTTGATTAGTGTTTTTGTATTTTTTGGGTAAATACCCTGTAGTGCAATTACTATATGGTAAGGTAGTTCTATTTTTAACATTTTTTTAAAAATATTTTATTTTTAAATAATCTCTACACCCAACATGGGGCTCAAATTCACAACCCCAAGATCAAGAGTTGCAGGCTCTACAGACTGAGCCAGCCAGGTACCCCTATTTTTAACTGCATGAGGAGATTCCATGCTATTTTCCACAGTGGCTGCACCAGTTTGCACTTCCACCAACAGTGCAGAAGGATTCCTGTTTCTCCACATCCTTTCCAGCCCTTATTTTCTTGTGTGTGTTTTTGATTTTAGCCATTCTGACAGGTATGAAGTGATATCTCATTGTGGTTTTGATTTGCATTTCCCTGATGATGAGTGATGGTGAGCATCTTTTCATGTGACTGTTGGCCATCTGTATATCTTCTCTGGAGAAATGTCTATTCATGTCTTCTCCCCATCTTTTAAATTGAATTATTTATTTTTGGGGGATGTTGAGTTGTATAAGTTCTTTATATATTTGGATACTAATGCTTTATCAGATATGTCATTTGCAAATAACTTCTCCCATTCAGTATGTTGCCTTTTAGTTTTATTGATTGTTTCCTTTGCTGTGCAGATTTTATTTTGATGTAGTTCCGTAGGTAAATCCCATTTGATTGTGGTAAATGATTTTTTCAATGTATTGTTGAATTTGGTTTGCTTGTATTTTGTTGAGGATATTTGCATCTATATTCATCACATATATTGGCCTGTAGTTTTCTTTTTTTGTTAGTGTCTTTATCTGGTTTTTATATCAGAGTAATGCTGGCTACATAGAATTAATTAGAAAGTTTCCTTTCTCTTCTATTTTTTTGGAATAGTTTGGGAATAGATCTATAAACCCTCTTTAAATGTTTGGTAGAATTCACCTGTGAAGCCTTCTGGCCCTGGAGTTCTGTGGGCTGAGAGTTTTTTTGATTACTGATTCAACTTCAGTGTTGGTAATCAGTCTCTTCAGATTTTCTATCTTCCTGATTTGCTTTTGGGAGATTCCATGTTTCTAGGAATTTATCCATTTCTTCTAGGTTGTCCAATTTTTTGGCGTATAATTTTTTATAATATTCTCTTACAATCTTTTTGTCTCTGTGGTGTCGGTTATTTCTCCACTTTCATTTCTTAGTTTATTTATTTGAATATTCTCTTTCTTATTGTTTGTTTGTTTATTTATGATGAGTCTGGCTAAAAGTTTATCAACTTTTTTGATCTTTTTAAAGAACCAGCTCCCAGTTTTATTGATCTTTTCCATTGTGTTTTTGTTTGTTTTGTTTTGTTTGTTTTGTTTTGTTTGTTTTATTTTTGTTTTGGTTGCTTATTTGTTTGTTTGGTTTGGTTTGGTTTTAGTTTCAATTTTGTTTATTTCTGCTCTAATCTTTATTATTTCCTTCCTTCTACTGGTTTTAGGTTTTATTTGTTGTACTTTTTCTAGTTTGTTTATATGTAAGTTTATGCTGTTTATTTGGGTTTTTTGTTGCTTTATGAAGTAAGCCTGTATTGCTGTAAACTTTCCTCATAACAGATTTTGCTGCATCTCAAAAATTTTGGACAATGGTGCTTTCATTTGTGTACTTTCCAAATTTTTTCTTGATGTCTAGTTTCATAGTGCCTATGGTCAGAAAAGATGCATGGTATGATTCAGATCTATTTGAATTTGTTGAGACTAGATTTGTGTCCTTATATGTGATCTATCCTGGAGAATATTCCATGTGCACTTGAAAAGAATGTATATTCTGTTTTAGGATAGAGTTTTCTGAATATATCTTTTAATATCCATCTGGTCCAGTGTGCCATTCAAAATCACTGTTCCCTTGTCTGTCTGGATGATCCAGCCATTGTTGTAAGTCAGGTGTTAATGTCCCCTACTATTATTTTATTACTCCTGAGTATTTCCTTTATGTTTATTATTGATTGCTTTATGTATTTGGGTGCTCCCATCTTGGGTGCATAAATATTTACAATTGTTATATCTTTTTGTTGGATTGCACCTTTTATGATTATGTGGTATCCTTTATTGTCCTTTGTTACAGGCTTTGTTTTAAAGTCTATTTTGTCCAATATATGTATTGCTACTTTGGCTTTCTTTTTACTCCATTTGTATAATAAATGTTTCTCCATCGTGTCACTTTTAGTTTGCTTGTGCATTAATTCTGAAATGAGTTTTTTGTAGACACCATATAGATGGGCCTTCTTTTTTTTTTAATTCTTTCTGTCACCCTTTGTGTTTTGTTTAGAGTTTTTAGGCCATTTACATTCAAAGAAATTATTGATACATGTGTATTTATTCTTATTTTTTATTTGTTTTATGCTCTTTTTGTTTTGTAGTCCCTCTTTGTTCCTTTCTTCTCTTGTTCCCTTATGATTAACTGGCTTTCTTTAGTGAAATATTTGGATTCTTACTCTTCATTTTTTGCATATCTATTACTATTTTTTTATTTGTGGTTATCATTTAGTTTATATATAATATATTCTGCATATAGCAGTGTATATTAAGTTGATGATTGCTTAATTTTGAACCCATTCTTTTCTCTTTCCCACATTTCAAATATTTGGTATTGTATTTTACTTTCTTTTATTTTGTGCTTCTCTTGATTGATTTTTACAGGTATACTTAATTTTCTTGCTTTTGTCTTCCTATTTTTCTCACTCTTTTTTCTCCTGCTCACATAGTACCCCTTAACATTTCTCGTAGGGCTGGTTTAGTGGTCATGAATTCTTTTACCTTTTTTTGTCTGTGAAACTCTTAATCTCTCCTATTCTGAATGATAGCCTTGCTAGATGGAGTATTCTTGCCTGTAGTTTTTTTTCCTTTTCAGCACTTTGAATATATCATGCCACTCCCTTCTGGCCTGCAAAGTTTCTGTTGAAGAATCAGCTGATAGCCTTATGGGGTTTCCTTTGCATGTAACTATCTTATTTTCTCTTCCAACCATTAAAATTCTTTCTTCATCACTATTTACTGCCATTTTAATTACTATGTGTCTTGATGTGGACCTCCTTGGGTTTAATTTGTTGAAGAATCTTTGTGCCCCCTGATTTTGGATCTCTGTTTCCCTTCCCTAGTTCAGGATGTTTTTAGCTATTATTTCTTCAAGTGCATTTTCTGCACCACCACCCCGTCTCTCCCTTCTCCTTCTGGTATCCTTATAATGCAAATGTTATTATGCTTGAAGATGTTGCTGAGTTCTCTAAGTGTGTTCTCATTATGCAATATTTGTTTGTCTCTTGTCTGTTCAGCTGGTTTCCTTTCATTATTCTATCATCCAGATCACACTGATACATTCCTCTGCCTCCTGTACTTACTATTTATTCCATATTTTGTATTTTTAATTTTATCTATTGAGTTTCCCACCTCTGATATGTTATTTTTTATCTCTTTGTTAAGGTTCTCATTGATGTCCTCCACTCTTTTCTCAAGTCCAGTGAGTATCTTTATGATCATTACTTTAAATTTTCTATCAGGTGCATTACTTATTTCTGTTCTGTTTAGATCTCCTGCTATGATTTTGTCCTCTTCTTTCATTTGGGACATATTCCTCTGTTTCCTAATCTTGTCTACCTCTTTGTGTCTGTGTCTGTGTTTTAGGAAAGTCAGCTACGTATTCTGCTCCTATACCTAGTGGCTTTATGAAGAAGAGATCCTGTTATTCAGTATCCCCTCTTCACTAGAACCTGGCACTTCAGGAGAGTATCCTATATATGTTGCTTGCACTGTGCTGTTGTGTCTAAATTGCTTTTCCTTTCAGTCCAGTCTTCTGCAGTGTCTGTCTGCCTGTTCTGCTCTGTGCTTGCTCTCTGTGATGTTAGTGGAACTCAGGCAGGCCAGCTCTGAGGGGGCTTGCCTGAGGGGAACTCAGGGGTGGGACAGCAGTATTAGCAAAATGTACAATGAGCTAGTTTTAGGCCAGATCTTCCAAAGGAGAGCACATAGTGGAGCTGGGGTTGTGGTGTATTTGCACTGATCCCAGGGCCCAGACCAGCAGACATGGAGTGAGTCCTTGGGAGAACTTGTTGGCAGGGTATACTGCTAGTAGGTTAGGCAGCAAGTGTCTGTGCAGCACTGCCTTCCACAGGTGGCCCTGTGTTTACACTACAGGATAGAGGAGGAAAATGGCATCTGCCATCTCCTTCATTCCCAGAGAAGTCCCCAACATGCTCCAAAATCCATATAAACAGATCTCTCTACTGTTGCCTCAGGCATTGTGCAAAATGCTGCTTCTATGTTACCTCTCTGTGGGCTGCTATCTTTTTAAGGGTGAGGACTCAGCTATCCCTCCTCCTCGAGGCACACCCAGTGCTGAATCAGCTGACCTTTGAAGCTCCAGGTTCCAAGTCTCCCTGGTTATGCAAACTCACAGAATTCAGCCCTTCTGGTTTTCAAAGCCAAACTTTATGGGGATTTGTCTTCCCCAGGTAGGCTTCCTGGTGCAGGAGACAATTTCTCTCCCCTCTCTGTGCTTGCAGCTTCCTCCCTTCTATGGGGAGCTCCTCACCAAGTGGTTTCTGCCTTCCCTAACCTGCAATGCAGTTTCTCTACATGGAGTTGTGGAGTTTGTTCTGCCTGTCTTCAGATATTCTCTAGTTTATTTACATGGTTGTGAGTGATATCTAGTTGTAAACATGAGACAGGGTGAGCTTAGGGTACTGGTACTCTGCCAGGTTCCCAACCTCCATCTCATCACATTTCATAAGTGAGCAAAAAATTATAAACCCAATACTGGCAAGAGTATGTGGGCATATTTTGTTGATAAAGTATAACCAGGACAATTTTTGCCTAAAAATTTAGAAGCCACACTGATGACTTAAAAATCTTCTACTTTCTGTCTCAGTAATTTCACTTCTGGGAATCTTAATATAATATTCCTGAAGTATTGTGAAACTATGAAAATATGGTCATTATTATGTTATATATTAGAAAAAATAAAGGTAATGGATAATTAGGTTAGAATTCATTCACGTTTTACTTGCTGGAATGCTATTTAACTATTAAATTGGTCAGGAAATAAATGCACACCTATACACACATACATATACATACATACATACATACATACATACATTCACATATTACACACATATATAAGCACAGAGGTATATTTATATGATTATTTTAATTGTAAACATCAAGATTAAAATAGGTTATGTACTTTATGCTTACATTTATATGAAATATTTATGTGAAAACAAGACTGGGGGAGGTAAATTACAAAGTATTACTTCTTAGGTATTCAATATACAAATGGAGGATATTCCTAATTTTTTTTTTGTTTTTTCTGTAATTTTGTAATCTGGTTATTCTAATTTTTAGGTAAATTAAATGAAGAAAGAAAAGAAAGAATAAAGGACAGGAGAGAAGGTGGGAGGGAGGAAGATTTATGTTTTCCTCCAGTAAACATAACATTGATTGAATTAAGTGAATTTAAGATGCGACATTAATGAATAGTTTGAAGAAGGCAAGGAGGGTTGTCTGTGATCGTTAACTTTGCTCTAAAAAGGAACATTAAAAAATATTCCTTTTATTTTCTGATAAAATAAGGACAGTTCTGCTTCTATGTATTTTTTCCCCTTTGTATTTCTAATAGAGAAATTGAAATTTCTCTAATAGAGAAATAGAGCTCTAGCATTAAAAATATGTGGACATCAGGGATATCAAAGAATTACGTAGGGGGAAAAAAAGTGACTTGGCTATTATTCCAAATCATCTACTTCCTTTAGTTTGTGCCATTTTCTGGAATTTGTAAGTCTAGTTATCTACTCTAGCTTTGCATTTCTAAGCGTTTCCTCCCGAGTGAATGTAGCTTTTATTACAGCTCTCCAAATCTATGGTCCTTGAGCCCATATGAATTAGCACTAAAAACATGTTTATAATTTTGGAGTAAAATAAGATTATATATTCAAAATTTAATATAAGGCCTTTTCACTTACTAGTATCCTTCAGTTTCTTAGCACATCAAAATTACAGGCTTGTTTATACACATGGGCACAACCCAAGACTGTCTGAAAATTTTCCTGTGAGTTTCACATAAAGGAAGTAGTTTTGTGATATCTAGAAGGGAAATATGTCATATACAGTTAGGGTTAAAATTTAAAAAAAATCAGCAAATTTCAAAAAGCCATTTGAAAAGTATACTAATACATTTGAAAAAATTTATATCATTTGTTCAGTAAACACTTAGGGTATTTCTTGGCATATCTATATCTATCTATATCTATATCTATATCTATATCTATCATCTGTATCTATCGTCTATTTATCTATCTATGTATATACTGTACATATTATTTTATGACTGGAAAAAATAGCTTAAATTTTATTTTTTTCAGCTTTTTCATCTATAAATTAGAAGTAATAATAGTATGTAGCTGTATTTTATTAAGGTGTTATGAGATAATACACATGAAGTGCTTAGAAGAGTGTCTGGCAAATAAAAGGGTTAAAGAAATGTTCTTTCCCTCTTCCCTAACCACTACTGTGTATCAGTTAGGAATGCTTCAATTGCAAATAACCAAGTAAATCTTCTATGGCTTACATAAATTCCCTCCTTCTTTCTTCCTTCCCTCTTTCCAATTTTCCTTTTTTTCCCCTTAATTCATTCCTTCTTTCCATTATCTTATTAAAGAAGTTTGGAGGTAAGTGATGGGTGACATTAGGATAATCACATTCTTTCTGAACTTCTTCTGGCCTTGACCCTATAGTCAGTCACGAATGGGTGCCACAGGTCCCAACATTAGGATTATGTTCTAAATGCATCTTTCCTCCTTATGAAGAAAGCAACATTTTCTTACTTGCCACCAATTAATGAATGTTTATGTGTCATTGATCAAAATGGTGCCAGATGACTCTATCAGTTTGCTGGTATTTTAGCTGACCCAACCCTGTGAATTCTTAGAATGGATAGTCTGGGCATGGGTGTTGGGTTAGCAAAGCAGCAATATCTGTCAATCCTATCTTTTACTAACTTCTCTTTTCTGAACTAAAGTACTTAATTTTCATAGATTCAACTACTTTTTGCTACTTATCTTTTGTTAGTATTTGTAGAAATTAAGTTGCATAATTATAATATTATATACAACTGGAAAATGAGTGTTTTGAGAATAAATATAAATGGATTTTGGCAAGCATGCATCTCACTGATAAGATGAGAAGTGTATGGGGGCGCTTGGGTGGCTCAGTCGATTACGCATCCAACTTAGGCTCAGGTCATGTCTTGCGGTTTGTGGGTTTGAGCCCAGCATTGGGTTCTGTACTGACAGCACAGAGCCTGGAGCCTGCTTCAGATTCTGTGTTTCCCTCTCTCTCCGCCCCTCCCCTGCTCATGCTCTAACTCTCTCTGTCTCTCAACAATGAAGAAATGTTAAAAAAAAAAAAAAAAAAAAAAAAAAAGAAGAAGTGCATGGGTATATTGAAGAATCGCTACTGGCTGGGAGAATTCAGTGTTCCCTGGAAATCAGTTGAATGTATTTTAGAGGGAAATTTATAGGTAATCCAGGAATGGGATTAAGTGGTGGCTGGCTAAAATGTACATTCCAAAAGCCCTAATTTAAATCCAGAGCAATGCAAAATAGATAATTCCACTTATCCATGGGCTCTTCAAAGGGCTGGCCCATATCTTGTACAACTTGTGTCTCCAATAGGCAGCATATATCCAGTACATGAAAGGCCTCACTAAAAGTTGCATTGAGTAATGGTGATGATAATGATGATGAAAATGTTAGAATACTATATTCCATGATATGGTACCATATTAGTAAGAATCTAAAAGAATTTGTTCTTAGCAATTTCGTGTTTATAAGTTCTTTGAGTGAAACAGTTATCACTCTCATTTGTCAGATGGAAAGTCTACTTTGGTTTGACATCCTAGGATTTGGCATTGTTTGCTAGACAAGTAAATGCCAAAACCCACCTATTTCCTGTATAATCAAACTTTCCTGCACATTACTAACAGTCCTGGATTGTTTGGCTAATTGCTGAAAAGGACTACAAAGCCCAAAACAGCAAAAAACATAACTCTTTCATCGAATACATAATAGTAAAAGCAATGGACTGTAAATATTTAAGTGGGAGAAAATGTTGCATGCTTTTTTTGTTAGAGACCAGAAAACTTGTGTCATTTCCTTTTACAAATGAAAGAGCTTCCTATTTCTGTTTGCTAACAGCTGGAACTGCCACTACTTTATTTTGTTGTTCCCATACTCTTTATAGCTTGAGGCAATAATTCACTCAATTTATGTGAAATAGTTACATCACCAGTTTTGCTGCTCTCTATATATTCATGAGGTTTGATGATGTTGTTCTAATTATTAAGGATTTTTTCCCTACATTATGTGGGATAAGGTAGTTTGAGTTTTACATTAGCTAAATTCAAGATAGGTCATATATATAACATTAAAGCTTTTGTTCATGTTCCTTGTGGGACTGCTGTATGAATAGTTCAAAGATGTCAAAGTTAGTCATTCTGTAACATTTTTCCTATTTTGTAATGATAGAATTTATAACATGCCCAGTGGTAAAATTTTATATATCTAATAGATGTCAATAATAATTATAAATATTCCAGATTTACTATAATGTCTTACTTCTAGTTCTTCCAGAAAGCCATGCTAAGTTTTTCAAACCATAAAGCTTTATATAGCTGACACCACCCAAACTTTCAATGGTTATCCATATGCTCTATCATTTAACTTCCTACTTAAATGCTGGTTGCTCTGGGCAACAGCACAACTAATCAATTGTAAATTGCCTACCTTGGATTAGAATTTTCTTTAACATTGTCACTTTTCTGGAAATCACCATCCCTAAGAATGTAATAGTTAAGAACTTTGAGAAATTTGAGAATAGATTTTATAATTCATGTATTTTCTACTGTATATTTCTGAAGTTAATCGGTAGCAATATAGTGTGATGGGTAACAGGTATTAAAGAGATGGTATTCATTAATAAACCTTTTCATAAGATAAAAAAAAAAAGCATAACGACAAGTAAAGCTTTAAAAATAAAACATGAGGGGCACCTGGGTGGCTCAGTCAGTTAAGCTCCGACTTCAGCTCAAGTCATGATCTCATGGTTTGTGAGTTTGAGCCCCACATTGAGCTGTCTGCTGTCAGCATACAGTCCATGTCAGTTCCTCTGTCCCCACTCTCTCTGTCCCTCCCCCTGCTCACTCTCTCTCTAAAATAAAATAAAAAGTAACAATAAAATATGAAACTCAAACATAGAGCTCTCTAATTCCTCTTAATTTCTTGAATTGTATCAGTTAAAAGAGCAAAACATTTATCTCAGTCTTCTTTCTACATTTTGATTTTTTGTTTCGCCTGATATTGATTTGGAAATTTTCATCAGCTTGAACAGAAAATCTGCATGTGGGGAAAGATAAGAAATTGACTGAAATGTCTGATATAGAGCCAGAATGGGTCTCTATTGTATTATATCCCAAGAATGTTAGAAGAGGCAATTAATAGTTGAGAGGGACCGTATAAGGTGGTTTTTGGAGCTGATGCATCGGAGTTTTCTGAAGTGTTTATTATAATATA